>NW_024582377.1:713937-722821 GCF_018398535.1 Haplochromis burtoni
CACTGGAAAATCTAAGAAAATGTACAGGTACAAATAAACCAAGCACGCAAGAGTACAATAAAATCAAAGTAGATGTCATTTGTATGCTAATTATTACCCTCTGATTTTGTCAGAGCAGGTGCCGAGCATTGTGACTCTTGTCATTAAGCTTGGCACTGAGGCTCGTTTTATGTGTCAGACTACAACAAGCAACCTGTTTAAACAGCGAATAGTCACCTCCCGCCCACACAGAGTGTCTCTTTTGATATCAGCGGACATCTATTTTAAAAGACACTTTATTCTTCAAAGGATGTTTACTCAGGTTGGCTAAGGAGGGGGTGTATTTATATGTGTGTGCGCACCCACACACGGGTAATGTGTGTCTCATGCTTCAATAGAGTCCCTACAAAGTAAAGGATTAGTGAGTGATTTCAGACCATTCCTAAGGCAAGACCAGGCCCATCCCACTTCAAAATCACACCTGGAATAAGACTACTTTCCCTGAGGATTGGTGAACTTCCTCAAACGTCCGCTCAACAGCAATGGTAGTGCATAACCAGAAACATCAGGGCCAAGGTTGGAGTCCCCTTCACGAACTCCGAGAAAATCACTCTGGCAAAGAACAGAGCCAGCATGGCTGAGATGTCTCCATGCGTGTTTCCAGTTGACAACATATCACAACTAGGTGCAATATTAGATCACGCTTTAAATAAAGTCCAGAACGACTAGGAAGCTGAGGAATAACTGGCATCCCCAATTTCCAGCCCAAAGACAGGCAGATATGTCATTCCTCTGGTGACAGCTCACTTTGGCCACGGATGAAACAGCTGGCTGAAATACTGTTAAGGTGACAGTGTAGAGAGGGGGGTTGTGGGTACAGAGAGTCAGGGGCGCCGCACATTTGTGCTCCTGTGACTGGTGAACGTCACCTCGGCAAAAACATCCAAATGGAAAAAATCAAGAGGTCAAAAATGTGCTCCAAGTCCATTCATCACTGTCACATGAAACTGTTTCGTATTTGTCAGTGTATTTCACAAGCGATAACAGGACTTGTACTAATGAATGCTTCATTGATTGATATTTCTAAGCAGTTTGGGAAAACTGTTAAAGTTTTCCAGGCCTAAAGCAAATACCTTTAAAATTGCTTTTTTAAATATAAGACTTTCTTCTCGTGATAGAAAAAAAAGGGTCCAAGGAAACCGGAGCCATTTATGCTTGAAAATTACAAAAATGACTAATCATTATAACAGTACATGATATCACAGTAAAGAGATTGGCACATATTAGTCGTGCTTCAAAGCAAAATCATAGAAATGTGGCCCAGCTTTAAAAAAAAGTGTGTTTTTACATTTGTCTCTCCTAATTTCTGCTGAAGAAAAACTGAAACCCTGTTTGGAGCGAGGGACCAGAACCTAGCAGATAAATGAATTCCAGCAATCTCCAGGAATCTGCCACTCTGTGCTGAAACCCCACCAAGTCAAACAGAAGTCATTCTTATGGACTGAGGTGAAGGGAAATCCAAACCCACACGTTCCCCTGACTCAAGTCTCTCAAGTCCAACAGCAGATGCATGGGAAGAACTCTACTCCACCAACAAGAGCACAGGGATGGGAAGATGAGGAGAAATGGGGAGAAAGAAGCAAGGAAAAACATGCACAGAACAAGCCAAGAGCAACATAATCATGCAGTTTCTCTCTCCATCAGCAACTTTTAACTTCACACTGTATATTAAGGAGGTGAAAGTGAGAGTACTGAATCCCCCCGTATAGCTCAGTTCAATACTTTGAGTGTTGCTTTATGAGATAGTCCTTTCTTCAAAAATAGAGTTCGGTTCTACCCAAGTATGTCAAAACCTTGCTTCAGCTTGAGCTGAGGTGAGTGCTAAGCAGATATCTCTCCCACGCACCACTGAACTGTGGGAAGACAACCATGCCTCATGAGGGTTGCTGTGAAAGGGGTGGGGATGATGACACAGCCTATCTCATCGCAGTAAAATGAAAATAAACGACTGAAAACCTGAGCTACAGCCAAATGGAAGGTCCCTCCAGACACGGTGCGTACAAAGCTGCAAGCTCAGAGTGGCTGAAACCCTGAGCCCACATGCTTTCTCTCGCTCTCTGTGGGACCTACTGCACACCCAGAGGAATGTGATGACATGAATGAAGAGGTGAGGGCCTCTTCCCACACTGAAGAAGCACCAAACATGGAGGAACATCCTCCTTTTCAAAGTGTGGCCATGTATGACACACTATTGTCAACAAGCAATCCGTGTAAAGTTTTGACACTAATGACCTCAACAGTTCAGATTCACCTTAATCGCACTGAGCAGAGGCATGTCACTATGTGTATTAACTGCCTCTTAAAACTTGATTGATGCTCATTTTGCTCTCACTGTTTTGCTGCTTGTCTTAGATCAACATAAGTTCAGAGCAGCAAAGTTTAGTCGGTTGGACGAATGCTAACAAGCAAACTTAGTCCAGGGGTTTGTATGAAAAGCAGTCGTTTTTTTGTGTGTGTGATGTGTTGCCCAACCACAGTGGAAAGAAAAAAAAAATTAAAGCTGTTCTAAACAACCACAATTGTAAGCGAGGGAAAAAACCTTCCCAGATTATCGAACTCTCAGGATTTAAATGGGACCTATTGTGCTCCATCTAGAGCTCCATATTTTTATTCTTGAACTTCGCTGGAAAACCAGTCCATGATTTATAGCACAGAAATTATCCTTACTTAGCTCATGATACAACCCCTCCATTCATTGTCAGGCTGAAACGAGCACTTTTGGCTCCATCCTCCTCAAAAGCTGCTTTTCTTTGAATTAGCAGCTCCTTGATGACCATATAAGTCATATCACTTCCTGTGTGTGTAAATAACACACATTCAGGATGAAAAGAGAAGTAGAAAACTACAATATGACTGTTGCACTTACCATATGGATTCCAGTTGAAAATAGACTGGTGGGCTTCACAGCCTGTTTCTGCTGCTCTATCTGGGTCTCAAGCTGGGCAGCGCGAACTTTGTGTTGAGCGAGTAAAAGGGTGGCAGGAAGCTGAGACTGCTCCTGGAGACACAAAACGTATATAGACTTTGTAAGTATTAATCTTAGTGTGTGAAATGTAACGCAGTAGTTCATTGAACATATCCCACCCATTGCTGGGTCACCATTGTGTGAATGGGTGGATGACTGGATATGTAAAGCGCTTTGGGGTCCTTAGGGACTAGTAAAGCGCTATATAAATACAGACCATTTACCATTACCATGAGCATGGGCTGCTTTCAGGCCAGCTGCCACAAAACTTTAGTAAGTCGTATTAGCAAAACTGTGCCGCTGTCAGGGGACGCCGCTTCAAGTGCACTGCGCCGTCTTCACCTCCATTAAATGCAAGGTCGGACGTTTCAATTTCTTCAGTGGAGTATTGCCAAGCGCATAGATCTAAGAACACAAGCCTGGACACATTGTTCACTGTAGAGGTAGGACATTTTTGATGGGGTGAACTATAAAGGTGGGACAGTCTAGAGCTTTTGGCGCTATTTATCAATATGTCAGTAACAGTTAAATCAGTTTCCATACTATGGGTCCTCTTCTGACCATAAGAACTGAATGGCAGACAACAAATGTGAATCCAGCGTAGAGTACATGTTGTATTAGAGAAGAACAATAATCTAGTGTGTTTCAACTTCCTACTGATGTGTTTTATTGATTAGTTAGCCACTCCGGGAAACGGCAACATGCAGTCTAAATGTATTTGTTGATGTAATGTATGTGAGTGTTCCCCCATAAGAATAGCAAGCCTAGTGGCCACAGGGCCGTACAGATGTCAGAGCTCAGGAGAGCTCCCCTGGGGGGGTGTGAGAGCTGATCTCATCTGCCTACAGTCAACAGGCCCTGTGCCTTAAACAAACAAACACACAGCTTAGCCAGCTATCTGTGATGGTCCTTCAGCAGCCCGCTCTGCCGGAACAATAACTTTCAAAGCCTGCAGCTCAACACAATGGAGCCGATAGGCTTTGGAATCACAGAATGAGAACAATGCAACCTGCAGCACAATGACTGGTAATAAGCTCTTAATGATCTCACATCCACGAACCCTAGAGCCGAGCGCATGCACATCTGACATGGAACATCTGTCATAATGTAACTCGCTAATTGCATCACTAGATTTGTCATTACACATGCACACGGCCATGCAACGTGTGCATCTCACCAGTTCGTCCAGCAGAGCCTGTTTGTTCTTCCTCTTGGCCTGTAGTTGCCTCTGCTCCTCCTGCAGCACCTCCAGTCGCCGCTGCTCATTGCTCTGCTGTTCCTGCAACAGAAGCTCCTCCAGCTCTTCCTGCTCCCGTGTCTGAGGAGGAGAGAGAGTCGGCAAGTTGGAAGAACCTGTCGCTTTATTGACCACGCGGCAGATTCTACACAAGCTGTAGCACCGCCCTGTTGCACTTGATTCTACACTTTGCCCTCTTAGACAAACAGAGAAGCTGGCTTTAAAATAAAAAAGGCCAGTGTTTATCTTAAATACAAGTGTCATTATTAGGTATTATCCTTTTATAAGGGGGGAAAACCTTCAAAAGTACATACAAGCTTGGCCTTATTTCTCTGGATGACATCTCTGTTCTCTCTCTGGTACTGCTCCATCCTCAGCTTGGTGTTCTCCACGTCAACGTTGTTTGTCAGGTTATACACTGTGTGCAAAAGAACAGCCACTGTTGAACATATCAATCCATCACAACTCACACTGTGGACAGAACCACTGTCTCCAAGTCCATAATACCGTTAATTAAACCCACTATCTAAATCCTCCAAATCATTTAAAACTGTACTCGAAATAACGACAAATTTATTCAACTGAAATGTTGAAATCAACATGCATGTGATATCTTAAACCCAGGGACGATGTAAAGACGAGCTGAGGAGAAATTATTCATCATGACATTTTCCCCCCCTCATTGGGCCGTCGAACCAGCAGATCGCACTTTAACTGGCCCACAAAAAACAAGCAAATTTGATTATTTTATGTTGCCAGATTAATCTATAACAATATATACTACAATTTATTAACACATATATATTTCATAATACAAATTAACATAATAAAGACCCACTTATATACATGCTGTAGGTGTTGCTGCTAGAAAGAGACAATTTACAAGAAATCTGCCAAATTTAATTATATAGAAGTTTATCTGCATACAGACAGCTTTCATTTTAGCTTCTGCTCAATTTAGCTCCACCCTCGCTGTGTAAAATAAACCAGCGGTGGATGGGAGAAGCATTTAAACTGTTTAAACCTGCAGTTTTCTAATGTGAAAATAAAAGTTGAGAAAAAAACCTCACAAGGTGACTGGACTGATGGAAACAGCATCACTGGCCCAAACGGTATATCTATTTATTTATTTTAAGAAATACTCCATCAGTTTTATTTGTCTGTTTTAGATGGATTTTTACACTGTTTTGCAGCTCTTCTAATACATCCAAGCTACAAGTTTACACTGACCTGCCAGTGAAGATGTGTGAACATTGCAAGTTCTGTTTCCTAATCTGTGGCCCCGGCTGACACTAATGCCTGTAAAACATCCTCTTGTGCAGCCAGAGTCAAGGAGAAATCATTAAACTAGTCTCAGCATGAAGCTCCAAGCTCCTACCTATGTCCTCCACTTGCTCCAGATAATCGTTATATTCTCTCAGGCTGGGGAAGTCAAAATCTCTCTTGTTGTAACTGCAGAGAAACAAGAGAAGTGGTGATGCAAAAAAGTAAAACCTGGTGAGAGCAAATATGCACCGACATTAATAGCTTCCATTAAATCAACCATTTTATAATACCATGTCTGTATCCTGCCTAATAGGCGCACATTAGATGTCAATTAGGAGCTATTAAAGAACAGATAACAGGGAAGAGAGAGGAGGCAGGGAGGGGCTGAGAAGTAAAAATCTGGCAGAGAAAGAGCCTTCCCGTTTGAGCACCCCCGGGGAGATGCATTGTCTACAAAACAAACAGTGTAATGAGAAAGACAAAAGGTAGCTTAAGAAGTGGGAGGAGGCATGGGATGACATATAAACACCAAGAACCACACCCCTCACCCTCACAGTCCCCCTCACTCACATCTTCAGCACTTTCTTACGAATCTCCACCTCCTTATCTACTGTCGGGTCCTCGAAGAGCTGCACGCGGAAGTTGCTCTTCCTCAAAGGCGTGTCGCACTGCACGCAGTTGCTCGAGCCGCGAACGAACAGCATCTCAACGCAGTTCTCGCATCTGCAACAAAAACAGGCATTAAACAGCAAGCTGAACTGCATTTTTTCCCCAGAGGTGACCCTCCTTGGGCACCTCTGAGAGTCAGTAGTAAGCGCGCTTGTGTGAGCGTATGTGGCAATTTCCCTCAGAATAAAGCAGATTTGTGTTTGTGTGGGTTTTTTAAATCTCTGTAAACCATCAGACACAATGGGTGATAATGGGGCACATGAATATTTCCTCTGAGTGCTCAAAGATGGCTGGGATTATGATTGGAATGTCGATTAGACTGCCTCCCCCTCTCAGAGAGGAGGAAATTAGCCCGACACCCCATCAGCGGAGCGTCTGTCTGCACTGGAAAAACATTTACTTTATTGTTATTTCAACAGGCCTCAGTCATTTAGCCACGTTGCATAATATGATCAAATCCAGCTTTGGACCGAGTCTTATGTAATTTGGGAAATGCATAGAGATGAACAACAGCAGTATCTTACTTAAGCTGAACTGTCATTTAAACTAAAGCTTTTAATAAATCTGAAATATTTTATACCTTTTTAAAAACGTATCCAAAAGTCATTCCAACCTTCCCCCACTTTCTTATTATTCCTGACATGGTGCCTAAATGAAAGGAGGCTGCAATGGAATAAACCACAATCTTAAACACCGTGGAAATCTAGGCTGTTACTGATCAAAGTATTTGCTATAAATCTGTTAAACGGCTACGTCTTTCCAAGGCAAAAATATGTAGCAGTACAGCAAAGTCATGATGAGTTTTTCAGGTGGCCTTTAGTTCCCCATATAAGCAACAATGAATCAGAGCGCTCCTCGGTAAAGAGCGTGCCTTTAAACAAAAGGAAGAAACTATTTCAGGTTTTAAAAAAAAGAAAAAAAGAAACACAGGCCAAAACAGGAACTTTGTGCACCCTCACTGGAAACGCCATGGTAACCAATCAGCAGACCTACCTGAGGGCACAATTCTGTGCTTAGCCATCAATCACACCTTTATGCAGGTAGGCGTTTACCCATCAGTCACACTCAAGTGAGTAGTGGACACCGAAGACAATGGGAATGTTCCTTTATCTCCCCTGATGGGGTGGAGAGCCTGGATAAACGTTTGCACAGTACACTCTTTTAATTAGGTCTCTGTGGAGCTTTATTTCAACAGGAATCCACCTTCCTGCTTGTGACCACCTCAAAAAAAGACATCTGGTTTCCAAATAGCACTATCTGCTTTTGAGCATTTACAGTTTTCATAATAAAGTATAACAAAGCTAAAGGGGGGGAAAAAACCCGACTTTTCACCACACGTCACTGATGGTATGGTTGAGTCATTTCTTCCCAAAAGTCAAACACTGGGCATGAGGCACTGGTGTCGAGTCAAAAGTTCTCCAGGGATGGAGCCTATTAGAACAATCATGACTGAGCCATCCTGCAAGACATTTCACTTCATCAGCAGGATTTAAAGCAGAAAAAAAAAGCAGTTAAAGGAGAAACTGCAGAGCCGTGGAGTTTGGCTGTTTATACCTAGCGTCTCACATAAGGGTCAAACAAGCCCAACCTGCAGAGTTGTGACACCAAAGCTTTCCAAGCAGCTATACAACAAACTGACGAAGCACCACGGAGGACTGTCTTACAAGCAGTTCAGCTTGGCTTACAAGAAGCAGCAATGTAAAAATGAAAGCTGAACGGCAGACAGAAACATCTGCGCCATCCAGTTGGTGCTTCGGAGTCTGAAGTGCAGCCTGGAAGAGGCAGATGTTCGCTGTGGCCTCAGGCTACAGGAGATCTATAGGCCTGGCCATATGGAGGTAGATTGAAGGATTCAGCTTGTTTCCACAGGCCCACAAAGAGCCCATTCATCAAAATGGGGCAAGGAGTGGGGTGTAGCTTGGCCCCCCGCCCCATAAATGGACCACACAACAGAACTCTCCAAAGGGGAAATCCTGTGTAACTCTAGAGCAAAGAGATGACCGTCTAAAAGGGAGGGAGGAGACTCTTAGAATCAATTTGCCAGCTTTGAGATTGTGAGCTTGTTTCATTTTGCGATCAAAGGAGGATCAAGATTTTTTTTTTTTTTTAGCCAATTCTACACTCAATTGCAAACATTTAAATGGACAGATCTTTAGCTACTTGCCATCTCTGAGTCTCAAGGCTGTTGTCGCTGACTGAGCACTCCTGACTCCTCCCTCTCTCACCTGTCCTGCTCGGAGCTCCAGGCTCCTATCTCTCCCATCTGCAGCTGTCAGCAGGTCAGGGAAAGGGGGTGGTAAGGGGAAGGTAAACAGGGCCCTGGCTCAGCAAAGAGACTCCTCTACCACCACTACCCCCACCATCTCTCAGTGACATTGCCTGCGTCTTTGCTGTGTCACTTTTGAATTAAAGTGCAAAAACAGAAAAGCAGGAGACAGCATGAGACGGAGCTTGTTTGCTTGTTACAGTGATCTCTATATTTTTGTTTCCATCTTAGACCAAGGGTCGATTCAAGACCAAGTAGAGATGGATTTGTGTAATGGCATTGTGTGAAATCTAAACAATCTGCAAAACCTGCAGCATCACAATCAGAAAATGCCAAAGACCAACACTATGACTGCTTAAACTAAAAGCTTGCCCCAACCGTATAGTTTATAGTACTTTAAAGAAAAGCCAAGAACATGTCTGAACTTCACACTGGACGCTTT
>NW_024582377.1:722841-726707 GCF_018398535.1 Haplochromis burtoni
CCAAAACGACTTCTTGCATTGCTGCTGTAGATCATCCTGCAGCATACGATTATAATTGTAATGTTAGCATCACTGTGTCCACTTTCTAAACAGCACTGTGTGCCTCAGCTACAACTGTTTTTGCCTGCCTGTGCCCAGTGTCAAATGCCAAAGGACACGGACCCAGTGTCATTGTGCAAAGGTAATAAATAACCCACATCAAATGCCCCTGGTGACAAGGATACAAAATGTGCTGCAGTGGAGTTTAAATTTAGATGCATGGAGAAGCTAATAATGCAACTGCTGAAGGCTAGTCAGCGCAGACTGGACGGGCCACTCAAAGAAGAGACATTCTTACATTTATCTAAATGGAGTCCAAGTATTCTCAGCTGTTTATGATTCATCTAGTATATGTATCTCAGTAAGTCAATTAATCCTTTAATGGACAGTCACTGAAGAAAATGGCTTCACAGAGGCCTGAGTGATATCTTCAAATGACTTGTTTTGCGAAGAATTGGTTGTGTTGTATTAGCATTATCGCTCTGAATAACTGAACTGCTTTGTGCTCTCACTAGTGCTACTTTCTCCTGGTAAACAGGCCGGTGTTTATATATATCCCTCCTATACTTCATGAACATTTAAAGTGCTTTATGCTACCACACACACACGGCACTAGATTTTACATCTTTAAAGCATTTTACCCATCACATACACTCTCTCTCTCATACCAAGGACATGCAGACTGGAGACGCTGGGAATCAAATTGTTCTCTTCTGCTTATCCTTATCAAGGCTTCGGGGAGGCTGGAGCCCATCCCAGTTACCATAGGGTGAAAGGCAGGGTACACACAGGACAGGTCGACAATTGTGGGTCTCTACCTTCGGTTTTGTCTTCAGTAACTGAAAAGCATGCTCTACTGGTTTAAGATCAGGTGACTGACTTGGCCATTGAAGTATATCCAGTTTCTATGGCTTGAGAAACTCTTGGGTTGGCTTTGCAATAAGCTTTGGGTCATTATCCATTTGTACTTTGAAGAGCTCTTTGATCAGTATTACAGCATTTGGCTGAATGAGAGCAGAGAGTATAGCTCTGTATGCTTCATTATTCATTGTGCTGCTTCTATCAGCAGTCACGTTGTCAAACACTAGTGACCAGGTTCCACTGGCAGACATACGTGTTCATCCCATAACACTGCCTCCACCATGCTTGACAGATGATGTCATATGCTTTAGATCAGGAGCTGTTTCACTCTTTCTCCATACTTTTCTCTTTAAATAATTGTGGTATTTATTCATTCATCTTAGTTTCATTTATCCAAAGGCTTTTGTTTGTCTGCTTTTGTTAAGCCCCTTGGATTAAAGATGAAAGTCTGAACTTCAACAATATCTTACTTTAAAATATATATGTTGGCGCACAGAGTCAAAAACTATATAACCATCTAAAAACTAACCATGTGCATTAACCTCTTAGATTTTCTTTTTCTTATACAGGGAGTGCAGAATTATTAGGCAAGTTGTATTTTTGAGGAATAATTTTATTATTGAACAACAACCATGTTCTCAATGAACCCAAAAAACTCATTAATATCAAAGCTGAATGTTTGTGGAAGTAGTTTTTAGTTTGTTTTTAGTTTTAGCTATTTTAGGGGGATATCTGTGTGTGCAGGTGACTATTACTGTGCATAATTATTAGGCAACTTAACAAAAAACAAATATATACCCATTTCAATTATTTATTTTTACCAGTGAAACCAATATAACATCTCCACATTCACAAATATACATTTCTGACATTCAAAAACAAAACAAAAACAAATCAGCGACCAATATAGCCACCTTTCTTTGCAAGGACACTCAAAAGCCTGCCATCCATGGATTCTGTCAGTGTTTTGATCTGTTCACCATCAACATTGCGTGCAGCAGCAACCACAGCCTCCCAGACACTGTTCAGAGAGGTGTACTGTTTTCCCTCCTTGTAAATCTCACATTTGATGATGGACCACAGGTTCTCAATGGGGTTCAGATCAGGTGAACAAGGAGGCCATGTCATTAGTTTTTCTTCTTTTATACCCTTTCTTGCCAGCCACGCTGTGGAGTACTTGGACGCGTGTGATGGAGCATTGTCCTGCATGAAAATCATGTTTTTCTTGAAGGATGCAGACTTCTTCCTGTACCACTGCTTGAAGAAGGTGTCTTCCAGAAACTGGCAGTAGGACTGGGAGTTGAGCTTGACTCCATCCTCAACCCGAAAAGGCCCCACAAGCTCATCTTTGATGATACCAGCCCAAACCAGTACTCCACCTCCACCTTGCTGGCGTCTGAGTCGGACTGGAGCTCTCTGCCCTTTACCAATCCAGCCACGGGCCCATCCATCTGGCCCATCAAGACTCACTCTCATTTCATCAGTCCATAAAACCTTAGAAAAACCAGTCTTGAGATATTTCTTGGCCCAGTCTTGACGTTTCAGCTTGTGTGTCTTGTTCAGTGGTGGTCGTCTTTCAGCCTTTCTTACCTTGGCCATGTCTCTGAGTATTGCACACCTTGTGCTTTTGGGCACTCCAGTGATGTTGCAGCTCTGAAATATGGCCAAACTGGTGGCAAGTGGCATCTTGGCAGCTGCACGCTTGACTTTTCTCAGTTCATGGGCAGTTATTTTGCGCCTTGGTTTTTCCACACGCTTCTTGCGACCCTGTTGACTATTTTGAATGAAACGCTTGATTGTTCGATGATCACGCTTCAGAAGCTTTGCAATTTTGAGACTGCTGCATCCCTCTGCAAGATATCTCACTATTTTTGACTTTTCTGAGCCTGTCAAGTCCTTCTTTTGACCCATTTTGCCAAAGGAAAGGACGTTGCCTAATAATTATGCACACCTGATATAGGGTGTTGATGTCATTAGACCACACCCCTTCTCATTACAGAGATGCACATCACCTAATATGCTTAATTGGTAGTAGGCTTTCGAGCCTATACAGCTTGGAGTAAGACAACATGCATGAAGAGGATGATGTGGACAAAATACTCATTTGCCTAATAATTCTGCACTCCCTGTAGAGTTTTTCTGAAGAGCGTTGTTGACTAAAAACGAGAAAATGGATAACTCTGAAACTGATCAGAGTTACAGATCTTGTAGCATTTCTGTAAGACTTGCTTCAAAAAAAAGGGGAAAAAAAGAAAAGAAAAGCCAAAAAGCATCAGTGATGAAAATACTAATATGGTTAGGGAGTGCAGCAGTTTCCAAGTGATGCATAAATTCACTGTCGCACCGGCTCTGAGGAACAGATCCAAGGTGACCCGGGCTAGGACATCTCTCCAAATTGCTTCATTGCAGAATCATTTTAATTTTCTGTGTGTAGTCCTGCATCCAGACAGAGGCAGTGAGTTATGAGCCCGCTGACCTGATGACAAAGCACGACCACTTCCTGATGGCACGGTCAATAAACAGACAGGGTCGAAAAAGATGTGCTCATCAAGCTACCACCGTCGCTGCATAATGCTCATGGAGAACATGTGCCCTTCATTTAAACATCCATGTTTTTAAAGGGCGGACAAGGTTAAATGCTGAAAAATGCACAGCGAAGTTCGAAAAAGTATCTACATGATGCTGCTGCACAGAAGTAGCAGAATACGAACAAATGGAAACATGCTTTTCATCCATTTCTGTATGTTATGCAAATAATAATCATAATCTTCTACTTCTTTCATATGATCCCTTTAGGGGTAGCCACAGTGAATCATCTACCTCCATCTCACCCTATTCTGTCCCTTTCATCCTCTGTCAAACCAACCCTCTGCATTTCCTCCATCACTGTGGCTTCTCTCTTTTCCTCCAGCAAGGTAGCTCCATCTTCAATATCCTTTAACCAACATATCCTCCCTCCAAACCAT
>NW_024582377.1:727122-732719 GCF_018398535.1 Haplochromis burtoni
TGTTTACCAGCAGTATTAGCCTAGCTTTGCAATTGTGTAGCTCTATCAGGAAACATAACCCACCTCTAAAGCACACTTTCTGTCTACAATGACACAGCTATTTAACACCAAGACTATAAATATGAGCTAGCCCAACAAACCGTCAGCATTCGAGGCTTATCAGTTTTGTTTACGTCCAAGTCCCCCAATTAAGACTAGAGATGTATGTGCGGAAACAGTTTTAAACGCTATATTATAGCTGCTTTTGGGGGGTGCTTTGTGTTTGCGTGTCGTTTCGAGCAGCCTGGAGCAGAAACGCCGCGATGTTGTGGAGGATTTGTGCTCTTTCCTTGTAGCTGTCAGGTGTGAATACTCACAGCGTGTGGCCGCAGACGTTCACCATCAGCTTCAGCGACGGGTTTCTGTATTTGGTTGTTTTACATCTCGGACAGCCCTGTTCGTCCATTTCTGTCTGCACCACACTAAAAAAATAATGGCAATAATAAAAAGCACTTCAGAAACAAAACAAAACACGTCAATAACCTGCAGCTCTCCTGTCAGATTCCAAGCTGCGAACCACTGCGTTACACAAAATGAGGTCCGACAGGAAACGGCATTAATAAGATGTGTTCCTATTTAATGATTGCTTTTAGAGGTGAGGCGCAAATAGCTGCTGGCGCACATACATGCAAGGGTTGCTAGGGAGTCCCAGTGGAAGCGAGGTAAAATAAATTAAGTAAATAAATAACTTTAGTTAGTAGTAATAGTAGTAGTAGTAATGGTAGTAGTCGAGTAAATATAACAAAACAAAAAAACTTCCATATGATCTTGTAAGTCTGAGCAGAAACATAATTAAAAACAAAAATCAACCCAGACATTGTTTCCCTGGGTTTCTGACATCATATCGTTTCTGGATGATTGTGAATTTGGGAAAACAACTCGTAAGTTACATTAAGTTAGTTTTATGAAATCATTGCGAGAAAACGTGAACTTCGTAGGAATTAGTTTGATATTTAAATATTTTTAGTTTTCATTCCTCCCAGTGCTTGAGCTATAATAGTTTATTGACTATATGTGGATGCTAGTAATTGTTAAGACGATCTGAGACTCTTTTACTATAAAAGATTCAATGAAAACATAATTTAAAGTTCAAATATCAGTAATGATGTGGTGTTGGACACCTGTTACGTGATGCTAGACAGATCACCTGATTTGGGAATGAGCTACTCTTGAGAGAAATTTGAGGTCTAGTCCTCATATGATATCTTTGAAGGGACGGGCTACATTTTCTTAGGGGTGTGCTGTTTTTTTTCTGACATTACTTTGGTCGCTTATAGTATTCTGATCCAGTCTTTGGTGGGAGGGGTAGACTACAACCTCGCAATAGCCACTTAAAGCAGGATCTGTGCTGAAACTTTATTACCTTCATTCCTGAAATAACAATAAAAACAAATTTAAAGTGTGAGTAAATCTGATATCTATTTTTTGTTAACATTTGTTACTTTAAAATTGTCAAAATAAATGTAAACTGGCTAAATCAAGTGAGTGACAGTATTCCCAGCATTACTTCCGTTTGGATTTCCATACATCGAGATGGAAATAAAACATTCTTTTATGTGCATACCTACAGACAAATGATCTCCTGACAATACAGACAACAAAGATATCCCGTTCCCACGATCACAAAAGCACTCACCTTGCACAGGTGAGCTACGTTAATCTACTGGAAGTTATATGACTGACAGCTGGAAACCAAACATTCGCGTCTGAATCCATGCTCGCTCCTCCCTTACGGGCCCTCGACGGCCAATAGCGAGGCGCTCCTGTAGATAGACCCCACCGTGTCTCCCTCCAGCTCCAGTCCCCGCAGAGTAAAAGTCACGTTGGAAGGAAAAGGGGAGAGAGATATCTACTTACAGCTGCTGTCAGATATCCGATCGCATTCGCATGGCGAGGAGGTAACCTGATCGAGCGGGGAGGAGTGACTTTACCAGGGAAGGCTTGAACCAAAAAAAAAAAAAATGTCTTCTTCTTCTGCCGGAGAAGTCACAACAGCAAATGACATCAAGAGGGAAAATGTGAAGGAGGTGGATACGCGGGAGTGCATCAAGCTTGTGGCGCTGGACGCGGCGGAGTTGCCCATGGAGCGCACGACTCCCAGCACTGACGCGGTGCGCACTGAGCTGTTGGTGAATGCCGCTTCCTCTCTTGCTTTCTCCCCGGAGCAAGTGGCGTGTGTCTGTGAGGCACTGCAGCAGGGAGGCAATGTGGACCGGCTGGCCAGGTTCCTGTGGTCCCTGCCACAGAGTGACCTGCTACGGGGCAACGAAAGCATCCTGAAAGCTCAAGCCCTCGTAGCTTTCCATCAGGCTCGGTATCAGGAGCTGTACAGTATTTTGGAGAACCACAGTTTTAGTCCGTCCAACCACACCTTTCTGCAAGATCTGTGGTACAAAGCGCGGTACACCGAGGCGGAGAAGGCGCGGGGTAGACCCCTGGGCGCAGTGGACAAGTACCGAATCCGGAGAAAGTATCCTCTCCCCAGGACTATCTGGGACGGCGAGGAGACTGTTTATTGTTTCAAGGAGAGGTCGCGGAACGCACTGAAGGATCTGTATAATCAAAATAGGTACCCGTCTCCAGCGGAGAAAAGAAATCTCGCCAAGATAACCGGACTCTCCTTGACCCAGGTCAGCAACTGGTTCAAAAACAGGAGACAGAGAGACAGAAACCCGTCGGAAGCACAATCAAAAAGGTGAGGCAACAAAAGGAGCACGCCACAGACCTTTTCCCGTCACAGATCGCTCATCAAACGGCAATAAATTTTACTTCTGAAGATTATGTGCGTAAAAGGCCCTTTAATTAAAATGAACGCCGATTAACTTTACCAAGTATTTAAAAGTTGTTGTTTTTTTAATGGAAAAGCGGCTATATTATGCAGTTGGACCAAGTTCGATTACTGACAATACCGAGTGTATTTCATAATCGTCTTGCCGGCCTCACAAATAAGAACGAACAATTTAAATCATTAACTATTCATAGTTCAGAAACACAACAATTTATTTGTAAAGGGGTTAGGAGCACGCTTTTAATGTTTTGAAATATGAAGCTGTTGCCATTCAGATCAAGTTTCAAGTGCGTTGGTGCTAAGAGGCATGGAAACCATAAGCAACAAAATACACACTTCAGCGATTAAACGATCAGACGCGGGGAGTGGGCAACTTTAATGAGACGGTTCAAAAGATGACTTGAAAGGTTAAAATCTTCTTACCTATTCGTGGTGTGTGTGCGTGTGTTTGAGCGCGCGCACACACACACTTTGGGGTGCGCGTGTACCCAGTAGCACATAAATCATTTTCATGATCATGACTTCTTTTTTTTGCCCTCCCCTTCTTCCTTTTGGATCAAGAAAGGATCTCAGAGCTTCCATCAACTCCTGCGCTTCATTTCATAATCCCGCAGACAAACAGACTGACATGTGCACGCTATTCTTTCATGTTTCCCTCTGAGTGAACAAAGATGACGCACACCTGGTGGAGGTGACCCCTCTGTCTCTCTAACCACACACGCGCACGAACGCGCGCACACACAGAGGCATATACACACCATTGTAAGCTGTCTTAAAATCGCCAGTAAAAAAAATAATAATTTCAAAGTTTTTAAATCTTTATAAACCTTGGATTTCGTTCTCTTTTTTTCCCCTGTTTTTTTTTTTGTTGTTTTTTTTTAACTTGTGACACCCTTTTATATTTTCCTGGAAGTGGTGGGTTTAGATGCGTGTGTGTTTGTGTGTGTGTCCCTTAGGGGGGAGTGGGGGTGTGAAGTGGTGCAGCTGTTTTAATCAGTCTTTTAAAAGGGGGCTAGTAAACAAAATGAGGCTGCTAATATAGCTGCTCCTATTCTTTCACTTTGTTATTCTTGGAAAATTAAAAATAAGAATTTTCATTGGAACGTCCCAAATCAGAGGCAAAACAAATAAATAAATACTTGAAGCCATTTGTCCTGTCAGAGCTGGCATTTTGTCACTCCAGAATTTATTGCGCCAAATGGTTGCACGGTTGTTGACGCTGCCTGGTTGTTGTCCATGCAGCTCTCCATGAGGTAAGAGGGCTACACAGACACAGCCTGCCTTCAAAGCTTTGTAATAACCCAGCAATAAATGTGAGTCTGTGTGCTCTGGCTTAAAAGCAAAATGTGGGTGGAAATGAAATGAATTCCATTATACGAGTTTATGGTCTAATTGTGTTGGTGTTTATAGTTTTCTTCCTTCCCAGAAACATATACAAATGGTACACAAATTTTCCCTTTTTATTTTCCTCTGTTTTGTTACACACCATTTGCCATCTTTCTCCCTCCTCTTTTGTTTTTCTACAGTGAATCAGATGGAAACCACAGCACAGAGGATGAGTCCAGTAAAGGCCAGGAGGAGCTGTCTCCTCGTCCTCTCTCCAATTCTTCAGATGGGGTGATAACCCATGGGAACCTTCCTATTCAGACGGGACCTCTGGACAGTGGGGTGGTCATCCAACAGATCGGGGACATCAAGATGCCTCCTGGATCCAGCAGTGGCGGTCTCTACAATGGAAGTCTAGTGACCAGTAACACGCCCTCCACTGTATTTCACAATGGTGGATCATCTTACCTCCACTCACCTGGAAACATCCTCTTCAACGGGCTCAATTTGGGCATCCAGCCCCTGGCATTTAACCCTCTGAGACCCTCTGGAGGGGTGCTGCTGGGGGGCTCTGGAGTGGACATGCAGATGCAGACAGGACAGGACAAAGGACTAGGGAATGCTGAGGAGTCCACCCTGCCATATGCATCTTACGCTGGCTGTGTGAATGGGTCAGAGGTGAAGCTGGAAGGGGTTCACACCATGGCTGCCCAGAATGGCGGCTCCTCTGTTCTGACATTCAGCTCCCCATCAGGCGCTCTGCAGCTGGGTGGCTACAGCCTGGTCCAGGTACCAAGTGGAGTCTCTGACAGCGATGGCAGCTCATTACTCAACAGCGACGTAGGTCTTCCTCCCCTGCAGCTTTCTTCTGCCTCCTCTTCTTCAACAATTACACAACAAGGTGGGTTCATGAAGTGATTTGCTGTCTAAGATGATTCAATTTTAATACTTTGATCTTCTTTTTTACCTTTAGAGGTTACGTGGTCATGTGTAGCTGAAATGTTCATGGAAGAGACTGAGTCAGAATGGACATGGATACAAATATAACTATGCTAAGAATGATTGTACTTTAACTATTCTCACTAAGGAAGCAACAATGTCTCATAAGGGAGATAAAAGATTTTTAGATAAAAATTAGAGCCATCTCCTGTTGATTTTAATAACAGACAGTTATATATGAATCAAACTGTCCTTATATACTTTAAAAGTCAACAAAAGTACAAAAACAGAATCCAATGTTGTATCAGAATGAAGATCTGAATTAAATCTATAGCACAGAAATCACAGCCTCCTTAAATGTCCCCAGTGGTTTGTCAACAGGTCTCTACTACACCCACCCAATATATCTGACCTGCTTTATTGGCTTGTCTGTGTTTGGGCCATAGCCCAAGGGGCTGATGGTGCACATAACACAGACCAGAAGAAATATAGAAGGGGCAGGCGC
>NW_024582377.1:732739-737570 GCF_018398535.1 Haplochromis burtoni
ACACACACACACACACACACACACACACACACACACACACGTATATATAGAAGTGGTGGTCCTTTTAAAACCCCAGAGATGGATAAAAACAAGTTCTGAAGTCACCATCACTCATCATCATTACGCTCTTGATCTCCAGAGCAGGGGAGGGGAAATATGTTGCAGACAATCAGAGGCCATGAAATGCACTAACAGGGAATAAGCCATTACAGCACTTACTTTGACATGAAGCAGAGAATGTAAACCAGGATGAATAATTAGAAGAAGAAGAAAAAAAAAACAGAAAATTGCAGCTTTCTCTTGAGTTCTGGCAGCGTTATTCATTTGTTCTCTGGTGCAACTGCAGGGTCGATCTTAACGTCCTCAAAGTGTGTAAGACACACAACAGCAATTTTGCGGCCAAGGCCTGCTGTAAATGGAACGCATAATACTGCAAGAACCGAAGAGGGGATCAGGCAGCGGGAAGGGGATCTACTGCAGCCAAACTGGAGAAAGATATATGTATTGATCTATTGTTGTATCACCACAGGTACCATGGCTCTGAATAATGCAGCAGTGAGTTCCTCCAGTGGCGACTCATTCGAGCAGCAGGACAAACTGACCATGGCATCTTTGCACCACAGTACGGTTCTCTACAGCATGAGCAATAGCGGCCAGCCATCCATCAAGAAGGAGCCTCTGGAGGGAGGTGTTTATTCCTCGTACCATCACGGGCTCCACTTGGACCCCAGTGGTCAAATCAACTACTCCGGTTCAGAAGAGATTTCCTCCAGCCAAGGTCCCGCCTCAACCGCCGAGGTCACTGCCGTCAGCTCATCCAGCCCGGACTCAGAGGTCTACACCACCCTCACTGTCAGCACACCCCTGATGGCTCAAACAGAACCGAGCAACCACCACCTCCAGCCCACAGAGTACCTTGGGGGCCACGAGGTCCGAGGGGCACCGTCCTCACACCTGATGGGCCCCGGCATGAACAACAACTACATGAACCTTTCAGAGAGCAAGGTGGATGGCTCGGGTTCAGGAAGCATGAACGAAATGGTGCGGGCAATGTGTGGGGAGATGGAGGCTACGGAGGGAAAGGAGCTGGCCAAACTACAGACAGTGCAGATGGATGAGGACATGGCTGACCTTTAACCTCAAACCTCTCCCTTTTGCAGAAGCACTCAAGTCCGCCCAAGCAGTGATAAGATGAATCTTTTTACTCCTTTTTGTGTGCGTGTGCGTGTGTGTGGGTTGTTTTTTTGTTTTTGTTTTTTTTTAAAAAACATTCATTTCCTTTTCAATGTTAAATTATTTGCATTCATTTGACTTTTACAATGCACTCAAGTCAGAGAGGAGCCCAGTAGGTGGGCTTTATCAGTTTATCACGAAATAATAATAATAAAAAAAAGCCTGTGACATGTTTTAAAAGCCCAGCTTCCTAAGACGAAACATTACGATGGTGATGTGCTAACAGAAGACGTTGCTGTAAGCGTTTAAGCCGTGTCTAAATGTGCATTTTTATAGACTGCACCTGCTACTTCCTGTTGAGTGGATTTGATCTGCAGAAGCAGGTGCTGGAAAGCCTCGAGTCATGTGACAAGGATGTTCCTCCAAACTAAATGCGTCATCTGGGTCAAACCAAAAAGGTCATGCTGTAGGGGGAACAGCAAGTGAGCCTCTATGATAATGGTCAGTTAAACAGCAACAGCTTTACTGAAGGACTGCACACGCGTTTATAAAGAGAATAGGTCACTAAACACACAAAGCTGCTGATTTGGGGGTGGGGGAGTGTCCTTCAGTAAGCACTTTAGATTGTCTACAAAAGCCTCACAAATCAGTACTAAAAAGTGCAGCTTTTTGTGCTTTAACTCATACCAAATGAGCTGGGAGGGTTCAAAAATGGGACAACATTTAAGACAAAATGTGCCTTTCTGCTACTTAACATACACAATGGCATTGGCCTGTTTGGGCATTTGCACTACCATAGTGACAATACAACGGATGTGTTTCAAACAGCCTTTGTGTTGAGGGTTTTGTCATGTGTGACACACCTCAACAAACGCACAACCCTCTCGGCAATGGCTCCTATTTCAAGCCTCATCATCAACCTGTGAGACCAGCATATGAACGATGATCAAAAAGGTCAGCTCGCACGCTGGACGTCACATGTTTTTTCTAATGCTGCAGCTAATAGTATGTCAACTTGATGTGGTGACACCGTGCTGTATCATCTTCCATTATGACCCGTCTCCATGATGTCAGTGATCACGAATTATATTTTTTCTGTAAAAAACAGGTGCAAACATCACGTATGCTTTCGAAAAGTATAAGGAACAAAGGGACAGAAGTTATGGACGTGACTAAGTGGACAAATTGTGTTTTTGTTTTTTAAATCGTCCCACTTTAAAAACAGAGAGAGATTGTGGTCATTTCTCTTTGCGTGGCATCATCGTGTTTGGGACACTTGTGCCTTGTACTTTTTTAATCTTTGTCTTGTGACTAACATAAAATGAAGCTCTGTTGTGGCTCGTGCGCTGCCACGCAGCTTCAGAGATTTCCCACTGTCACTGTCGCCGGGACATTAGTCGGGTATCAACTGAGGGAAAGACACAGGAGTGCAGAGCCCATTTGCTTTTCACAGCAGGAGTTCTCGCTTTCATACGTGACCGTAAGCGGGACATTTCAACCTCACGGCCAACTCGCACCATGCATATTTATCAGTGGATCTACATGCTAGTGGCCTCGTAACACTTTTCTTGAGGATCTGTGACATGATCCTCTCATTTGAGTGGGCATTTCAGTGAAAGTATCCTCAGTGCTTTAATGTCATAAACCAAAAACGAGTTGTGGGCAAAAGATAGTCTTTTTTGTGTCTTTGTTGCTTTTTGTTTTTTAATCTTAGTTTGAATTATATGTTTGTTATCTGAAATTATGTGAATGTATTTTTCTAAATCTCCATACTGCAATAAAAGTTTATATTTATAAAAACGGAAAACAGGCATTTTTAATTCTTTCTAGAAGATGACTAATAGCGTTATTTAATTCTCTTTCGTCACAGCATGTCTGAGATAAATGGAAGTTTATGATGGACAAAAAGAACATCTCATCTCAGTGTTTTGGAGTCCTGTGCAGCCAGATTGTGAGGATACGGGGTTGGGGAGGGGTGAACTGGCACACTTTAATCCAGCGAGCCTGGTGCAGCTCTCTGCAAACCTGCAGTGATCGTTTGCACATGCCTGGCAACCTGGAGTTCATTAGGCCTCCTTTTCTCATCTCAGTCTCTGTAATTCAAATAAACAGCAATGAGATTTCCAGAGGTAAAGCTCCTTTTGGGTGGGGGGTCTGCAGCTCCCCACAGCTCAGTCCAATCCAATGGTCTTTTCCCTGAGCGAAGGCCAAATCCCCCACTCCCTAACTTCAACATATGGAAGAATGAATCTGAGGTGCTGTCACTCACAGACACAGAGTCGATCCAGAAAAGAGCCGAGGCTCTTCTCAAGGCTTGAGGGGATTCGCTGTGAATTCATGAATCACAAGCCAATACTTGTTCGCGCAATGGGCACCTGACCAAACCGGCACTGGAGAGATAAGATGGAGACAAAGTTTGACAAATGAATGAACAGCAGGGGATTTTTATTTTCTGCAGTGTGTGTCTGTGCTGGATTATAGGAGTCGTCCTTGCTCGGGGAATCCTGGCTACGGGAGTTATATATGATCTAGCTGATGACCTAAATAAACAGAGGCTGTTTGTCTGTGCTCACTGTTGAGTCACAGAGAGGGGGAGAAGAAAAATGGCAGGGACTATCGGGAAAGGGAGAGAGAAGCAGGCAACCTGGATAAAGTTACCTGTGCACAGGTGACCTCGTTGCCATGGGCAGTGGATTAGCTGATTGTTAGGTATCAGGTAGCTCCTCCTGTAATATTGAAGAGGGTGAAAACAGCTTTGTTGGAGCCCAGAACAATATCCCATTTGCAGCAGGATCCCATAGTCTGTGGATCTCACGGGGAGGGGAGAGGAGGGTGGAGAGGGGGAACAGAAAACTCCAAATTCCACCTTTGTGTATTGTGCCTATGAATTCAGCAGAAAAGGAAAATAAGCGCTGCCACAAAGACGGCGTGTTTGGATTTCTACAGCAGAATGTTTAAAGATTTCATAAATAAAATGCTTTTTTATGGGCAAAAACAAAGAAAAAAAACCCCAGGACATCCCCAACGCCTAACCAAACAGTGCAGTGGATCATTTTGTCCACAATTTCAAACACGCAACGTGAAACATACTCAGGCGAGCAGTTAAAAAGGAGGGAACTCCCCCAGAACTCTGGCCTTATTAAAAACACTGACCTCTGATCTTTCAGATGGTTTCAAAGCTGACATTTAATGCGGCGCAGCAGACTGCAAGCCATATGTAACATGACCTGGGGAGCACGGTACTCCGCTGCTCCACGTCCCACTAATGAGAGGGCAGGGGTCAGCGGGTACCAGCCTGCCCTGTACAGACCCACCATACAGGCCGAGCCCCGGTCCTGGCACAAACAGTCTGCTGGCTCCAGCCGGGCTGTGGAAAGTATGTGGCAGTGTTTGAACTATGGAGGGGAAATAATGACCTTGTAGAGTTTTCTTTTACCTCCTAAGTTGTTGTTTGGCAGAGTGTGAGGTATGCACACATGTCTGCTGCATCACCCAGTGTGGCAAGAGATGGGGTGGGGGGGATGCAAACAGCATGATTCACTGCTTTGTTCTGGAGCACAAGGACAGAAAACATAACTCATGAGGACAGCTTTAAGTGTGCATGTGTGAGTCTGAGTGTTTGTGTGATGCACTCACATTCTCTCTCTCTCTCTCTCTC
>NW_024582377.1:737590-744450 GCF_018398535.1 Haplochromis burtoni
CACACACACACACACACACACACACACACGCACACACACTCAGGGGCAGCAGCTGGGAGGCAGCATCAAGTGCACACCACAGTGGTCAAAGGTATTTCCCAAAGAGAAAAAAACACCACTTTGTAACAGGAGCTGCGCACATGAGGACTGAAGTGACCAATGCAGACCATAAGGCGCACCCGCACACCTGCCACACAACTGCGCGACTCCTAATACCCAAATACCAGCTCATCCTCCATCCTCTCAGGGTTTTACATTTGGACTCGGATGCGAAGTATTGTCATGGCGCCCCCTCCCTGCCAGAAGGCACACATGGCTCCCCGGCACATCACGTTGAAATTGTTCCCTTTTTAAATTTTTTGTTTTGTTTGTTTGTTTATGGATTGGTCTGCCGACCTCGTTTGTTTATCCATCCAAGAAAAGAGTTTCTCTAAAACATGTGCATGTGCTCCTCCACATGCCCGGAGCGTGTTTACCGAGCAGAGCGCAGTAAAAGCCAAGGCCGTAATTGCATATTTGTGGAGGTGGTCCTCTGAGGAAATGCGTAATGATTTTGATGAGGAGGGGCGGGTGGGTGAGTGGTGATGGTGGCAGTGGTGGAGGGGGTCTAACCCCAGTACACTTGTACCAGGTCTAATTTTCCAACATGACAGGAAACTCTGTTAAGCTGATAATTGCAGCTCCAATTTCATTTAACTCACTCATGTCAACAGTTGTGTTTTGTTTTGAGAGAAGGAGCTGCCTTTTTTTTAAACTGCCATCCACATAACCGGATAAACCTCTTTTACTCCTAATCGAAGAGACATTTAGAGCATCTTGAATGGGCAAATCTCCGAGGCAACGAAAGGGTTTACTTATATTTACTTATATTTATTAATCTGTTGCCCAATGTGGAGTCAGTCATATGTGAGCTGCCATATGAAACTAAGAAATACCAGGCGTCACTCATAACCGGAATCCACCTATGCGTTGTTAATTTGGGATTTTTTCCCCTTTAAATAAATAAATGGTTCATGTTAAATACATGTTGTTGGAGTGACATTTTCCTTTAAGGGGAAAAAACCCCCACAATGCTCAAACACCATGGAGACTAAATCTGACATTTTTCACTCAATTTAAACAGCATCGGCTTTGTTCCAGTCCATACAGCTGAAATAGCACTTTGGATTTAGACAGACTGAAAACCATCTGTTAAGTGAGCCAGTGCTCGTTTCAATTTTCCTCTATATTTGAGGGGAAAAAATTAACCCTACAATAGGAAACTTACCCCCCACCACCCCTCTCTTTTGTCTTTTTGACGATGACATTTTTATGAAGTGTTTTCACTGTTTTGAGTTGTCGCGCACTGAAATTGAGTAAAAGTGCGACATTTCACCTATTTTTTTAAAATCAATATTGCACACAATGCTCTGGTGTATGCTGCTGTCAAAAGGCTAATTAGTCCAAATAAGGAGTTGGAAGAGCATAATTCAGAGAGCTCAGATCAATGGCCTCCTTTACGCATAAACCCCAGATTAATGAGAGAAGGGGGGAGAGGGGAAAAAAGTTTATTTAATTTTTTTCTGTGAAATCGGTGCTGGATTTCAGCAGCACACAGGAAGGGAGTCGGGGTTTATAAGTTAATAAAGGACGAATGAGACAGCGTGGGGACAAAAAGAAAAAAAGTACAGAATGAGGAATCCCTGCTCCCTGGAACGAATAGGCCTAACGACTGATAGCCTATCCGAGTACTGCATTAACTCCTTGTCGGGGTATGAGCAGACCAGCACTGGCCGTGGCAGAGGGGGAGAGTCCACATCTTGAAATAATCTCGCCCCCCGGGCTGCTCGGGTTAAAGGAGGAGGCGCGGCGCAATGTGGTAGAAATATTAGAGAAACCCGAGAGCCGCTCATCAGACAGCTCATTTACTGAAGCACTGAGGGTTTTACACAGCCCGAGTGCTGCTTACACCCCAGCCTAGTCCCGTGTCCACCTACCTCAGAGGGTTTTTTTTGTTTGTTTTTTGCATAGGGTATCCGCTTTTACTCTTGTTCCACATTATAAATCCCACAGAATTAGTTACATTTGAATCAAATTGAGGTTTTGGGCTTTTAACTGCGCATGTGTGAGAAAAGTGGACATTTGAATGTTTTCTGTTTTTTTAAACAATAATATATAGGGATGCTTTTTTTCCAGTAGCTATAATTTGAGCTTGGTGAGACAGCGGTCCATCCAAGAGGAAAGTGCTACAAATTAATGAATACACGCAAAACAATTCGTTTCAAATTTCATAAATTATTTGTTTTTCTGCAGTGTTTCCATTTAATATACCACACAAATTAAATTCTCGTCTTTATGACCTCGAAAATGAGATGCTGCATTTCAAGGGCCTGTCCTTTCAGCGAGTTCAAATAGCAGCACTGAAGCGATCACGTGGATGTTTAACCCGCAGTTTTGAATTCATTTTCTGTTTTTATTATTTAATAGCCTGGACATTCACCCATATTCCCGAATATTGAGACGTTTTGTTTTTCACACGTTTGCCCGTAAAATCTTACAGCGTGATTTACAGCCTTGCTCCAGAGTCTTTAGAAGTGCATTTTACTGAGTTTGACAGCACTAAAACGAGTTCAAAGCATTAAATCTTTATCACAAAAATATGCCTTAGCGAGATCTAAGGTCTTCAAAAACAAAAACGTTTTCTGTGAAATTGTTTTTGGTTAAATTTTGTATATATTATAATTCAATTGAAAGGGGGGTTTAAGTTTCAGACTCTGGTGTAGATAAAGAAATGTGATCTATATGGCTCAAACCAACAACTGCACCACCGAGGACCAGTGTCGCAGTGAACTCATTTACTAATGGATTGGTTTAGAGTTTCACCCCGCAGAAAACACTGGAGCCAGTGCGGTGCCCGTCTAATCCTTGAAATATAAATGTATAGGCTGCAGACTGAAGGGGTCTCTCCAGAAACCCAGTGATAAAAAGGAGAATGAAGCAAAAGAGTGGCATCTTTTATTTGTTCGGATGGGCTATAATATTAATATTAAGACTCACGTGGATCAGCAAAATGCTTGTCACCAGCAGGATGGATTTTATTTTATTTCAGTTTTATAAAGTGTGTATTAAGTGTTTATGTGTTATTATTAGTCGTGAGGATGTTAGGCAAATTGCAAAGGTCCACTATGATATTTTAACAACCTCTCTCTCTTTCCCTCTTACTCTCACACACACGCACACACGCTTAAGTGGCTGTTTTCCTACTGGTGGTCTATGGGCCGTAACACGTTTGGCAGGTAGTGTTGGGTCCTCGTATAAAAGAAGTTCGTAATGGCGCATAATGGACCCAGCTATCTGAGGAACTTATTAAATTATATCACCTCATAAAATAAACGGCTTTTGTTAATTAATAGGCTATCAAAGGTGAGGGTGAAGCAAAAATGTCCAGCCTGCATGTAATTATGGTGTCCACAACACACAGTGATGGTAAATCGAAGAAAAAAACAGAAAGAAAAAGAAAAACAAAGACTTGGGATTGGTTAAAACAACATAAATTTCAGCAAAAAATAAAAAAAATCTTCTGGGTTTCTACCTAAAACTATTTGTTTATAAAAGCAGACTACAATCTCTGTTTTAATCGAGCATAAACCTGTCTTCAAAAACCAAAAGCTCTGTGTTTTTGTGGGTTCACCCTCCACTGACTATGATTACTGATAACGTGTGGAGGGAGAGCATTCTGTGGTTTGGTTTTTTTGTCCCACGCGGGAAGGTCTGCCGTCCATAGTCACCGTTTAAAGAAGATGTAGCCTCCATTCAGAACACGTTAATGCGACTTTTAAGAGGTCTGTAATAATTGATTAGTGTTTAGGTGCTGCTCTGCTCCCTCGGATGAAGCGGGAGAGGGACTGTGGGGGCGGGAGGTGGGAGCGCTCCTATTTCAGCCCCTGACGCACTGCCTCTGGGGAGGAAACGGAGCTGCAAACTCAGTCCTGCTCTGCTGTACAGGGTGCAGGGCAGAGGGAGAGCCAATCACCGAAACGCAGAGGCTCCCTTTAAGCCTGACATATCTCCAACAGGAACAAATTGTCCCAACAATCAACATCCCAATCTGCTGCGCGCATCAGGGGCTGGAGTGGAGTGGATAGCTTCTAGGCCCGTGCAGCGCGGTCGGATTGCGCTGGATTGCACCGCGAGGACTCACAATTAAACGAATATAAACAAAGTCAACGACAGCTACCGCTTCTTTTTGGATAACAGCGCAGAGGACTGAGCCCCGGACATCATGTCTATATTACCGTCCTTCGGGTTTACACAGGAGCAAGTGGCGTGCGTTTGCGAGGTGCTGCAGCAGGGTGGAAACCTGGAGAGGCTCGGCCGCTTCCTGTGGTCGCTGCCCGCTTGTGATCACCTCCACAAGAACGAGAGCGTCCTCAAAGCCAAGGCGGTGGTGGCCTTCCATCGGGGGAACTTCAGAGAGCTTTATAAGATCCTGGAGAGCCACCAGTTTTCCCCGCACAACCATCCGAAGCTGCAGCAGCTCTGGCTCAAGGCGCACTACGTGGAGGCGGAGAAACTGCGGGGCCGGCCGCTCGGAGCTGTAGGGAAGTACCGGGTACGGAGGAAATTCCCGCTGCCCCGCACGATATGGGACGGTGAGGAGACAAGCTACTGCTTTAAGGAGAAATCCAGGGGGGTGCTGAGAGAGTGGTACACGCACAACCCATACCCGTCCCCGCGGGAAAAGAGGGAGCTGGCCGAGGCCACAGGACTGACCACCACGCAGGTCAGCAACTGGTTCAAAAACAGACGGCAGAGAGACAGAGCCGCAGAGGCGAAGGAGAGGTACGTGAAACTGTCACAGCCTCGCTGCTGTCTCACTCCACGGCAGAAAGCGTTTAGTGTTTTTTTTAAAAAACATGTTTCAAGAGCAAATTATTCTTTGGTAAAAATGCGTTTTGTAAGTGGCTTCAAGCAGCGAGAATATAAATGAATCAGTGACAGCGCTCTGACAGCGTGGCCCTGAAGTAATCCTGAAGTAAAGAGAAAAATATAAATCCTTCTCATGCGAAACACCTCATTCAAATCGTCCACGCACTGAGTATTTTAGGACGTGTTCACGTTTCCACATCAGATCTGTCCTGATAACAGTGAAGGTGTTAAACAGCAGCGAGATGTTGTCAAACGCTGAACTCACTTCAAAAACGCCTGACTTGTCTCGACTCGAATTGTAATCCAAAATAATTTGAATTCCATCAATGTGACTTCTTTTTTTTAAAAAATTCTTTACAAAAAAAAATCATAATAAAATAATATGGACACTTTTTTGAGACCCATGGAAATTTGAAATATGTTAGGCTGTGAGGTTAAATTAGGTTACATGGGGATATAAATGCGTCTAACACACGACTTTTACTTTAAACAGATCAGCAAATGTAGATAATATGCGGTGAAATTAAAAATCAGGAAAAGAATAAGAAGGCGAACAATAATAGTGTTTTTTAATCATTTCTCTCTCACAAAGGACAAATTTCGTTGTTAGCAAAAACGCTGCGGTTTGTGCGCAATATCCATCCACGTTTACAAACTAATAAAGACGTTTCCTCAAGGCCCGCCTCGCTGATATAATGTCATCTACTAAACTGAGAGCATTTTTCTCTAAATTTCCCCGTTGTTGTCATTTCCAGGGAGAACAGCGAAAATAACAACGCAGGCGGCAACAAACAGAACCAGCTGTCCCCTCTAGACGGAGGAAAGTCTCTCATGTCCAGCTCGGAGGACGAGTTTTCTCCACCTCAGAGCCCCGACCAGAACTCAGCGCTTTTGCTTCAGGGCAACATGAGCCACCCCGGGGCCTCCGCTTACCCCATGTCCGGACTGGGGCCCCCACAGCCGGTGCACGGCATGCACGGACACCCACACCAACTGCAGGACTCTTTGTTGGGACCTCTAACCTCCAGTCTTGTGGATTTGGGCTCTTAAAGAGGCTGTCAGACGATCAGATTCGACAAAAGAAAACAGGAAAAAAAAAGGAAAAGACTGATAAGTGTATCAGATTAAATACATGTATGAAATAACACTATAGTAGCCTATCTTATAATATAGACTGACTTGTCTGTCGTTAAATTTGGTTAGAACTAAATTCCTTAAGGCGCTTAACCCATATACCCCCTCCACGACAGGAGCTTTTCTGATCTCCTGCACATGGAAACACACAAACAGGACCTTTCTGAAACTCTTAACGAAACACTTAACTGGACTGTCCGTTTGCTTAATTTATGATATTTTGTTAAAGATAACAAACAAAAAAAATATATAGCGACCTCCTGCTATGGAAACTAAGAGGTAACGTTTTCATTAGAGTCATGGTAATTAGTTTCCAATAAAACAAAACTAATTAATTTGTCTCTGTGTTATTTGTGTATTTAGCGAGGGGCAAAAAAAGGGGGGGAGGGGCTGGTACTGCCTTTTATAAATCCAAGCAAACCAAAGGAAGCACGCCATTAATAGGACAGATTTCTATTATCTTTCTTTTTTTCTTTTTGGGGGGACTTGAATGAGCCCGTCCTCTGACAACTGCACAACAACTAAACAAATCTCCAAATCTGCACGGGTGGGATTTGAATCGGAAATTATTATAAGTCGCCTTTTTTTCCTTCCAGCACGGATGAAATCCTGTTCTACTGGTTCTCAGCTTTTCAACAATAAACCGAGAGTCATGACGGGAAATTTAATTCAACACTAATATGAGTCAACATCAGCAGCTGTCTGTCATGAGGCTGTTGTGTATACGCAGGAACCAGCTTGGACTCTTTTGAAAATCGCCTCTGCTCCATCATACATGTTTTGGCTACAGGAGGAAGGTTTTTTTCTTCCTTTTTTTT
>NW_024582377.1:744754-755936 GCF_018398535.1 Haplochromis burtoni
TAATAATAATAATAATAATAATAATAATAATAATAATAATAATAATAATAATAATAATAATAATAATAATAATAATAATAAGGTGGTCTGAGAGCAGGAATCTGGTGAGGACAGCTCTCTTGCCCCCCACCCCCTCTGTGCTCTCTCTGGGCTCATGTCAGGGTAAATTGTTTTGAGCAGAGAGCACCGAGGATTTCCTGAGCATAATCTGAAACAGTCGCCGCTTGCATTACTGCCTGATTGCGAAGATTGCAGAGCTGCAGGGCTGCAGCTCCCACTCTCAGTGAAGGAAACCTTGAGGTATTCTCCATCCCAGAGGCCTCACTGGTACGACTCCTCTCAGCATTTCATTTCTGCTAAGACATCACAGCTCGCCGTGGCTGTGTGTGAGAGATTTATCCCGCTGGGCCTTTACAGACCCGCAGCAAGGCTGGTTGTTAGGGGGGAGATTTTTTGTCATTATTCTTTTTGCATTTTTAACTAATTATGTGATATGAAAGTCAGTGGTGGAGAAAGTAATCTCTTGGCAGCGGTGTAAGAATCTAACAGTACTCACAAAAGTACCAAGAGTTCAACTACTAATGGGTAAATGTGTGGAGTTGTACTTTAATGTTGCTGGCTGCCTGAAATTCTTTTAATATTAACTAACATATACACTGGTTGTGTGATCCATGATGCTGTATGAGTATTTAATTTCTTTTTTCTAATCCTGAGCTGTTCGGTCATTAAAATGTAGAGTGATGGAGACATAATGCAGGGAAAAACTGGGCTTGATGCTTTTCTCTGTAACATTAAATATTTATGACTGAGCGGGAAAATATTAAGTCTTTATACAGAAATTTGTGTTAAAAGACATTAAATGTAGTTCACAAGAAAAGTGAGAATGCAAGTAGTGATTTGTTTTCTTAATGCAGAGAAAACGATTCCTTATGTAAATATATAAGAAGTGTTTACAATGCAGAGTTTTAATTTGTAAAATCTGATTAAGAAAGACTTTTATTTTGGCATTGCAGCCTTCTGTAGCAAAGAGACGATTAGATTTATTGAAAACAAGTTCTGGCAGTAGTTTCAACTGTAGTAATAACGTAAAATCTGCATTTATTATTACAGTACACAACCAAGTCTCTCACAGGATTGCCTGTGTTTACCATGCAGCAGAGGTCAGCAGAGAGCAGAGGTCCTCCGCATCATGTATATTTCTGCCCGCAGCACGTGACCTTCACTCTTGGCACACAGAGTGGCTAAATATTCACAAATTAACAGACAGGTGATCACAAAGCCAGCAAAGAGACTCCTCATACCTGTTAATCTAATGACAACATGTCCGGCAGAGGACAGACACAGCAAGGATTACACAGGCTCTGTGCCACATGACAGAGAGAGGCTATCAGAGTCACCTTCAGGATGTGCAAGAGACTAAAATCGATGCGGCACGGAAACTCTGACAGCGCTTTTAATCACGCTCGAATCCCTCGCTTCCGAATCAGGACGGACAAAGTCTGCGATCATAAATCAGCGTGCTGTATCAGCCCGGTGTTTGCTCTCATCGGCCGGTGTAACAAGTGCAAGTGGAGGGCGTGCTCCGGCCTATAGACTGGATGACAAAAGCTGGAGGTAACGTCAGCCTCGAGCAGCCCAGTGCCAGTAACAACAGCTGCTGATGGCAAACAGAGTCCGAGTCATCAAAAGGGTATTTCATTTGTCATAGGCATAAGTGGCAGTGGCTCTAAATCAACAGCAGGAAGGGCCCTGACGTGTGCAAATAAACACGGAGAGTGGCCCACATGAGCCCGCCTCAGCTGGGTTAATGTTTTCTCTGGCATCCGAGTCAGCGAGCTCCTTGTATAAGGAGAAAATCCGAAGCCGAGCCGCCTCTGCACGGTCTGGTGCCTGCAGGTACGGGAGAGAGCCGGGTGTGAGACCATCCCAGGTATCTATAACCACATAGGCTGTATGAGGGGTGTGTGTCAGAGGAGGGGAGAGGTGCGGGGACGGGAGGGAGAGAGGGGTGGTGGGGGTTAGGCGGGTGATGAGGGACAAAAGGATCTTTTCAGGTCTGCCTCAGAGAGGCGGAGGTGGTGGTGGTGGTGTGGAAGGTGGGGGGAGGTAGGGAGATTTTCTTACCAATGATGCATGGATCTGACAATGTTCCTGCCCGGCTGAAGCCAGAGGCAGATACAGGCTGTGTGTGTGTGTGTGTGTGTGTGTGTGTGTGTGTGTGTGTGTGTGTTTTTCTGAGAAAATAAAACTGACTAAAGCAAAACTCATGCTGTATGCAGACAGCAAGGGGTCTGCTATATTTCCAGAACACTACCCTGCCAGAAAAAAATGTTAATTATCTTGATGTAGGGGGCTGCGAGCCAAAGACAGCTTCCACGCACAAGAGTAGGAAGCCGCTCAGGAAGCTTCTATGTGACAGAGCTGAAAGAAATATTTATCTCTTTCTTCCCAGTCGTGTGAGTGATGCATGACCCAGGACTCAGACGCGAGGAGGAGGATCTGCAGACGATCCTGTACTATTAGGGTGTTAAATAGCATGTTGTGTGTCAAATGAAGGACAGCATCATATACATTACCCGATGAACAGAGGGGGGAAATTCTCTAATGTGTTAAAGGGAGAGAAAAAAAGGAGAAGACAAGACAAGACGTGCATTTATGAAAAAAGGATTTGAATTTTTTTATAATTTGACCAGAAGGCAGAGGCTCGTATAACTTCTCCCCTTCCTGAGACAAAACCCAGCTCTGGTTGCTCAGAATCAGATATCTGTATTTTTGGAGCTCGGGGAGAAAGGTGATAGTCGCATTAGCCTCATACTTTTGATCAGAAAAGTGACTTCAGTCTGGAGTGTTTTTGGTCCACTCCTGTGAGCACTTACTGGATTTGTTAATGTAATTTTCAGAGCTTAAAAAGGGCTGATGGAAGGTATGGATGTTTTGTGAAGGAAAGAGAAAGAATAAAAATGAGGGAAGAGCATGTTTCAGTAGGGGGAAGATGTAAACAAATATCCTTCTTAAGTAACGTGTGATTGCTTTCTTGCTGGATGGTGAAAGTTCAGTTGAAATCTACAAATGTAAAGGTTGCTGTCTTTTTATACACTGTGTCCATTAAAACCACCTTATCCAATAATTTACATAAATCTGCCCTCTTCTCTGTTTTAAACCTGAAAAATCATTTTCCTAAAGAGCTGCATGCTGTTAATCACCAGCCAGCGCTATTCAAACAGGCACAAAAGGCCATACATGAACTTTTTGCGTGTGGAGGATGAGTCAAAACACACTATAACACACTTGTTAGTAAGATCAGTTCACTGATGCTTCCATGGCTTCTTTATGTATAGACGAATGAAAATGTTAATTTACACATGTCTTCATTTTTACAGCAGAAGTTTCTAAGCAGTAGCAGCAGTATAAGTCTTGACCACAACCGCTTTATTCAAACAGAATAAATTTCAAAATAAAAAAAATGAACTTGGATGTCTAAAGGAGGCTGGCACAATTTTTGTGTATTTTGAGACTCCAGCATGTCCATGAATTTGACTTAAGAACGTTTCTTATCTACATGTCTAAGTTTGTAAACAAATCCTGTGACAAAACATTAAGTTATTAAATTTAGTCTGTGGGTCTAAATCCAGCAGTTTATTCATCTGAGTGATTCCCTACAAAGGCATGCGAGGAGAGACATGGGGAAATTAACCACCCGCTACCTGAGCTCTTCTTTGGGATTCATTTTTAGTTTCTCCTAGCTTAAGGATTAACTAGACCTGGTAAGTATAACAATTAAGCATAATGTTCTAACAGAAAGTATTTTTAAAGTACTTTATACCATAACAGAATAAAGTCATAATTGTTTAACTGGTATTAAACAAGTTAGTTAAGTATTAAAAACTTTATGCCATGTAACTTTATGTATGTAGCCACACACTGGATAAGCGATCAGTATATGTGTAGAGCTAAAAGCAATGAAAACTGTTTCAGTGGCACCAGAAAAAAGGTCAAATATGGGGGGATCTGTGGGGAGATTTGGAATCTTGAGAAAAATATCACGGATACTAAGCTGAAACATTATTTCTCCAAATGACCATATGAATGAAACGTTTCCTGAACCTTTAAAACACAAATTTGGAAGACGTCAGGTGGAAGAGATGCTGGAGATCGCTTGACAATTCTTTCTCCGTGCCATTAAAGCGACCAACAGTTGGCAAGTATTGTTGCCAAAGCAACAAAGATTGTGAAAAAGCTGAATAGCAGTAGAAGACAGACTAACACATTGCTCTTTCTTGTCTATTTGATGATTTGTTAACCAAACCAAAAAGTACATTTACTGACTCAAACAACCACATGTTACAAATATACCTAAAAGCAGCTCAGTTAATGTTACACCCTCGGGCATCAAGAGACACTAGCATCTGTCTCTGTGGTTCAAAACATAAATCAGCCTTCATGGCATCTCTGAAGGTGCCAGACATAACTAGAGGCATAATGACTGGGATCACTGTTTTTTCATAGGATTTATTTCGCAATAATAATCCTGCTAGTGACTGTTATCACTCTGCTGTGTGTTCTTCTGCTTTTATGCCCAGCCAAGACTGGTCCACAGGTCTCAAAGACACATCTCTGCTTCGGGTTCAAGAGGTTTTTAGGGAGGGGCACGGGTGGCAGACACAACAAGAGGAAGTGGTATGGGATATGGGATAATGAAATCTACCTCACGCTCCCAAGAGGCATCGCCTCACCTATCCTGGGGCTCACAAATAGCTCAAGTAACCAGTCGCCGCAACTCCACACACATGATCCACACACCCACTGTGCCCAAACCACACTGCAGCTACCCTCCACCAGGACCCTGCAGCTACATGCAGTTTGTACTTTATTTGTTTGCTGAAGCTGGAGTGACAGCAGCCTGAATCTGAGCTGCCATCTTGCTCCCCCTCGCTCTTCATCTTCATACTGGAAAGTGGGATGAAATACCCTTCTTGGTTCCACACAGAAGGAGAAAAAAAGAAGAAGAAGAAAAAAAGAAAAAGAAAAAAAAACATTCAGGAAATGAAAGTTGTAACACGATCCTCTGTGTGCCAAACGTCTCCCTGAGCAGGGACAAAAGGCCCAGAGAAAAGCTGCTGGGACTATTTTAGCCTGCAGATGACAGAGGAAGAGGGAGGGTGTCTTAGGGAAACATGGATGGATAAAGACAGAAAAACAGACAATGGAATATTTAGATTAGCAAGAAATTAAAAATCAGGAGGATGTAGGGGTAATGAATTCAAATTACTACAAGAAGAAGATGAAGAGGAGGATTTGAGGAGAGGGAGCTGACGTGATGAACTCCTCCGTGCAGAAAGTGGTGTGCTCCTGCAGCCCACTGCGCACAGAGTCCCACATCCCACAGATATGCAAGCACCAAGCAAAATAAACTTCCCATTCCGGCCCTGCAGTATGTTTTCTAGTGGGCCTCTCCTGAGAGAAAGTCTTTATGACTCCCCTTTTGGTGCTTATAGTCCAAAAGAGTGAGTCTACACGAGGGGCAAAGGGAAAACTGAAGATGTTTGATGTTCAACAACAAAGTGGGGAAAAACAAATTCGGATATTCGTGTAGTCAGAGTTGGAAAACAGGCTGTTTCATTCTGCTCGCCACTGATGTGCCAGGGCTGATCACCGGGACACTCTGGCAGCAGAGGGAGGAGAAATGCCCCACTGGTCTTCTCACTGCTGACTGGTGCATTTGCAGCATGGTGTCAGCGGCCGGTGGTAATTACCGGGCTCTCTTTGAGTTACCGCTACACCAGTGTGCCACTGGCTTTGGTATGCCAGCTAAGCTCTGTTATTAGGCTCAGAGCTGCCACTGGACAGTAGGCACTACTTCAGCAGACACACACACATGCACACACCCACACACACACACACACACAGTCTGTCTATGTATCTCTTCTGTCTGCATAAATGAGAGATTGTTTTACTACCTCCAAAGTACAGGCTGAAGTGCTAGATTAGTAGGATCTTTGTCACATGTGGGGAGCATGTTTGGTTTATGCGGCAGCTAAATTATGCACAGAAGAGTTGTCATCGCACATCCAACAGAATCAGTGAAGTGTCTAATTTAAGGCCCCGTTTGCTAGAAACATTTCACCCTTAAAAAATCCCTCTCATCATCCCTCTGATGCCTGCTGTAGAAGCAGCAGCTACACATCATTTAGTAAAACAACTAAACTTTTCCCGAAGCTTCAAAAGCTGCATCAGTTGTTGATGATTTCAGCTAGATTTTTGTGCGATAAGCTTCGAGAAGCCTCTTATGAAAACTGGACAAAATGTCCTCAAAATATGAGCTGCTTTGACTATATTCCATATGAGTTAATTCCTTTATAAATAAGAGGGTTTTACAACAGCAGAATGCCAAATGACTTTAAAGAAGTGATGCTTAAAGAAGCACTAACTGATTGGTGCTCTGTTAAGCAGTGCTAGTAAAGTGGAAGTGTAAAAGTTAAAGACGAGCTGGTAATTGGGCAGATATTTTAGCACGGCGTCAATCAGAGGTGGATGATGCACACGTTCACAGCAACACAAGAATCCAGGAAGCAAAGTTCTCCTACAGCATTTGGCTGTAGGAGAACTTTTCACTACATTTTCACCAGTCTAAAATTAGCCCCACACAAAGAACAACCTTCCACTTTCTTTGAGCTTTGAGGAGATGCGAGACTCCCTGCTTCACTCTCTGCCTCTCAGAGTTTGGCAGGTTTATAACTACGACCCAAGAGCACGGCTGAGAAAGGCCCAAGTTGCTGAACTTAAACTTGGCGACAGCTGCAGAAACTGGAGAGCAGATAGTTTAAATATAGACCCTTTAAAATCCCAACTGGTGCCCTCACTCTGTGTGCCTCAACACTTTCTTACACATGTACATTCACACCCTCCACTCAGCAATGCTGTACACTCATTTACACTTTAGGCCAAAACCTGAAGCTACACTTTGTCTTTTTGTTTGTTTGTTTGCATAAAGGAGGAGATTAAAAAGATCTTTGGTGTCCTTGATATGGTTTATTCTCTATGTCAGAAAAGGGGCACGAGAGGCTTTAAACATGATAATATTTAAAGTAAAAACATGGTAACACTTACCCTGCAAACATAGTGTCTAGTCTGTGTTATCTCGGGCTGACGAGTGGAACTGTTTACTTTCTCTTCTTTGAAATAAAAGCAACTTTTTTCTCTCTTTGAGGTCTTTTATTGTACATGCTTTAATGTGTACTGCAGTTAAACAGAACAGATGTCTGCAAAGCCTAGTTTTGATGCGCATGCGCGGTTTCCTCTCCATTATGGTTCTTATGCACCATCTTGTGGCCGCAGGGAAATACTGCAAACAGTCTGCATATTACACACACCCACTAACGGTGACTTGATGCTTTTTTTGTTTTGTTTTTTGACTGAACTATTGTGAGTCAGCTTTGAGTTTTTTTATTTATTCGTCTTTTTCTCTTTTCTTTTTTTTTTTTTTAGCTGAAAGTAACTAAATTCGTTTCAACCAGGCAAACATACAGTTACAAAAGCTGGCGATTTTATGAAGGCTCGAATAAGGATTTTTGTTTTTCTTAACTGAGTGCATTTAAAATTCGGGGAGTTATTTTGTTTGTTTGTTTTTGTCTTATAAAAATAAAAGCGATATATCAATATAGCCAAGACAAAAATATCATGAAATGTAAAAGGTTTTATATTAATTATCTGGTTTAATCTGACAGGCCATTTGTGAGTCGCACATGAACTTGTGCTTAAACGTTGAAGCATGAGCCACAGAACAGAACTGTAAAATAGAGATGTCATTATTTGGTCGCTGTCGCCATCTGGTGGCCATAAACTGAACTTCTCTGACCAACTGACCAATTTGAAATCCATCTTTCCTTGAAAGTTGAAGTGAAGGTTAAAAACAGCCATGCACCAGAGATGTAGCACCCAGTCTAAGTATATTAAGTATGGACAGATGTAATGTTGAGGGCTACTGATTATTGGCTTATACTTGGCTTAAAACAGATCCTACGCTTCTTTTTGTTACTCGGCTGCATAATAGCAGAAGACCAAACATTAGCCCATGATGTGTAACGAGTCATTATAGCTGAATCCTGTTATCAACTGTATGTCAACAAGAACTGTTTTACAAATAGGAAAACTGGGCTTTATACCCCACACTCTCATCAGTGCTACAGGCCACCTCAGTGTGAACTACATATATTTAAGTAGGATAGTTATAATTAGAGCTATTTGTGTTTATTAGGGCTATTTTGTTATATTTTGAAACTCTTTCTTTATTGTATTTTTTAAGTTACTTTAGTTATTTACTGTACTTACTGTCTTGGAGCATCTGTGGCCACATTATTGGCTCTGGTTAATAACTGAGTATTCTGACTGTGTGTTTTGTGCAGAATAATTACTGTAGTTTTAAATATATGCACCACTGACACAGTGTAAAGCGAGGTGGATCCCTTAACTTGTAGCGTGGATGACAATAATGATAAATATTATAATAATATTATCATCCATAGCTGTGTCCTACTCTTGTTTCACCAAACAATGAAAGTGTAATATTAGCCAGTAATTTCACTGGCTTCACTTTTTTCTGCTTTCAATGTAAAAAGAAAAAAAAAAGGGGGGGGGGTGTTTTTTTGCCCTGGGGCTACTTACTGAGTCAAACAAAAAACAACATTTGAAGAAATATTTGAATCCCTGCACCAATTAATTTCCCCCAAGGGACCACATGAGGGATTGGGACTGTTGTGGAGGGCTGGACCAAAAAGCGATTAAATTAATATTCAGCAGATTTCAGTTTAACTTACTGGTGGGCCCTCAATAACAGTCCCAGTTTCTCATGTTGCCCTTTGAGGGAATTCATTGTCCACCCCTGCTCTACAGTGTCACCAGAGTAATGGACTCTTCTTGGCTCCTTAAACGCTGCCCAGCCTCTCTCAGAGCCACAGCCACGTGCTTGAAGGCCGTCTGACCTCCACCCACAAACAGCAGCTCCATCTCCAGGAGAGTAAGCATAGCGATGGGATAGACGGCGTGTTTTCTGCTCATGCAGTCATCTTATTTCTATTCCCAGCATCTCCGAAAACAAAAACCACTTATAATAACCGGTCTCCAATATCGGTCTCCAAAGTGAGCAGCGACGTTTGAGATTGGCTGATTGATCCAAGCGCGCCTCGGAGGCTGAACAGATGATTAGAAGCAAAAACGAAACGTGTCCAATCAATGTGTGTTAAACTTACAGCGCTGTAACCTACAACCTGCAAAGAACGGCTGATCAATGAGTGCTCGACCTATACAGAAGGTCCTTAAAATTGGTGCAGTTATGATGCTACTGTGTGGTGGATTTGGAGACTTTTTCTGAGTTCCGAGGCTATTACAGACACCCTGCATTCGATCCAAAGAACTAATTTACCGAGAATCACTGGAAATTAGTCCAAACAAGACCTTTGTTTCAAACTTAAACTTCAAACTATAAATGTGTGTCTCTACAGCAGCTGCAGCCCATAAGAGGGTACAGTCGGCATGTAAAGTTTTTGTACCGTTGTCTGAAGCTTTTTTTGAAAGGATTTTCTTTTGTTGTGAATAATGATATCATCCCCCAACAATATCATCTGTATCAAAGAGGTGGATAATTACAGAACGAGTGATTGATGAGGTGGTTGGAGAGTGTGCTGCAGGTGCAGAGCCTCGTCTCTGTCCGTGGTGCTGAAAGTCTCCTGCAGCACTTCCCTTTCGATTCGGAGGCTGAGCGCATCCATTCACAGGAAATCAGCTCTTATCATTTAAATCTGATTGAGTATATTTGACTTTAAATTTGGCATTTCCAGAAATAAATATGCGTTAGGTCAACAACGGGCTTTAAAATCAAATCAGGATAGCTTCTACTGAAGACACTGGTGCCCAGCTCAGTAGTATTATGGATCTCTTGACACCTGCAATAACAAATGTGATGCTCTTTAATATTATTTGGCTATCAGCTGCAAATGTGATCGCTCGGAACGATTTGAAATTAAGAAAACTAGACTGGATGAAAAGATCTGGCATTTCTTCCGTTTAGATTGCGTGAAGAAAAGATACCGTGATACCTGCATGGGCACATGGTTTAGAAAAAAACAAAACATAATCATACAGACAGCATATAAAGCATGTATGCACTTCCATTGGTGTTTTCAGATCCTGTTTTCATTCAGGACTACTTGAAGCAATTGGAATATGCTTTAAAGTAGTGAATCCGCATGATTTTCAATATTTGGGAATTTATTTATTTATTACGTTTTATGTAAGGAGATGAAATAAAAGGGGGGGGGAATAAACCCTGTAAGTTTAACCACCTTTGTGAAAGGAAAAAACACAAAAACTTAACTGGATTGAGTATTTTCATCCCCACCAGCGACACCTTTTTGCTGTAGTAAAACACCACCGCCAGGGGGCGTCACTGGCACGCACTTTTCCATTTTCAGTACCCTTTGAAGACGATTGTGCTGTGAAGCCCCCACAGAGTGAAACATCTCCACAGCGCGCAAACACATTGTTTGCCATTGTTTGAAATGAAAACCTCTCAGATGGGAAGAAAAACACCTTAACAAGCAAACACAAATAAGTGGAAGTAGTTACATTCCCAAGGTTGGAAAGAACTTGGGGAAAGGAACGGCTTTAAATGAATTATTTGGATACAAATTCATGGCCTTTTGCACAATGAGCCGACAGAAAAAAACGCCCGCTTTCCTCAACCAAATAAACTATTTTTGATGGCGATTTTTTTTAAAGATCGCGCAGTGAAACCTTGTAAACAACAAGCAAGATGAATTTTTTGTTTGTTTGTTTTGGGGGGTTTTGTTTTGTATTTTTATAAGTTGCTGGGGTGCGGTTTTTGATAGAAAAACGAAGAGGGCGGAGGACAAAAGCCCCGCTGAAAAGGGCACATTTCCCCTGCTGAGTGACCTCGACCAATTCAGGAGATGTGCTGACAAGGAAAATATTCAGTTTATGCCACAAGTCCAATACCGGTGGATCAAAATTATTATTATTATTATTATTATTATTATTTAGAAATAGTTAATTAATACCCTGCAGCACGCTTCGTGCATAGTGACCCCTTTTACACAGATATATACACTGGTAATATCACTGGGTTACAATTACTATTTGTGTGTGTGTGTGTGTGTGTGTGTGTGTG
>NW_024582377.1:755956-757886 GCF_018398535.1 Haplochromis burtoni
GTGTGTGTGTGTGTGTGTGTGTGTGTGTGTGTGTGTGTGTGTGTGTGTGTGTGTGTGTGTGTGAAGATACTGGACAAGATACTACAAATTTGGTGATTCTGGAAAAAAAAGATTGTGGTTAAAGGAAGGGTGAAATGCTTTAACCAATTTTGGATGAAGTGGAAAATAGAGTCTAATAAAAACAACAGAAATAATTTTCTGAGCAGATGAAAGCTGACTTTTTGTTGCAAAATGATCAAATGATACACCCACAGCGGTAAAATGCAAAACGAAACGCAAATATTTCCGCACACTGCATACTTTTCATTCTCAAGCTTTAAATAGCTGGTACTTTGCTGGTAATACTTTTTCTTAAGTACTGGAGTATTTCGTTGTTTGTTATCTGTACTTTTACTTAAGTAAAGGATCTGTATACGTCACACAAAACTACACGTTAATTAATACATCTTTGGCGAAGCCTGCGGTGCAAATGAAACCAAGGAGCAGAACAGTCATTTCGCATCATGCAAACTGTATTGTATTAGATTGTACAGGTGTACCTATTAGCCGAGTTCCCTCATGGCATAATAATCAGAATCTACGATGATGCCAAATGCAGCGGAATAAAAAGTACATTCACCGCCAAAAAGAAGCAGAGAAGAAGGAAGATTACCTCAAAATTGTGCAGGATTTAAGTGGTCTACTTTTATTTCCATTGCTGGAAACTCCAGAGCTCCTCAGAGTGTAGAAATCAGCATATTCCAAATTTATGGCACATATTTTAATGTATCAGTGGAACAATGTGCTAAACTCCGAGGATTACATTCACAGACAGCCTGTGGGTATTGCTTGGATGCAGCAGGTGTCCAGATGTACTCCAGCAAACTATCAGGATGTTTCTTTTTCTGTCTAAGCCTACAGAGCTCTACCAGGAATATCACCTCTGCAGTCAGATCTCTCGCGTTAACTTTATTGTGTTATCAAGACGCTAAACGGGCTTTAATCAAACACCAGCTTCAGGGGATACTCCAGGTAAAAGACCCTCCGTGCAGATGCTCTCGTGGGTATTATATGTATTTTATCACCTGATGGAAACATTAATTTCCATTTCGTATAGATCTGAGTGGGGGGAAATGTGGGCATGCATAATAAAACGTAATATGATGGGTTTTCGGACAGTGAAGGAGACAAAATTTGGATCTTTCACAAATTTAAGGTGAAAAACTCAAAACAAACATTTTCTGCACCTGGAACGCACGTTTTTGTGCGTTTTTGTTTTTTGTTCTTTTACCCAGGTGTTAAGCGTTCCTGCCTCATCCATCACAGTTTGGTACACCGTGAGAGGAGACTGTTGAGCATCTTGCGTTTTATGCCTGAAGGAAAACACGAATGAAATTCAATTTACGGTATCAACCAAAGGAAACGTCCAGGACGCATTTACGTATATACATACAATTATAATAAGTAGGCTATAATGGGGATCCAATTCAATCACACACAGCTTTGATATGTAGTCCTGCTTATAGATAAACAATGCTGCACTCCAGAGTGTCTGCACGGAAGGACGCTGATAGATTCAATCACAGTAAACACACATAACCAAGGCTGCTGCCTGCCCTTCATCACATATCACACCCACAGCTCAAAGAGTCTCCGCGCCACTTATCCTTAACTTGTTAAAAAATATTTTAAAGCTGAAGCATCGGTAAATATTCTTCTCTGACAAATACAAGTTTTCTAAGTTAAAAGACGTCACTTTGCTTCATTTAGCAAAAAAAAAAAAAAAAAACTTTGTTAAATTGCTTAATTCAGAACTTCATCGCAGAATAATCACCGCACTGCGTCTATGTGCGGGCTAGTCACAAATAAAGACAATAAAATAGTGATTACATCCTATTAATAGGCCAAGCCATGAGTTCACCCCGTAGAGAGCGAGGACACACACACACAC
>NW_024582377.1:757906-763330 GCF_018398535.1 Haplochromis burtoni
ACAGTCAGCGTGTGTTCACACAGTGAAAAACAGTCGTACAAAAACCTCCCTCAGTCAGACTGAACAGAAACTGAAGTGACTGCTGCAGCTGGAAGATACTGCAGAGACTGATACAGTTCACTGAGGACACACACACACACACACACACACACACACACGCACGCACGCACGCACGCACGCACGCACACACAGGAGAAGTTGTGATTCTGCGCCCCAGACCCTCCTCGCGGAGTCTTTTCTTTGGATAGCGACCCGCGGTCGCTTCTCCTCACAAAACAGCGGCAGGACCCCTTTTGTCTGCGCTGGAACCCCAGACCCATCATTAGCACTGATTACCGCTGACCAGTTTGACAACCTTATTGACTGCGAGAAAGACTTTTTTCATGTAGTCCCCCCTTGTCCTTATTCTTAATAGAAACGGAAATATTTAGCTATTTTGTGCTCCTAGATTGAAAAAGAAGGAGCAAAAAAATAAATAAATCAAAAGAAGCACCCTGAACCCCCATTTAGTACCCTTCACTTGTTCGCTCTCTCCAATTCACCATACACGTTTGGCTTCTGTTTTGTTCAAGCTGAAAGGCTTTTGTGTGCTTCATAAGTTACAGTAGCCTAATTAATGGCAAATAGGAGGAAACCAGGTGGTTGCCCCATCAGCTGGAAAGGCAGGGCAACACAAAGGCAGCAGAGGCTATGCAAATAAAATAAAATAAAATAAAATAAAATAAAATAAAATAAAATAAAATAAAATAAAATAAAATAAAATAGTTAAAAAGCTTTTTTGTAGCTGAAGGGTTGCCGAACATGAAATTAGGATTCAGTTGCGCGCGCGCGCGCACACACACACACATCTAACTTACAAACTATATAGCTGTTGTCCAAACACATATATGTCAAGATAACATGATGCACGTGTGTATCACCGTGTTAAATTCATCGTCGCTGTCTGTTTATGTTAATTACTAGACTGCTTTGCCTCATGTACGGTCTGATTCTCGATGTCTTGGGAAAATGGACACTTGCACGATTTAAGAAGCCTGTTCCTGCGCCGTCTGTGCAGCGTAAAGCCCAGGTCCACAATCTGTGCTGTGTTTTGATCTCCATGGTCTCTCCCGCAGATCATCCGGGTTAGTGAGCCGGCCTTTCCGTGACCTCTCGCTGTCACCCTGCATTACAGGACGCAAAGCATGTCGGCCAATTAGGCCTCACTCTGAAACGTGTCAAGGAGTCGAGCATCGAGGTATCAAAACGAATATCACTAGAACGTTTGTCTTAGCGAAAAAATCCAAGATTATTATATAACAGCATATTAATGTTCATATTTTTACAGCTTTATTCACACTTTGTTTTTTCTCCTCTTACTCTATCCACACGACAATCCAAGAAATAAGACTGAACTTTAAACTCTCTTGAATCAACAATTATTTTTATTAAGTTATCTTTACGGGTTTTTTTTCTTTTTACTGAAACACATGTTCACTAAAGCGCGCATGCTCAACAGGTTTACCTGTGTAGAAGGTAAGTATTAAAAACACCAAGCAAATGAATATGAAATTCGAAGAGACAGAGCAGATCGTTTTAAATAGGCAAATAAACATTATTTATAAAACTTTAAAGTAAAAATATCACAGTTCTTTTCAACATGAAATACCCACAGAGAACAGCAGGTTAGGCGCGTGTGGATGTCTTCATCCCTTTTTCCTTTTTTTCCTTTTACTTATTTTTTCTTCTTCTTTTTTTAACGTTTCATCTCGAAGCGTTGGCTTATTAGTCCGTGAAATGTGTTTCGTCCAAGTGTTAAGTTCAGTTATCCGCACGTGGGTAAAACGCAAACAAAAGTATAGGCCTAAAAGGATAAGGACGGGCAGTCCGCAGCAGATCACAGATCCCTTTATGTTTTGGCAGCCGTCAAATATTAGTTTGTGTGTGTATGTATGTGTATATGTGTGTATGTTCTTTTTTTTTTATCTCAACGCAGGCACTATGACTTGTTTATTGGATTGTCTTTCACTCGTATCCCCTTTTAATTCATTAACACCCTCGATCTGCCCGTCAGATGTCACATTCACTGTCGCTGGAGGTGATAGAGATGGCCGAGGCGGCTGCTTTGCTGGACAGACTGGCCTCGGGACTGGAGGAGTTCCCCAGGCGGTCCACGGTGCCATCCTCGTCCGCCAGGGAGCGAACCGAGCCGCCGGACAGGACCTGCTGCTGGAGCCTGAGCAGAGGAAGGAGAGACATGACAATAAAAGCCCGATCATCAAAATTATTGTCTATAAGTATATAATATATACAGAACATATATAATATATTGTCTACATCGATTATTTACAAAATGGATTTTTTTATTAGATTAAAAAAATAAAAAATCCTAAACAAACATACAGAAGAAGAAAACATGTCTACTTTTGCTTAAACAAAACAAAACAAAAATATTAAATGGAATCTGTGAAATCTGACTTTTTTCTTAGTGAATTTATAATTGATACATTTTTACCACGTACCACAGGGAGACAGCAAATATATTATTTGGATAACTGTTGGATATGGGACAATTTCAAATGTCATTCTCAGTAGTAAATGTCTAGCTTACACAAGGCTTTATGAAACATAACCTTATGTAAGTCGACCCACCATCTAACAGGCAGATAGAGCCGGTGAAAATAGTTCTTTGAAAGCACAACGTGACATCAGTTAAACTGCATGTAAAAGCAATTAGATTTATGTTGTTTGTGTTATTATTACTGCTAATAATAGTACCAGGAGAATACTGGAGTCACTGTTAATAATACTATTAATGTAGTTGCAGGGTCGACTCAATTTCAGTCGGAATATTACACTTAAATAATACAAATGTTTATTCAGAGTCCAAATAATTCATTGCTGACAGGAGAAAACGGAGAAACCCGTTGCCATTTTTTGGTTGTGCTGGTTGGCCATTTTCTGCGATTCAACACAGACACTGAACGCGGCGTTTATTACAAAAGAAGAAGAAGAAAATCGGGATTACGGTATAATTTTGACTTTAATATGATTTGATGTCAGAGCTGATTGCCTCCAAAGAGGCACGTATACTAAACTGAAAGCAGGGCAAATCACTTGATGGGCAGTAATGGAGTGTGGGTATGTTTCGTTTCTGACGCGTTCGCGTAAATTAGGATTGTGGCGGTGACGGTTATGCACGGAGCTCACCTGTTCTTCGCGGCCGCCGCTCTGTCTCTTTGTCTGCGATTTTTGAACCAGTTTCCTACTTGTGTGGGTGTAAGTCCAGTAGCCTGTGCAAGCTCCCTCTTTTTGCTGGGATTTGGATAGGGATCCTGCAAATACCACTCTCTTAACAAGTGCCGGGTTCTCTCCTTGAAGCAGTGGGTTTTCTGCTCTCCATCCCAGATGGTTCTGGGCAGGGGAAACTTCTTCCGCACCCTGTATTTGTCCACCGGTCCCAGCGGGCGGCCCCGCAGCTTCTCAGCCTCCTGGTAGTGCGCTTCGAGCCACAGCGCCTGCAGCTTCGTATGCGACTCTTTGGTGAACTTGTGGTTCTCCAGGATATGGTAGAGTTCACGGAAATTGCCAGTGTGGAACGCGACGACAGCCCGGGCCCTGAGCACCGACTCGTTCTTGTTGAGGACCTCGCAGGCCGCTGGGGCGACGGGCAGCGACCAGAGGAAGCGGCCCAGGCGCTCGACATCCCCGCTCTCCTCCAGAGTCTCGCAGACCCCGGCGACCTGCTGGGGGCTGAAATTCAAGATGGGCAACTGAAACATGGAGGCTTCTCCCGTGTTTCCCTCTCCCCCTCCTTTCTCCTCTCTCTCTCTCTCTCTCTCTCCTCCGCGCCGAGTCCTCTGCTTCTTCTTCCCGTGCGCCGAGGCAATCCAAGACAACCCAGAAAACAAGGCAATCCCAAAGTTATCAAACCAATCGTCTGACCAGCCGTGAAAAAACGCACACGCCAAAAGCGCCACAGAGGAGGGACAATGCTGCGTGGGGGCCGGCTACCGCATCCTCTGGGCTTGGCAAACTTGGCAGGCAAAGGGCTGAAGGTGCAAGGGGAAAAATTAAAGCCACTGCGGCGGTGTAGTCTATTTTTCAAGGTATGCTGGGATTGAATGTACGAAAGAATTAAAGCCCGAGCTGAGATGTATTTTTAAGGAGGGGGGAGAGAAAAAGACAGTCAAGCCCCCTCCGATGATTTCCTATTGGACTTGGCAGATTGGCTGCCCGGTTGCCATGGATGCACGTCAATCACTGTCAAGTTCAGCCAATCAGGCGGAAAGGAGCACTCAGCACCACCCTTTTCAAAAATAATATAAACATTTTGACCTTTTCTGCTTGGCGTCTTCAAACGTTTAGCTGCCTCTCCGTGCTCTCCTCCGCCTTTGTGCGCGGCGGGCGGTGTTAAAGGAAGAGTCCTATATAGTGAAGTGCCCGAGCAGACAGACACGCTCAGTCTCCCTTTATGAAACAGGCTTTACGCAGCAAAATGACACATCCCCGCTGACTATAGGCTGCCCCGTCCTGCCCTGCCCTGAGGTAATAAATAAATAAACAAATAAATAAATAACAACAGATAACATTAGACGGCGTGGAAGCTAAATTCGACACATCACATTTGTAGTTGTGTTTAGCATGGCCTGCTAGGCTGCCATGCTTTCTGTGATGTACCCTCCGTCATAAGTCGGCCCATCGTACGCCTGTAAGAATCTTATAAAGCGCTACTATACCGTATTTTTAAATGCTTGTTTTGCCTTTTAAAATATATATTTTTGTCCTTTCGCACGTCTAATATAAAATTATGCCACAGTGCAAGTGCACAAATATAAATAAAGTGTGATTGTCGGTATTTATTAAAGCATTTCAACAGGACCTCAAATCTGCAGCCAACCTTGAACAGCTGCAAAATCTTTATTAACAATAATCATAATAAAATATTATCAGGTGTCGCCGGTGAAGCGCGCTCTTTTATATAACCCGGAACAAATGCTCCTTTTTTCTTTTCTTTCTTTTCTTCCAAATGGCTAAATGTTTGCTGTTGTTTAACAGTCGTAAGTGTGATGACAGCCTTTAGGTACCTTTATTCAGTTTTGTGTTGCTGTTGTTGGTTTTGTTGTTATTTTTTCCTCTCTCTTTTTAAATTTACAGTAGCCTCCATCAGCGCGCACGCGTTTGCGTCCGTCCAGCTCGTGATAGCTGTAAAACAAAGCAGGGAGAGAAATATTTGTGTATATAGGATTATCATGGCCCCGCCAGGCGACTCGGTTTTAGTATCAGACACATTCCGTTTTGTGCACAGGCTGATTTAGTAAATAAGAGGGCGGATAGATAGCGCAGATGGTTTGAAGTGTCAGGTCAGATTATTTCATGGCTGGATACAGTAGTAAAGTTCATTCTGACGGAAAAGCCTGATATCATTTTCACAGATAACCCCCC
>NW_024582377.1:763350-792669 GCF_018398535.1 Haplochromis burtoni
CCCCGCCTCTCTCTTTCTCTCCCTCTCTCTGTCGTGCACGTGCGCGCACGCACCACACGCTCGATCCAAATCCCCTTCGGGATGTTTTTGCATGAATTATAGACTCTTGATGTGGGGTTATGAAATGCCTTCTGTACAAGAAGCTGTTCAGTCTTTGCCTGTTTCATTTTATATCAAATAATAATAATAATGAGCACAATCAGTTAATTTGTCAAAAATATGCACCACGTTATCTTTCAAAAATTGCGCACGCAAGAGGAGCAATGTACAGACTGGGACTATTTAACTTGTATTTGACCGGGGTCGCCACTCATTCACCCATACAACACCAATGGCAGTAAATAAAGAATAACACCGCAATCGGAAGAAGCAGTGGAAATAAATTGTGAGGGCGACTGACAAGGTGCTGGCTTGAAATATTTAGCTGCTTGTAAATATTTCATTCCTGCAGGCTTCCCGACTCACCCTAAATTTACGAGGACTGCAATGCTTTCTCCAGGAAGCGTGCATCAATAAAAAATAAACCTGATTTAGATCTCTTAAATGGAGAACTGGAAATAACTATTGTACCTCATCCTGTGTAAACAACACGTCTACCTTATAGGCATGTTTTTAAAGATTTATATAATTTTTTTAAGAAAAAGTTGATTTTTTTTTATAGTGACATTCACTATGAGCAGGCCTATTGCGCTAATAAACAGGCGTTTGTGCATATTTATCTCGCGTAAAGGCTCACAAATGTAACATTTCCTTTTATTTAGCCAGTTGTTTCTGCTACTTCGTGAACCTGTGATTATACCTTATCCAACACCGCCACAGGTTGGCAATGCAATCCTAAATATCGACTGCTGAGCCGACGCGATTGACGCCCAAAGTGTACAGCAATGCGTAAAGGCCTATGACACCATGTCAGAAGGATAAGCCTCCTGACACCAATATCTCCGCACATGCAGCGTAGGGACACAGTGGACGTCATTCAAACGCATCTGTTTTCTTTCTTTTGTCTGTTTCTTTCACCAATCCCAAAGCCTCTCTTCAGTCCTCAGTTACACACACACACGAACGCACAAACTTCAGGCTATTTCAGCTTTCTATATATTAGAGTTGGCAAATCCCTCTTGTTAATGCGGTGCAAGCAAAGGCAGCTGTAGATACACGCTTTCAGACTGAAGAGGTGTCAGACTTATGGCCCGCGGGTTATAACCGGCCGCCAAACGATTCAGTCTGACCTATTGGATAGTTTTGTAAAGAGTGATAATTGCAGTTATTAAAAATTAATTGTTCTATAATAACATGCACTGATATTCTTGCTGTGGCGATACCACCATTATTGCATATTGTGTGAATCAGTTTAAGCATTTCTATATGTGAATGTGCTGTTTAAACGTTTAAGTGAGATACTATTTGCAAAATATTTTACATATAAGAGTGTTGTAGCTTTTTTCTGTAAACGGCACTTGCAGTGACAGCAGACAGACTAAATGTGGACATATTGTTCAAACTGCACTGACTTTTCTGTTTTTTTTTTTCAGCTGTTCATCATCTGTCTGTGAAAGGATGCTTCATTAAAGGTGAACATTTTCACAGTGCAGTGTGAGCCTACTTCTTTTCACTAAAAGAAAAGGGGGTGGGGGCTTTTAAGATGCTTTTTCCAAAAACAGTTATTATGCAATGGTTTTACATGTCAGGGCCACCTGAGATCAAATTGAGCTTTTTGTGGCCTATAAACTGAAATGAGTGTGAAAACTTGTTATTTTGTACCTTCTCCACATCTTCTTACTCAAATCCTCAAATGAGAGACTTGGTTCGAGAAGACTGAAAACAATGTGGTGAGGTATAGGATGAGTCAAGCAAATTAGAGTAGCACCTAGTAATAAAATTCAGCTGTGACCTAAATTGAATGACTACAAATTTAATTCGGAAAGTTGCAAATAAAACTTGTCCACTGAGACTTTTAACAGGGTTGACTGTTATCTTTTCAACCCGCACATTGTTATGAAATAAAATAAAACCACAGTAACCGATTGGAAACCTTTATCATTCTGCACACACTAAAAAATACAACAGTAACCTACTGTAATGAAGAATAATGGAGGCTTTGTAGCACTTTGTCCACAGTGGCTCATTATAAAGCTGCTGTGGCCGTAATTTCAAGAGATTCACTACATTAAAGAGTTTGAGAATATCACTGGCAAAGAGAAACAGCTTGATATATGCATGTTACTCGAGGTGGGTGGCAGCTCCATGACAAACAAGAGCATAAAGAGCACTGCAAGGTGGAGCGATGAATGAGGTGTTTACGATCAGAGATGAGTACATTTACTTTGTGTCATCAATTGCATGTAGCTGGGTCGTAGCTTGCCCTGGGCAGAGGGAGGGAAGGAGTGGGGAATAGTTAGATGTGAACAGGCTGGAAATGACCCAGATTCCCTGGGATCACTGGAGCAGACAAGACACTACAAAAGCCTGTCACCAAGAGCCATCCTGCCACTATCCCATACAGACCTACAGTACCTTTCTCTTTCCATCTGCTCATCATGTCCACAAGCCTGCTGAGATGTAAGCAAACATGTGCACAGGTACACCAAAAATGTTCGTGCCTGCTAAACAAACAAATGCCGGTCTGCATCTGAAATGCATAATATCACCTTTACTTTAAATATGCTCTGATTTGTCTCGCATGGAAACGGCACATTTTAAATCACTAAAACAGCATCAATTGAGAAACCAGAAGGCATTGAGGGAAAGCACTGCCACACAATGATAATGTACACAGCTAATTGCCCGGGCGGGAAGCCGCTTCTGCTTGGCAAAGATGAAGGATGCAAACATTAGTGTGTAGGTTCACAGGCTGCAGTGTTTCTCTCTGCTCGTGACAGACTGTTTTAACTTAGAGTCAGCTGTCCCAGCACAGGATTAACTTTCCAATTAAGACATCATGTCACCAACACAACCAATATACCGAATGTATTGGGACTTAAAGAGACATCACTTCACTCATATGTTTGCCGTGCCTCTACAATGACAGGAGGGTTAAGCCAAAGCTCTCAGAGTTGTGTTTTCAAACCCGTTTGCCCCCGGGGCGGCAGTAGCTCTTGACGCTGTGTTTAATCTCTGGATTTGTGGTAACAGAGAAGACTTCTTATCCACTGACCCATTGGCCCTGAGTGTATGTAATCCACTGCCTTTCAGTCACACAGCCCAGCTGAAATGAACAGAGGAGAGCCACAATGCTGCAGCAGCAGCCAGTGTTGGAGGCTGTGTACACACACACACACAGACACACGGCCTCGTCTGTCCTGACACACATATAGCTCTCCCATGCTTTTGTTCCACAGGGCATCTACTACAGAGCTCAGCCATAATACTCTTATTATAACCAATGCACATGACATTTGACCTTATACCCACTAATGCTAGCATACTCTAGCACACGCTATAGAATAAATATTCCACAATGCCATAAAGTCAGAGCGTAGACATGACAGCAGCAAGGAGTATTTGTGTGAGTGTTTCAATGCTACGTGAAGAGTCATTTTACCAACAAAACAGTTCATCATGTCACACAGAGGCCAAACAAACACCTTGGTCCAATCGATTTTCTGTTGTGTAAATCTCTGTAGGATTACAAAAGGTTGTACCAACTGTCTGCGGCCTATAGATGTAACTTTATTAAATCCCCCTATTGTCCTGCAGCATAAAATTGAGATCCCATTTACAAGGCTTTTCCAGAACCTTAATATTTCATTCCCACAGTGCGTCGGAAAATCGAAACGTTTTCCCCTTCCTCCTGTCACAAATGTAGGGGAAACACGATTTTTTTGTCGCAAACAAACAATGCAGTGAGGTACAGTGAGAGCGAACAGCTAATCTTTGGCAGAAAGCCATCAGAAATACCTTGAAACCTACCCTCCACCCCCCCTTTTTTTCTCAAAAACACATTTGCGGAGCATGCTATAGAGTGCATGCAATTGTTACATCCATTCCACTCTTGAATGCAGTCAATTTCTGACTAGATAAAGGGCTAAATGAAACTAGGGAGAGCGCACAGTGCACACCGCACCGCTTTATATAACCCGCGTTTGTGAGTGTTTGTGTAAGAGGGAGAGTAATAGAGGGCAGAAATTGCAAATGAACAAATGCATGCGTCGCCTATAGCACTCGCACAACTAAATGATTGTGTGTTTGAGGCAGCAGCTAAAATGCCAACCTGGTAATTATGAGCAGTAAAGCCTGCGTGTACACGCGCTTAAGAACAACATGCATGAAACTGAACACAGCAGTAAGGGACTTTCCATATACATAGCATGCATTAAACTGGCATCCAGTGGTATGCTTTCAATCACTCCCTTGTTTTCTGACACACTGAACTGCAGCCATCAAGTGTAACAGTGAATGAAAGTAAACCGGCCAAATTGTAGTGTTTTCTAAGGTCCAAGGGGCATCGCAAGGGTCCAGTCGTCAAACCTGAGTACTGTATGAGAAGATATTATCAAATAAAAAAGCCTTTTCACTGAATGTACTGCATTGATGTAGCTACAGACAAAACGTCAAGACAGGTGGGTTGGCTGAAAGCTTGGTCTTTAGACCTTCCTCTGCAGCCACCCACACACTCTTTCTCCCTTTATCTATTTTATTCAATAACAAACTTTACAATACTCCAGGCTTGGAACAGGGGGAAAAAGAGCACTCTGTTTTTACATCTCAATGATCCCAAATTAGCCTATTATTTAATACTATTATGAGGGCGCTATATTCTAACTGAGACTGTAAAACCATTATTCTGAGCATTATATGAGGGACATTTCTATAAAAAACAAGCTTCTAAAAATAGTTTTCTAATTATTTTTGTCTCTAAAGGCGTCCAACAAACTTCCTCCTTGGCTCCTGTTGTCTGATAAGGGTCCCCAAGGGTCCTCTCGCTCCTTTCTTTGGTTGGTGGGGATGGTGGTCACCCTCTCAAAAAAAAATAAAATAAAATAAAATAAATAAAAAAACTCTGTCCATGTCATAGGATCCTGACGACACCCAGAGGTGACAGGAGTCAAAACTCATCACACTCAGGAGGACCTCTGGCGCTAGGGAGCTACATGATGCGTGAGTCAGGGCAGAGGTCACAACGCCGCAGCCATGCCGCCTGGGCCTCACCTCCACTTCACATTGTCTAAGAGCCTCTGCTCCTCCAAGTCAAAATAGACACACACACACACACACACACACACACACACACACACACACACACACAATAACACTCACACACACACACAACACACACACACACAACAAGCACACACACACACACACACACACTGTCAATATACTTTGCTCTTTTGTCTGCACTATCACAGCTTTTTCAGAAGTGACCTTTACACATATCTCTTTAGGATGCGTGCGACTTAATGTGTTGTATGCGAGTAGAAAATGTGCTTTTATTAAAAATATCCGCTACAAACACTTCATTCTTGTACAAACATGGCGTGCCGGATTGCCTTCATACATTTATTTGTTTGCCTTCTCATAATGACTACCTACACACATCCAGGCACTGAGAGAAAACTCAGGAGAATGAATCATACTGAGCTCCATGCAGTGGCTTCACCCTGAGGTTACAATTGCTTTGTAGTAAAGGGTAGACTCGTTACTACGATGATCAAAAAGACATCTTTAATTTGATTAGTTTCTATAAAACACAATTGTTTCTTTGACACAGTATTTACCAGTGCCAATCGTAGAAGAGCAGCAATCTGTGAAGCTTGCTTCAGAAAAAAGAGATTCAGCATATAATGTGGCACAATTGCACTCACGGTCTCTTAGAAAGTGAGATGTTCTCATTGGCTAAGGTTATTATTTTCTAATCAATTCACCATGTAAATGAAATATAAAATAATAGCAGCAATTATCAAACAGGCTAGTTTATTATAAAAATGATACATACTGCTTAGAGATTTGAATGAAAGTGCATATTTTAAAGTTGGAATGTCCATTAAGCCTGCACTGGATCAAAGCGTGGATGCAATAATCTGCCTTCTAAAGAGTCCAGGAGTTGTCTGCAGTACAAGAGGCAGTGACCAGGGATATCCTGGATTTCCAGACTCTTAATATCTGTCAGCTGTGCTTTATTGATGGCTTATGTCAAATGCCATTCTGACAGAGCTCATTAGGATGAAGGGGATCATCTAGGTAGAGGCAGGAGAAGGCAGAGCTGGCGAGCTGCCTGATCACTGTGTGCACAAAGCTCACCGCACTACCTAGAGGGTGATGTCTCTGACAGAAGTTAGCTGACAGGGCTGCATGTGTGTGTGTTTGTGTGTTAGCGAGTGAGAGATGCAGTGAGGTGGGTGAGGGGGAGCACTGGGGTGCAAAAAGAAAGTATATGTGTATGTGTTGATGTCATTGCCTGGGTTACCGGGTGTCACTGAGCAGGTCCCTGTTTGCTTGATGCCAGGCCTCCAAACAAAACTGACAGGCTGAGAGTCATCTCGCTTTCGCCACTCACAAATACTCAAATATTTATCCATGTACAGCCCTCTCAGTGCACTGCATGGCATCAGCAGTCTTGTGCTACAAGGACAAGGCCCTGTGGAGACTTCAGAGACCTTGAGAAGATGAGTCAAATAATTTCCTCACTGGTTCCCGCTCTTGTCCGCTCCACAGTAAATATAACAGCCTCCAATAGTCTTTAAAAAAGAGACTAAGATTACTTTTTATTTGCAGGTGAGCCGTCGCTCTTATTATGCTTCTCATATCAGAAAAAGCACATTTTACGCATCCCCATTCAGTGATTACTCTTTAATAGGCAGCAGCCTGTGTCTAATACTACCCTAAACAGCTGAATCCATATTTGCTATGGCCAGCAGCATTGCTGATGAGCTCAGACTGTTATGTGACATCTTAATATAATGATTAAAAATGCATGTTAGGAGGCCAAACAGAGGGGTGCTCTGGGTGCTCCTGCCAGGGAAGATTAAATCATATACTTAACAGGCATGCTGGGGATTCGGGTCAATGTAAATGAGCGAACTGTAAAACATAAAATTCAGCAGTGGGTTTTCTAACAAGCAAAGTGATAAGATCAGAAAGAAGAGGACGATGATCAATAAAAAGTCTGGCTGTTAGCCTGCGCACGGTGAGCTCTAGTGACAGTGATATAGCAGTGCTAATTCATATCACTGGTGTCTGTTCAAGAAAAGAATTCCACATTTTAAGTCGGATAAAGATTGGATTCATTAGAGGAGGGATACAAATGCTCTTTTTAAAACTCAATGCATTTGTTACGTAACTGTCAAAGAATGTGCCACGAGTTTATTTGGGGTCTCGTCAGCATCCAGTTTCATTAACATCCTGCCAAATGGTTTGGCACGCTGCAGCACATCAGCTCTGACAGAGGCTGAGCCAGTAAAAGTCGAGACAGCGTTAATGCCATCTTATCTCTGAAGTTGTTTGTAGCCTGACCAAAAGCAATGCTGGGCCCGCTAATCCCATCAGCCAAAACACATGTCAATACAAGACCCGAGCTGAGCTGAGCTGCACGGATCGATAACCTTTGCTCTTTCATTGCCAGCACATGTGATCATACACAGGTAGACACACAAACAGACCCTCAATTTAAAAAGAGGATTGCAGCCATTCATTTAAACTTGAACACTAAGTGCAACCTGTTAAATTCCAGAAATATGAATTTACAGTGAAAACTGTCATAGTTATTTAGTCAACGAGGGAAAATTATGTTAAATCACACATTTTGTGTTGTTATTTAAAAAGTACAATTAAAGTATAATTGATTGAATATTTATGTAATTATTTTTTACAGTAATATTTATTGTATTATTAATACTGACATTTAATGCTGGCCTTATTACATGCCCACATTTAACAAAATAAAACCCACACTGATAAGACATAATTGAGCAAATAGTTGCGATGGTTACTTAATGTTGCAATTTTTGATCTGTTCATTTTATAATAAAACATTCCAAAACGAGCATTTCACTGAGTCATCCAGTTCATTCAGCAGGCTAATTTAAAAAAATATAATCACCAAATTTACTAAAGTATTTGATCACATGGCAAAAATTACTTTTCACTGCTTTCACTCAGTTATTTTGATAATGTAAGCTATAGAGGTATTTTACCATCCAATGTAAAGCCTATATCTCGTTCCTGGCAATTAGTCAGCCTCCAACATATAAAGCGATGCTATTGTATACAGTATCTTTGCTTTTTTCTTTCTTTCTTTTTTTTGATACCTTGGTGGGTTCCTGAGAGTTTTTAGCATCACCATTTACAATGTTCCAAATGCTTTTAGAAACACTGACTGTCACGGCCTTGTGCTGAATAATACAGCTTTAGAGAGAGCAAGGGAATTTTCCTCAGGGCACAGGTGTGCTCTGATAGTCTCATAAGCCCCCGGCAGCACAAAGAAAGATAGCTGCTTTCTTGGTGAAAAGGAATATGGAGGCACAAGGTGGAGAAACAGATCAACAATGGCTTCTTCGTTTGGGTGTATTTGGTTTTGACCTTCAGACAGAGCTTCAAATAAATGCAACACCGAGGGGGAAATCAAAAATCCCGATGACCCTGAATCTCTACACCCTACGCGGGCCTGGAATGAATATGTGATGTTGAAAGATGTAATACATTTTCAAAAAAGCAGAGAGACGACGTGTGCGGGTAAGGCCTCTCCAGAACTGGCAGCACCAGCAGCCGCAGTCACTTCTTTTCATGTATTCATACACTTGAACACAGAAGTGCTGCCAACATAAACCTATAAATGACGATTTAAAAAAGCATAAGCATCGTTCCAGTAATGCGTACCTAAATGTACACGTGCTAATTGTCTTAACTAATCTTTTGGATAAGCTTAAATTGCTCACGACAGTATAGATAAAGACATGTATTCTACATTTCAGTCTTTTCCACCGTGCTCATAACTTCTGTCTGCAGATGTGGCTGGATGGGACTGAGATGCTTGACGAGCAGTGATGGAGTTGACAAAGTAAGTAGTCAGACTGCTAAGTCAGGCATTCAGGAGAAAGGCAAGACACTTATGGAATGAGAGGTGAAGCTGAGGGAAGTGTTTGCTCAGGAAAATTAAATGGATCTGTCAAACAGGGGAAAAAAGCAATAAAAAAACTGTAATATGGGTTTTAGAAGAGAATATAGATCTGTATAAGGGAGAAGGTGATAGCTTCATGCATACATACACAGCAAATATCTCAAGAGTGTGCTTGGGAGAAATATCAGCATTTCAAATGGCAAATCTCCCAAGCAGGGATGCCTACAGGGAGGTGGGGGCTCAGAGAAATCCTGCCTGTCCTTGTGTGTCACTTACCAGCCACAGGAAAAGACTTTTTTTTTTTTTTTTTGCTGATAGCGCAAAGTGTCTCCATGAGGCTAATGCTTTATGTCAGATTCTATACTAACTGGCACATTAGAAAGAGAGGATCCACCTTTACTTTCCCCCATAAAAGCATTTTCCTTTTGCTACAACACTCAACCGCAGTAAGGGTTTTTTTTTTAAGTATCGACACAGTTGAGAAGCTGATGACTAGGTTCTTAGTAGGTAGTAGAAGGGTATTGTAAAATCCTCTGCCATTCGCCCTGTTTTGTGTATTTTCTCTCTGTTTTATTATCTGCACTTCAGCAATGAGGAGAGCTAGACAAGTGAATTGATGGGAGGGTGGAGCGGGGTAGAGGGTTTGGGAGACGGCGTGGGGGGTGGAGGGGGTGGAGGGGAGACGAGGTAAGGAAGAAAAACAAAACAAAAACAGACAAGGAGTGCCAGGCTCTGGAAACTGACATGCTGCAGTTGTATGTCAGTCACCTAGCAACAAGTCCTCCCCATCACTTACCCCCCACTTCCCCATCTCCCGCTGCGCTCTCTAATTCAACAAATCTGCTGAGAATGTATGGTTGCTCCTCTAACAAAACGTATTCTGTGCTGGCGGCTAAGGATGTGGGCCTCCACTGAACACACCACTCAGCTGCCCATTGACCACCGGGGCCTTTCTCTGCACACACTAAGGAGTGAGGGACAAAGACCCTGAAAGCAGGGGCAGCTCCACAGAGAAAACATTTGCTTGTAATTGTGTTTGACTGCATAATGAAAATGATGTTCTTTTTTAATTTGGGCTTGTTAAGGCCACAACTATTTTCCTCTGGTCACCTGATTATTATAAAGAACCAAACCCTCACTTGCCCTATTGGGCGCAGAGGGGGGAAATATTGAAAACGGTCCAAAGACCTCCCCACTCTTTACTTTAACCCCTCTTGTGTTTCGAGTGTTCACTGGTAAAAACATAAATATGTAGACTCTGTTCATTACAGGATGGGAGCGTATGCTAGAATGAGTTCCCCCTTTTCTTTTTTTCCCTTCCTTCTAGAGAAAGGATAATAACAGCGAGGCACACATAGGTGCGCACACATACACAAATGGGAGCGCAGCCATGCTTGCCCTGAGTTGTGAAGCTTTGAGAAGGTTAGCATTCCTGGTCCTACTTCAGTAAAACAGACCATTAGTGGGAGCATCGGGGTAGCACCCAAAAGAGTGCTTCAATGGGCACATTCACATCCAGTGATTATTTGCACTTTTTAGCCCCCAATTTCCTGTTTTATTTATGTGTGCGTTTCCACATTCATTTGGCTTTCCTCTTTTTCTGCTCACTACTCTCCTGTGGCAAAGGTGAGGAGCATTCAGGTGAATGTTCAGGCTCAGATAGAGAACATTTACAACAGCTTTTGGTTTAATTATTGTTTATGAAGGCTGCTCTACACTATATTTCTGTATTTTGTTAAAATAAATAAATTATTTGAACACTATTATGCCCTTTTTTTCACCTGGCCGTGTTACATATGATTTATGTCAGAGAATCTTACGCATCTTTGAATCCCTGAAGGTTTCCATTCAGCCTCCCTATGGACATTTATTCAGTGATTTAATTGATTCGAGCCAGGGTCTTGTATTCACAGTCATCCCCAGGAAACTCCTTGGTAAAGCATGAGTCTTCTAAGAGGTCACAGGTAAGAAAAATAAAGGGCTGACCTCTGCTCACTGATATTCAAGCATATATACTAGTTTTCTGCCCTGCAGGCCTGACTGCCACGTTGGCTCGGGTGACCGTGACGGTGGCCTTCCTAACAAACTGCAACACCCTCTCAGGTCGCACCTTTCTGCAAGTGCAACCTCAGAGTCATCTCTGTTATTGAATCTCACAGCATTTATAGAATTAGGTGGATTATGAGAACATCCTCCGGTATGCTTTCATAATCCCTCCAGGCACAGCTAACGATTAACATGGCTTTCACTGCTCTCCTGATTATTTTCACGTATATGATCAAAGATTTGAACTAGAAAATTCATTATTAAAACTAATGCAGCCTAATGCACCAACACTGCTATTAATTGTGTCTTCAGTCGGTGCACTAATATCAGTGAGGCTATACTAATTACTAAAAGCATCTTTCAGTAAAACACAATAATTGTCCCCTCAGTTTCAACAACAACTGAACATTACAAGCTTTAAAGTACTGCGGCACTTTCATCTTACACTGTGACATACATAAATACACATTACACATAAAAAGGAGAAATGCTAAATGACCGACAAATCAAAGTGCTTTATTATATCCTGTAAATGTACTATTACCATAAAGCAGTCCACCTCAATGAGCACTGAATTACACTGAATTGCTTTTTGGAGCTAGCAGTATTAAAAGGATTACCATACTGGCATAGAATACAGCAAATTTAATCTATGCAATATGCAGATTTGTCGCTTGGCAGAACATCAATATTCAACACATTTAATCATTTTAATTTTGGTCATTTTTCAAGTAATAATGCTAAATATTACTCCGGGTCTCGATTCTAAAATGTGAGCATTTCCTTTTATATCAGTGTAGTTAAACAATTTAAAGTTTTAGCCAGGTAAAACAAGCAATCCGAACAAATCACCCCATTCCTTAAAATTAATATCAGGGGCTTTTTGTGTTTCCTTTTTTTAAGAATGACATTTTAGGGATTATCCATGCAAATAACTGCCAGATTAAATGATCCTGAAAATAAGCGTTAAACTAGACAACACCTAAGCCTAATTCTGATCAAATGATGAGATAAATTTCCTCCTCAAGGTGGAAGCCCTTTGAGATTCAAAGCAAATCTCCTCTGTCCTCCTAACTTGTTGTTGGGACCGAGCAGGTGTAAAGACTGAATAGTCTGAGGGGTCAGATGGGACTGACTTACGTCGAAGGATCCTGTCAGCCTGGAGTGGCTAGAGGGTCTGCGGTAACACCCCTCCCACTGAAGATTAACAAGTTTCAGCGCCACATTGACGAGGCTCTGCTTCATTTATTGTTTTTTTTCCCCCCTAAGTGTCAACAAGTGAGCATGTCTGTCTGTGTGTATTTTCAGGACTTTCACCATAAGGACCCCACCTTTGACACCAATTAAAGAGATTATGTCTTAAGATGAGAGGAAAGCTATAGTTGTGTGTTACGGCAAGTGATTGCTTTTGACAAGGTCAAAGGGTACCGTGCAACAGTGCGTGACCCCAACAGGGCGGAGATGGGAGCAAAGAAAAAGAGAATAATTACTTTTTTAGACACTGAGACGTATTAATGTAACAGTGACAAATACTTGGCCTGGAAAGTATGAACAGCAGTATGCTATAGGGGCAATAAAAAACAGTAATGAACTCTTTCTGAGGGCTTATAGCAGCAGCTCTCTTCTCAAATAGCCTTTACACATCAGCATAAGAAGACTAGAATTGCAAAAATGATTAGTTTTATTTCAGAAAGAATGGCAGTAACTTTATACATCTTTATCATAATTTGGTTTAGCTTCAAATAATGCTCCAGAGTGCAGAATATCACACCCTGCACCCTGAAGAAAATTGATCAAATTGTGCTGGCACGGGTTTTGAAGCAGCAGGTAGACTAATGCATTTGCTGTAGCAGCTGAAAATGTGTCATGTACTCCTCACGTAGATATGAAAACTCATCTGGTATCTTATTCATACCAGGCGTGCAAAAATGACCATCATGTAACAGAAACTGTAAATAGCATTGTCACACTGCTTTTCCATTTGCCAAAGAAATCAGTGAAGTACAAATGAAGCTAAACTTGACTTGCTATGAATAAAAGAGGCAGCTCTGATTCTCCAAAGACAACAGATAGGGCTGATGAGCGTGACATGATGGATCCACTTTAATAGATTATTTAACCTCTGTCATGCGTTTGTGTGGTTTTTTTGGGGGTTTTTTTTTACCTTTCTTATTGCAGTCACTAACGCTTTTTTGTATTTAAAAAATGTGCTTAATGTTTTGTTTTGCTTAATTTCTATCTAAAGTTTTTTTATTATGATTATGCAATTTCTCCCAGAGGTTTTACGACAGCCTTAAAGTGTGGAAAATGAACATCATCATTAATAAACTAGCTTAAATAATCGATAAGACGCGGATGTTCATTGTATTTGCGTGGGCTGTTAATTTTTATGACTTCCACGGAATAATTTTTGTTATTTAAGAAAGTAGTATTCTTATTATTGATCAGAAATAAAAAACTTTCGGGATATTTTATAATGAAAATTTTTTTTTAGCTAGGTTATTTATTTATTTAGTACCTTTTAAATGAATGAAAATAAATTATAAAACTGTAGGACATTATTATAAAATGATGGTAACACTTTATAAAAATATATGATATAGTTCCAAGTCTGTAATGGCGTATTTATTTTACAGCTGTCTAGTTTTTCGAAGGGTGACAACGACGATAAGATGTTAGAAAAATGTAGCCCAACCATCTAACTTCTTCTTTAAATATGCAACAGAGGAAATCAACTATATAAGCTTGACAAGCAAAAGAAAAAAATCATTGTTGTGTAATTAACTTTTAAAGAGTCTTAAAGTCACAGCACCTCGAGGAGCTGTGTGCTGCAAAGCCTGTGTGCTAGCTAAGATCATTTCAGAGAGTTTTTAATAGTTTCCGATGTCCTACCTTGATGTGGAAGGCAGGTTCATCCTGACTCAAGTTTTGAGCCAACAGGAGGAAACTCATCGGCCTCCTCCTCCCCGTCTGTACTCCCCCCACCTCCTCCTTCTTCTTGTTGTTGTGTGTTTTCATGTTAATTGGCAGCAGTTGAACTGTGAGCCGTAAATCAAGAAGTGCACAGTGTATTAATGAGTCGGACCACCCAGGAAATCTATTTTCTCCGAACTTTCTTAGCGGACAATAAGAGGATACTCGAGTCTGCCATGCTCCGAAAACCATGAATGAACATTCACAAGAGCAGTGCTCCCCTGCTGCCACGTTTCAGCTAATGGCTGCTATAAGTATTTCCTAAAAAAAAAAAAGAAAAAAAAAGTGAAGAATTGCAAACAATAACAAATCATTTGTGGAGGGGGGTTATATGTATTTTTATACTTGAGCTTGGAATCAATTAAAAGCCCTTCATTTCTGAGAAAAAGTTCTTTATAACTCTGTTAAAGGTTTGAGCATTTTGCAGATCATTTCACCCATAATAACTTTTTTTTTAATATAGAGGAGGAGTTATTAATGCCAAAATTTTGCAGAAAAGTCAACTTATGGCAGGCTTTATGCAAAAAAGAAGGAAAGACATTTCCCATTACAAGTCCTTTTTAAAAATCCACCTAAAAAAGAAAAAAAAATCTTACTATAAATAAATGTTTTTTTTCTCCATAAGAGTGGATCCTCAGAACTGAAAGCAGTACTATAATTGTCTTCCATTATTAAACCCCACAAAGCTAGACCATTGGCTACTAAAATACCAAGGTTAGTCTTGATTAAATGTCTTTCCAGGGCACAAAAAGCATGTTTTACATAAAACATCCTTCAAGGGGATTAAAGTATGATGTTGGAAAAAATATATATAAAATATTGCTGATGGCAAGGCCAAGCATCCCATTTCTCAAATGAAAGGTATCAAAGAGATTAAAGAAAAACCATTACAAATCAACATACCACTAATATGCCTGCATCTGCCCTATTACCCCCTCCCTTTCCTCCCCCTCCCCAATTCAAGTCACAGCAGCAAGAAAAAGCTGCAACTTTAATCTTTACTCAAAGTACATTTTTAAGATTTCACATGAATGGTTATTAGTGCATATGCAGTACTTTACCATTTTCCGTTTTGGTGACAGGCATTCATTGTAAAACACAAGTTTCAGAGTCTTTTACAAGCAGCTTACAGGCTAAGGGCTGTTTGACAAAAGGGCTCTTTCTGTTGGTCTCTTACATAAAAACAGCCTGTGAAGGTGAATATTAACTATAGGTTGATTCTACCCTTACAGTTTACATGAAGCTTTTCTGATCTTTTAACGTTAACCATTATCAGAGCAAACAAGTCCAGTTAATTCAGCTGGTATAAATGCTTCCACACAACCAGCTGCATCAAGGCTTCCCTCTTCTTTCCTCTGCTGAGCAAGGAAATCCTCCTGCAGGCTGAATGCCCCTTACTGGCGACTTTTGTTCTCTCACACTTACCCCACACACTCCAAATGTAACATCCTTCTTGCTGAGAGAGAGAGAGAAAAACTATTTCCTCTCACACCTGTTGATGAATTGTGTTAGTGTACAAGGCTCAGACCGAGCTGTAACACGTGTCTTTATACAAACTGCACATGCCCAAAATAGTAGTTTCCTCACATGGGTAGTGGTGAATAGGGAAACCCTTTTCACAAAAACAGCAAAGAGGCTTGAGGCCAAATTACAGTAATCGTCATTGACGAACAGAAAATAATTCCCAGTTTGGGCAGGAAAGTCATAAGATGCCTCAATAACCTTAGCAGAGGGGGGAAAAGAAGCTGTTTGTGCTTTGTGGGTGAATGGTGCTGAATCCTTGCAGTCTCATTATGCTAAGAATATAGAAGAACAATATAGGAAGCCAGCTTTTTTCAAGTGCGTCTTCATGGTAGCTGCAGTTTTCACAATTTCAGAAAAAAATATATGATATAAACCTGGAGGAATGGCTTTTACAAACACACCGCAGCTGTGTGTGTTCAAGTAAACTACTTAGATACCATGGAGCACGAGTAATATCAACTTTTCTTCTGGGCAAAAGTCAAGGAAATCTGAGAAAGCTTCTTGTCTAATTAAAAAAGAAAAAACTGTTTTTCTTGCTTGTTTTTTTAAAAAACAGTATTAAGCTTTATCTTGGTATGATGATGATATAGCAGCTACAAATGACACACTGAAGAAAAAGAAATAAAAGTAAAGGCAATGTTTTGTTTTTTTCAAGGAAATTAATGAAATGTATAGGCTCCTTCTCTTTATGATGCTGTTGCCAATTCCAACTAAAAGAGTACTGAAAAGAACACACGGTATGAAACTACAACTATGCTGTGACCTTACTATTCAGGAAAAAAAATCATACTGACATACATGCAGTCATCAGTTATAGAAAACTATATAGGCTGAAACCAGTATGGGTTATTCAGCAATTTCATATTCAGCATTTGGATCATCTTTTGTTCTCTCACCATGAAGCTGATTAATCTTAACAAATAGAGAGAATTTCTCCATCATCTGCTTTCAAAGGCAGGAGTTGGAGCTCTCGCTAAATAAACTTTGTGATTTTTGAAAGAAAGTGCATCGTTTTTTGTTACCAAAAAATAAAAAATAAAAATCTGATGATAATGTGGATTCAACTGGGCTTTTTAAAATTTTAAAACCTAAAAAGCCATAGAAACTGTGTGGGAGTGATATCAATTCATCCAATAGCTAAATAAGAAATAAAATAAAACTATTCAGATCATTGATAAGTTAGGCAGCAAAAGTCTTAAATGCTTACTTTGAAAACATGTACGTTTGTCGCCAGGCTGCTCAGCTCCTGACCTCTTCCATTCTCGTGTCTGCTTATTTAGTGAAAAAAAAGCTTTGTGTTACGTATTCATGTTTCTTCAGAAAAAGAAGAGCAGCAAGGTGAGAGATGATGCTCAATAAACCGGGGGCGCGTAACCACTCGTGTGTCACATAACATAACTCTGTGCTGACGTAGGACATACTGCTACAGACGCTTACAATGGTTTACAACAGAACACAACACACGATGGAGAGCGACAGTTCAAGGTTTTAATTATGGACACAGATTCAGACAGAACATTATGTAACTCTGAGTTGTTCCTATCAGATCTTCAGGCCTTGATTTTGACCAGAAGATACAACATAGTTCAATAAAGTACAGTACAGCTTTAAGCTTTGGATTTAAGTGCTGATCCATAGGCTGTGTTGGTTAAATGATCTGTGGTCGTACAAGCAGGAACAGAAGTGCTTGGGTCCGTCGCTCAGGAAAGATTCAGCCTTTAAATCAGCAACTTAGCTCAGCACCACTGTTGGTTGAGATGAAGTTTAATGATGGACCAAGAAAAAATGAGAAGCACAAACCCTAGCAAGGTTAGGTAGAGGAAATATGCTTTATTAAAACAAACCTCCACAAATCAAAATATGCAAAATAGTCTGCAATGGCGGACCTCGCTGAGCTGTTGCACCTGATTGCTTTAAAGGAAGCATGCCCCCAACAGGAGCACAGAGTATTGCAAAATGTGTTGACTACTCCCAGTCAGCCGTGTTTAACATTTGGACCAAGCAGAAACTAAATTGAAAGGCTATAAAATATATATCTGGAAATTTCACACATATAAAAGATGTAAGCGCAAACAAACAGATTCGCCTCTACTCGTTTATGCTACGGGGTCACGTTAGCTAAAGTTCCAGAGGAGATGACAAGCTTTACCTCTACAGTAAATGCACAGATGGACAATTACATTTTGGACATTTTTCTCATTTCCCTGAGCAAAAAGCCTTAAAGCTTTTCACCAGGAAAGGCATAACGGCTCAATAACACGGCCAGCAAACAGTCCAGATCTCAACTTCAGTAAAAATTCAAGGTGGAAATTGAAGAATAGTGAATTTGCCCACCCACCATAAAACCCTGAATGGCTGCAACAAAGTTCAATTTCCGGGATTCAATTTTTTTTCACCCCAACATCAAATTAATCTACTTGCTCACCATTTCTCACCATTTTAGACAAAGCTGAATGGCAAAACCAACATGCTGGATTTCCTTCTTGAAAGACTTGTATAATCATTTCCATTGTTTCAACTGACAGCTCTCTTGTTAGAGCCATGCTTCCTTTCATTACATCAAGCGCAACAACTCACTGTGGTCTGCAAACACTCTCTTTTAACTGCAGACTATTTTGCAGATTTAGATTTGTCTATATTTGTTTTAGATAAAAAAGATTAAAAGATGTTCCGACTGTTTTTCGTTTACTGGATTTGGGGAAAAATGTGTCATTAACTAAAATAACTATATTTATTCAGAGTAAATTTCATGCATCAAGAATGTTCAGTTATTGATCAAAAAGGAACAGTTTTGTGATTTCTTTAGTCGTTAATAGTAAAAACAGTCAAGTGAGCATCTTCTAAGTGTGTTGATTGCATCATTTTTGCCAGGGGTTGTACAGCTCATGTGATTCCTCTCTATCAGCAACATGTATTTAGGGCTTTAAAACATAAAGCCCCTATAAACGCCTATTAACATTCAACATGAAGGCAATTTCAAAATCACCTTCGCTGAATACACTGTTGGCATAGAAACAGTGACTTGTCAACACTGGTCCAGTGGAAAAGCTGCAAGAGTTGACCCTGCTGCTTTGTAGACTTACAGTGAATATTACTGCTGTGACTCCATTTACTGGCCTGGTTCCTTTAAAAATGGGATTTACTACTTCTAGTCCATTATGTAAAGGGGAAAAAAAACCCTGACTAAGCTAATCAGAAACAAAACTTGGTGCAAAACTTTGGTGAAAAAGCACCAAAAATAAACCATTTAGTAGCAAACTAAGAGGAGTTTTACAGTTTAGTATCTGCAAGTAGGGGCAATACTTCAAGAGCCAGATACAGTTGTGGTCAGAAGTTTACACAGACTCATCAGAGGGATGAATGTTATGGTAATTTTGTGCTTTAAAGGTTTCCTTGAGCTGTTGTTTTTCCAGGTGGAATAATTGTACAGCATATATCTTTAGTGAATTTAAAAAACAAGAATTGGGTGTACAAGTTTAACCCCAGGTGTATCTCTCTAATACACCTGCGGTCAAAACTTCACATATAGGTTCAAATATATAAGCACATTTGCAGTAATATTTGGTTAAATATTCCTTAGCAAGCTGCACCTTGATCAGATGGTTTTTGTAGCCATCAACAAGCTTCTGGCATAATCCGGGCAGGATATTTGACCACTCCTCTTGGCAGAAATAGCAGAGTTTATTTAAATTCGTTAGTTTTCTGAGACGGAGCTGGATTTAGGCATAGTACAGAAATTTTCAATTGGGTGAGCCTGGAATTTGGAAAGGCCATTCCAGAAACTAGGCTGCTAATGCTAGGCTGCTTTATCCATTACAAAACCAGTCTTGATATATTTCTGGGATCACTGACCTGTTGGAACACCACACTGTCTACCTGTTGAGTTGAAGTTGAAAAATTTGAAGGTAGTACTGCTTGCTTCATTATTCCATCAACTCTGCACAATGTTCCCGCACCACTGGCATCAAAACAGCCCCAGAGCATGATGCTATCACTTATATGCTTGATAGCTGGTACAGAGTTTTTATGGTTGAAAGCCTCACCTTTACTCCTATAAACATTTACCTGGTGATTTATACAAAAAGCTCAATTTTCATCTTATCTGATCACAAAAATTTCCTCCAGAAGGCGTTTGGCTTGTTCACGTGGGCAGCTACAAATTAGAGTTTAGCTTGAAGGTTTTGGAGCAGGAGCTTCTTTCTTGGTCAGCACCCTTTCAGTACAGGTGATGTAAAACTCGGTTCACTGTAGACAGTGATGCTGGTGTTTCCACATATTTCAATTCATGACAGGCTTGAGCTTTGTTGTTCCTGAAGGTCCTAACCAATTTATTCTCATCTGAGGGTGATTGATTGAATTTTCCTCCAAACCTTGGCTGGTTTGTGTCAGTGACATATGTGAGTAACTTGTACTTATATAAAACTATTTAATTGATGATCCTGGAATCGCCAGTTGTTTAGAAATAGCTCCAAGAGACCTTCCCAACATATGTAAATTCTCTATTTTAGATCTTCACAGAGTTGCTTGGACTTTCTCACTGCTCTGAATTATGATCAGTCCGATGAGTGCTGTCAAACAAATCTTTTTATGTTGGCAAAGAGAAAGAACCAGCTCTAGTCAATTCTGAATACTAAAGAAAGGCATCACAGAATTTTCAGCACCAGTTATTAAAGATGGGTGTATGTATATATTTGAGCCTCTATGTTTACAATTTGTGTGTGAATTAGAGAAAATCCAAAATAACTTCAGACTTGTGCACACAATTCTTATTTTGTTAAAATCATTAAAGAAGTATGCTGTACAGTCATTTCACCCTGGAAACAATGGTTCCAATAAATCAATTACCACCTCTGCACCTCTATAAACTGGCAGGACATATATTTATATATACCTTTATAGCCTTATTCATATTACTCAGTTTTGTCTTAAAACTTGTTATGAGATGTTTTCTAGAAAAGAAGACAAAACTAAACCACTTCAGGTGTTTCCCTTAGTCTGGCTGGCCCTGATGATGCTGTCTTTTATAATTTCATTAAAACCTGTGAACTGAATTTCACAGGTTCATACAGCTCAACTGCCTTTATCTGAGCCTTAGGCCTCTGAAGTGTCCTTGCATACCTGCAATGTCTGTTTTGTAGAAAATGTTCCTGTAGTGTGATAACAGAGAACTCAATAATAGAGTTTGAATGACAGCTTTTTTTCATGATTTGCAGACTACAAGAGTAAAACAGTCATCACACACACCTTTAACACGTTACTAAATCGGTTTTGTGTGGATTTCTTTTCCAGCTATGTTGTTAAAATAGTTGGTCCGTAGGCATATTAAGTTAAAACCCCTCCATAATAACTTATGAATTTCCATCTTTGTCTTATACTGTATTTAAAATTATACTTACATAACAGTTTGAAAAGACTGGACGCTGAACACGCCGGGAGTGAAACGATGAATGACTACTTGTATTTTGGAGATGTAAACCACATTAAATAAACGATTTAGTGAGGGTGGATAATTACAGTGATCGACAAATGCGTGGCAACTAATGCTTGCTTGACATGTTCTGATTAGCCCTCATTTTAGCTGAAACCACGGAAGAGGAGGATGACTGGATCCTGGGGGAGGAGAAGAGCAGGATGAAGATGAGGTGAAGTTTATAGACACGGATGAAGTGAAGTGACGACATGCAAGAGGGATGACTCAATCACCCACTGGCTGCATGCTACCAGAGGTCAGACAGCATGCAGAGGAGATGGGGAAAATGTATGAAAAAGAGACTAAATCCTTGTGACATTATCTGTTTCTTTCTTCTTCTTCTTTTAAGCAATTAATCATTGAGGACCCACTGAGACAGCATGATGACAAGAACCGCATGCTCAGATTTCAATCTTACTGCAGCTCAATGACAGATAGGAGAGCATGCTGGATATGAGAAAATCTCCAGTCAGGTACAAAAAGAACAAATGTTTGATATGAATCATGCTGACATATTTTCACAGTAAAGAGCAGTTGGGTCTTACACACATGGAGTGTGGCTGGTATGGATTGACACAAGACAGTGATGGAAGTTCAGGACAAGCTATTATATTTGCTCCTGTTAGGTCTATAATTTTGTTCCCCATATCTGAAAGTTTCCATTCCATGTTGGTCCATTTGAAGATGCATGGTTTGCTTCTGTGAGACAAGCCCACTACCTGATACACTCATTTTGCATAAATCATCACATCTAAAGAGGAACACGCATCAGCAAAGAAACCAGGACATCCATGATTGCAACACCACTAAGGCAAAGATGGCTCATTAGGGCCTGTCCCAAGTCTCCACTCATTTCATTTCATTGTTCTCTCATGCTCACGGTCAAATGCCATCAACTGTTGCACTTCACTTGCCTGCCAATCAAATACATTTTTCCAAGCTGTTGGAGTCTTCCAGTCCTGCAGCCAACCAACCATGCCAAGGCAGGTGTCTATCTCACTGGACACGAGCCCATGTGGGCTCTTGAAATGCAACATTTTCCTTCTAAAATCAGAAGAGGTCCCCAAGTTTGCTGTTTTTGATTGTTGGCATTGAAAATGCTGCCTGTGGAGGACATTTTTACAAATTCCCAATTTAAAACATTAGATTAAAAAAAGTAAGTTGCATTACATCAGTGTAACTTTGATTAGATGCAGGTATGGTAATACTGTAAAGTCAGCATGGCATGTAGTCTACAAGACTGTGGAGCTCTCCTTCTGCTGCTTTTTTTAATCTAAATAAAAAAAATGTGTTTTACTTACCAAAATACACTGTCTGCATCCTTCAAGTTTAGCAAAATTGTTAAACACAAGCGGCCTTCCTCTTCACTGCCTTTGTTGCCGTGCGGCTGCTGCCAACTGCATGTTGGAGGCTGGGCATGTGTATCCTTATGTAAGTGCACAAACTGATACAGAGCATGACGCCAAGGAGAAGAGTCACTTTCACCTATACATAAAGCAAATACGCATCCAAGTCATGGTCATTTTTTTTGCTCAAAATCAGCAAAAATGTTGACAAATCAACCAACTAGGCATCTTTTGCAAGGTTCGAGATGTCTCAGTCATTTTGCTAATCCCTTGTAGCTGTGAAACAACTAGTCAGCCACTTGCCAGACGAGTTATTCTGAGACAGGTTTTTTTTCCCCCTCCCCTTCCACACAATGAAATATGAATAGAAGTGGTGGGGATAGTTGGCAGCTGTCAACAAATTCCACAGCTTCCCGCCACCATCGATCAATCAGTCCCATATCTGAAGCACAACTGTGCTAACCCGTTGGCTAGAACTGACATTAATCCTAAACCTTCCAGTCAGCGCGAGGGAATAACAGGATATAAGGTGGTGGGAGCGAATGCTGATACAGGCACTAAAGAGGAAAGGTGCCAATGCTAATGAGTGTATCTGTGGCTCTTTAACGAGCCCGATTTGATGTCCTAATTTACAATGAGCTGTGTCTCAGGGGCGCAGGATAATGAGCAGGACCGGGATTCCCAAGGCAGAGGCTTGTGTAACCCATCTCATGCAGGGGACAGTCACTCCCACAGAGTGTGAGTAAGAGACAGACAGTAGCACAGAGAGCAGGAAGGACATATTCCATGTCTGTAGGAGAGAGGAGGGTGTGAGAGAGGTGGGTGCATGTCATCCCTGCCTGATATGATTGTTTGTACACACCAATCATTGAATCGCTGCGTCCAAGTGAGAAAAGCTTGTGTTCTCCGTGACAAACTGACCTCGGGCAACAAGAGCACTCACAGAAAGAGGAAATGGAGAAGGAAAGCATGGCGGGTGGGGGAGAAGCAGCGGGTTTGGAGAACAGATACCAAATATTGTAGACTGTGATAAAACAATACTCTATTTTCTCACTTTCCTTTCTGTGCTTAAATTACACAAAATTTTGCATTGAAATTTTTATACTGAGCAGCCCTGGGAAAAAATGGTAAATGGCCTGTATTTATATAGCGCTTTACTATATAAAAAAGAAGAAAAAGTCTGATTCTAGTGCACTCTGAAGCAAATTAACAAATGTGGAGCTCAGTGACCTCAGTGCAGAGACCATGCACACACAGTATGCAGTGTGCCCTACCACCCCCACCTCTTACTGCTGCGTCTGCATGGCTGCATTAGTCAAGCTCTGATGGGTTTTTCCGCCATGAGAAGCAGAGCATGACATGCGCTCAACAATGGCAGGCAGATGACGAGCCAGCTCCATTTGATGATGGCCTCTGTCGCAGCGGCCGCTTTTTTTGATGTGGAGGAATACAAGGGCAGCGTGATTCATTATGGGTGCACAGGTGGCCCGAGATCTAATGAGTCACATTTTGTGCAGTTCAAACGGCTCTCCAAGAGGAATGCACATGCTTAAAAACAAGCGCGTATCAGAGCTCTCGTTGCCACTTTTGCTGCAGAGGTATCAGCTGCTTTTCCTCACGTCGGGAGGACAGATTTCATTCTACAAATTTAAAAGGAGCACCACAATAAGCTTCTGCAACCCTACCAATAACCTGCAGTGTCTATTGCTGATATTTGGATTATACATCTGCTCCTAGTTTCTAGTTAAACCTTTAAACCTCCCAGCATTAAATTCTGCTTAAAAACATTTTAAAAATACAATCACTGAATAAACACGGTTTTTAATCAATCAGATTTCAGAGAACTGTGCATCACAGCTTTAAGTGTTTCTGCTGGCCTCTCTAATCAGTCTTGGTTATTAACACTGCCCCCCTCTGGCTAGTTGGCACTCTGATTAGGACATTGTTTTGCATTGTACTGTACTTTCTAAAGGATCTAATTTATCTATGGCACTGGAAAAGTCTAGAAATTAGAAATCATATTCTGTCTTTCTCATAACAATCATTTAGACAAAATATTAATAGTTCTTCCTTCTATGGATATTATTTGGGAAGCATGTTCTACCTTGTTTAAGCATGCTAGTCAATTCATCACAGGAGCCACAACAATCCAAATTGTGCCTGATCTATTAACTGCTTGCCACTGAGCACCATTTGAACGTTTGACCTTCTAGCGCAGCTCCTGACATTATGTTGACATTTAAAGTAATCCCTCCCGCGGTTCTTAATCCCAGTTGTCGTGGACTGGCCTGGCCATTCTCTGAGATCAAGCCCCTTATAGTACATGCTGCTCTCACCACACCCCGGCAGAAAAGGCGTTGAGAAAGGAACAACTTTGACACTGCCAGTCTGCGACATCCTTGTGCTTCGGAGATCACAGCTCAAAGCATGTAGCAATACACAAACTGAGGCATTAAGTTGAATGTACACTGTCATTACACTTTGACAGAGCTAAGGATTAGATTTTCCTAAAATAAATAAATACCAGGCAATATTCAGAGAATCCAGATTAACAACACATACAGCTGTTGTGAAGGCATCTCACATCTGGATGAGGAAAACACTGGGTTTCATGGACACACAGAAAAAAGAAATAAAATGATGAACTCATCTGATTTTCTTTTATTAAGCATGTTGTTCCCGATTTTTCCTGTAACCCTTCACTTTCACAGCTGAGACACCTTTTAATAAAATGTTTGGCGTTACATAATCTAACTGCAGAGAACGTGTCATTCGGACAACAGGCCCCGACAGATAAAAGTGATTAAATGAGAGGTACAAGATGACAACCCATTTATTTAGTAATACATTCTGCAAACTAGAAATTTTATTCAAACTTCAAAGGCTAAAAAATGAAAGAAAGGAGGGAGGGAGATAGGTTGGGGGGGCAGAGAAAATTTGAGTAGCAGGGAGAAAAATGCATCTATTCACAAGCAAGGAATGCAATTTGTTCAATCGACAACACAAATAGAACAATTTAGTTCAGGGAGCAAAGCTTTTTTTTTCTTTTCTTTTTTTTTTTAAACACATTTCTTTTTTTTCCCGCCATTCCTTTGGAGCTAGAACATAATACAAAATATACAGTTATTGAACTTTGTAAAATCACTCACAGAGGCCTCTGAGAAGCATTTGAATCAACACTGACAATACTTAACTACAGCACTCTAAAGCTATTCTTGAATGTAATCATAAATAGAGCAGACATTAATGTATGTATGCACATTTTGAATGCTTACGAGGTTACCATGTTAAAACACTTGCATTTGTTGAAAGTATGACATCATCTGCAGTGGAAATTAAATAAGCTTTCATGACACAGATTTGATACAGTAACATGGAGAGAAGAAAAACCAAACAAACCCGCAAAGGTTGAAAAGTTCTAACTGGTGACAACCTGGCAAAGTCACTTTGCTGATAGCTTAAGTACCTTAAAATGGACAGATTTCATTTTCTGAGAGTGTAATGTTAGCAGCATTACTCCTCCTCGTAGTGTTTTGTTGGACAAGTACTTTAGGGGGGGCAATGTGAGTTTGGGTAAGGCAAATCGGTGAGCTTATTTATGAGCTGAGAAAAAAAAAAAAAAGAAAGAAAGAGAGGAAAAAAAAGGTCAAAGCGAGGCTCAGCACGTCCTGTAAGGGGACGAATAAACCACCACGACTAAGGGTCACACAGTAAACCCCACAACTGAGGTACATAAATATGCACAAGAGGGCGCAAGCTTTTAAAATCTCTTCAGCTTCTGCCAGGTAATCCTCTGTACAAGAATATACAGGATGCATTCCAGGCAACCAAAGTAACTCTGTAAATAGCTCTATAATCTTTTTTTTTTTTTTTTTTTTTTTTTTTTAAATACAATAACAATTTTCTGAAAAGAAGAAAACAAAAGCTGATTATATAGAGGATCAGTGCATATGACTCGTCATGTATAGTCACACTTATTTTCTCACACACCTCACATGTTTAAAACCCTGAACTCAATACAATTACAGATTTGAGCTAAGTGAGCATCACACAAGTGCACGAGAAGCTGAAATTACACGGGTGAGTGTTTGAGGGCATTGGCTGGGGTTGAGGGGGAGCTTTACAGGACAAGGCCGATAGTGTTCCTACTTACTAAAACAGGTTGTCTTTTCCAGTAGTTTCTTCAATCGTTACTCTTATTTGTTAACATCAGCACAATTCAGGCAAATACTGTACATGAGTATAACCTTATCCCAATCAAACAGACCAGTGTTAAAGTAATGGGCTCTAGGGAAAAAACAATAAGGAAAGGCTCTAATTAAAAGTAACTGCTGAACTAAAGACAAAAACACTTACTATTGAGATCACGAGGTATTTAAGGTAATGGAAAAATAAAAAACAATATATGTTTGGAATAATTTTTGTTCAGGTTTTGGGAGAAATAACAGGGGTGCAATGGAAATTTGCAATCACTGAAAACATGCACATGAGGACAAATTATAGACAGGCCACTCTTAGTATCTCACAACATTTCAGCTACAGCTATTCTGAATATTGCATTTCTACTGTAGGAAGTGGATAACAAGCAAAATTTAAGGGCCACGACATTAGCTTTAAATTATTCATGTGAAAACACAGGGGCATGAGTTTTGTCAACTGTCTAAACATACAAAGAAAAATGTTTGTTCATCGCTAGGCTTGAAGAGAAAATTACCAAAGTTAGAAATACCTACCAGGATTGCAACAAGCAGTTGGGTGCTGACAGTTGTTAGGTAAGAGACACTTAGTGCACTTAAAAAAAAAAATACAAGCTATGCAGAGCAAAATAAATAGCTTACAGATTAAATATGAACTGCTCCACACACAAAAAATAATAAAAAAAAAATCAAATCCACTGAATAAATTGAAGTATTTTCAACTGAGTACAGCAGGTTTACAAGTATTACGGTATCATACTAGCAGAAATACAACTCTTAATTTTAAAACCAAAAAGATGGAAATGAAACATTTTTACTCTGCTGTTTGTCTTTTGTTGCAACTTGATTTTAATAAAGGGAAAGAACATTCAGTGAAACCACATCTTCATGCAAACACACAGATTTCCTACTTGAGTTAGCTGCCACTTCAGCAAATCTTTTGATGGTTGTCATACTTTTGTAGGATTACTGGTTAAAGGTACACTATGGAGTCTCTCAGTAAACGTACATTCAACACGTCTTAGCAAATTCATTTTTGCTTTAAGGCCTATCAAACTTTTTCATAAAATCATATTTTCCTAGGCTTCATTCCCTAAAATCATCATCTGGTTTTGGAGTATTTTAATGGTTCTTTGGCACTCTAAAAGGCCCTTCACATGTGCGACAGCATCACACCTGCACTCGGATATTGTTGTTTGCACGATTCCCTACGCGACAGGCAAAATGCAGCGAAGGAAAACTTGCCTGTTCCACACGATAAAAACAAAACACAAAAAAAAACCCCTGCAGAATTACAGGGTGTGCAGCGATCAGCGAAACACAAATTTCAGGCCATTCACTTGGCCACAAGCATAAACGAATGCAAATTTCTATGTGAAAGGGCCATTATGTCACATTACTATGACACCACTTGTTGATATACAAATTACTGCCCCCTGCAGTCAGCAAAAGTGCATTTCACATCACCTCAAGGACATTTCTTGCACATTTTTTCCCTCTAAAGTGTGCACTTGCAGTGCGAGGACCTGCTTATAGATTTCTTTTCAACCAATGATCATAAACTCCACAGAGCACCTTTAAAAAGCAACCAACCAAAACTAAGAAAAATAAACTACAGTTAGTCCAATAAGTAAATATTTATAGCTAGTTTTACTTGTGAAGCGGGCTTTGTAAAACCTCGGGGTTCTTTGGCACTATTTGCCACATTAAGCACATTAGAAAGTAGCTTAGGATTATTATCAAAGTTAGTCTTTTTTCCCCCTCTTAATGATTAGCCAAATCTAAATGAACTGAAATGGTTAGGATTGTCATTATGATAAATCAAGGAGTATACATTTAGTACATAATTACTTTGTATTTCATATATTTGGAACCATTCAGTATTAATCACAGGAACACCAAATGGATTAAATGGAAAACTTGGTCAAACACAAACATTTAACCAACCACCTGAAGACAAACAAGATAAGAAGAAAAAAAAATACCTAGCTCAAGCAACATGATTTATTCCTTAAAAATTTAAGCTGAAAATATATACACACATACATAGGTTTCCAACAATGCAACACACACACACACAAAATGCCAGAAAATAAATTTGAAATAAAACTATTTCTCTTCGAGAAATATATCAACTATGTGTGTTAAATACAGATTTATTCAGCGACTATCTTTACAGGGGAGTGGGGCGAGGGTGTTAACCCACAGATCTAACACAATAGCAGCAAACTGTATTGTGCTGTGCCTTGCAGTGTCGTGGTGAGAGTTTTTAACTGGAGAAGAAACTAATGGGAATAAAAAAGGTGCCGCACAACAAGAAAGCTTCGTTAGCAGATTTCTTCTTGTTCTGAATGCCCAAAAGAAAGCCTCGTAAGTTTTAGAGCCAGCAGTTTCTTCTATTTTCAAATTGCCAATGCAAAATTTTGTTCAGTGCTTAAACTGTTCACAACAAACAGATCTTAATCAGATGTAAAATGAAGAAGCTCAAACATATTTGCAACACATACAAAAACTGCATCTAATGGGGGGCTTGGCATAGCCTGACTAAAGCTGAAGGTGTAATTTAAAAAGAAAAGAAGCAAATATGGCACCCACAGTGGTCACTGGTATTCATCTACATTTACAAATTGATATTTAAATATGACACGATGGGATGTGTAAACCTGAATAACCTCCAAACATTTCAACTGAATTACTAGTTTCATCTCA
>NW_024582377.1:793142-796585 GCF_018398535.1 Haplochromis burtoni
TCAAATGGTTTGATATAGAGCTTACTGTGCTGTCAACTATACAATTTACCCGTTTCTTAAAAGGAGCATAGACTAATTGGAGGAGGAGGAAAAAAAAGAAGAAAAAAAAAAAGAGAGAAATAAAAGCGCAGAGACATTGTGCCTGGAGGACAAGCGATAATATTCACTGAATAGACATTTGTTAGAATTCCAGAAGAGCAGGAAAAGGCAGATAGTGCATAAAAGGTTCTCTTTTTCCATTTCTTTCATTTTTTAACTTAAAATCAAGCTGCATTAAATACAGGCTGTTTGTACAGGACAATTGCACTTCACAAAAACAGAAATATACAAATACACACAAGGAAATGTGAATCAAATTAATTACAGCAAAAACAAAAAAAAAAACAGAAAGGAAAAAAAAAAGGTGGGGGGAATCTTACTACTTAAGCCGATTATTTAACAAAATGGAAGAAAACTTTGTGGACTCACTTGTTATGGACTACTTTAGAGGAGAATATTTAGGTGGGTGAACATAAAGGAGAGACAAGACAGCGGGGATCCTGAACTCCAGAGTGGACCGGTGCTGCACTGTTCCAGGTTTGTGTGCATGCATCTCCTCTTCCTCCTCCGCCTCCCATGAAATTCCCTTCTTAGAAACCAAAAGCTCAGAGTGACGGAGAGTGACTGCTGAGCTGAGCTGCTGTGGGTCTTGAGAGGATGGTGGTTTGTAAACTCTATGCTGTGTTAGTGGTAGGAGGTTGTGTTACCACATGTCGTCTGTGGATGCAGAGTCCTTGATAAGAGAGGAGAGGACGGAAAAACCCTTCAGACTCTGGCTTTACATCCATCAGAACTCCATAAGACCAAGAGTGCATAGAGATATGTAAAAATTGATGCCAATATAATTACAGTGAAATAAAAGATATGTAAAAAGTATCAAGTACATAAAATAACAATATAAAATCTTCACAGAAAATTCATTACTGATATGGCTGACAAGTGTCATATGTGATTTTGGTTTATAAGGCCAGCTTGTTGTCCTGTTGTTGTTATGCCTCAAGTTAAACTTCAACTGAGGAAGATTCACTTTACAACATCACAATACTGATGCAAAATATGGAACTTCTAAGAATCCTAATCAAAGTTTAAAACTAATCTAAAATCAAAGCTAGGACTTCATTTATGAATGTCTTCTTCGCTAATGGAAGTAACATCTGCCAAATTTAGTGAGCAACACTGCCATTAAACGAATCTCAATCATGAAAGATGATAAGCTCTAATGTTAGTTTCTACTCTGCTGGTTTTCCCATTTATCACAGATGATGGCTATAGTGTAGCCTTCCACATTTTATACCACTAGCTCCATTTCTTATTTGCGATATGATTAAAACATTCTTCCACTATGCATTCATACAATATACTTTTGTCCCCCTTGCAGTATGTATGTGAGTGGCGTGGGCTGCAGCATTGCGCAATACACACAAGCCGCTGCGCTGCACCACATAATGAGTGCAACAAGTGTGGAAAGCTCTATGCATCTAAGATAAGAAACAAGGGCAGTCTGCTAAAACATCTACTGAAAGTACATAAGATACGAACGAAACACAGCACACTGACCTGTGAGGATCAAAGTGTTTTGTAATGTAAAATGGGTTTGACATCCCTTAACTAAAGTGGGCCAGACCAGTGAAACTCCTCTTTCTATCAGTATAACAACATGTAACGCATTTAATCCCTGAGAAGTCTTAATATGAGGAAAAGAAGCGCACCTTCAACAGTAAGCTTCAGTTTTGCTACATAACAAATGTGTAAAATTACAGAAAAATGTATGCTAGCTCAGTGCCTAGACAGGAGATATTTCTACAGTAGGTAGTGAAAAGCAAATACTTTTCTGTCATTTAATTGTTTATCTATTACTTTGACAGAAAAGGCTTTAAAACTTATGAAAATACACTTGAGTTTAAAATCGATGCACTCCTTCACACTTTTCAAAAAAATCTCATTCAGTGGGTCAGATTAGAGACCATCTGGGCCCTATGTTTTGACACCCCTACTCTAGTGCCTAGTGTACTCTAGTGTGCCTGTGTTTTGATTGCCCAATTGTATGGTTCAAATGTTTTCACTAAAATTAGTTAGAGCAACGGTCCCAAACCTTTTTTGCGCCACGGACCGGTTAGTGCCCGACACTATTTTCATGGACCGGCCTTTAAGGTGTCGCGGAAAAATATAACAAAATAAAACTAGTAACGGTACCGAAAAAAAGAAGATTTATTCATAACACACGTGAAAAGACCCAGGAAAACTTAGTTAAAAGATAAAAACGATAACAAAGTAACGCTGAAAACTGATAAAAACCCTGAAAAGCATACATTTCACACCTGAGCCTCAACTCTCGCGGCCCGGAACCAAACGACTCACGGACTGGAACCTGTACCGGGGGTTGGGGACCGCTGAGTTAGAGTACAGGTAAAGTACTTGGTCACAATACCAATAAGAGTACCATTAAAATATTTATCTATTCACATGTCTGATATTGCAATATTTTAAGTAATCTACTACGAAAAACTAGAGTACTGCATTGCAGTTATGAAGCAGTCTGCCACTTCATAGATGAGTTTGTGTTGTTCCTAAACGCTCGCACTTTTTAATAATACGACTAATAGTTGATCGTGAATTATATAAGTAGGAAGAAGTTTCACAAACTGACTTGTTGTAACAATGTCATTCAGTACTACATTTGAATATAATGAGCTCTTCAGAACGATCCATTAGGTTTTGCAAGGTCAAAGGGACCTTGAACTTTGAAAAAATCTAAATGTTTTTCTTTCACTTCAAGAGAAATCTGACCAAGTTCCTACAGGGGGGAAAAATATGTACAATACACACACTTTTGTTTATAACATGTAGAGATTTGATTTTTCTTTAAACTTTTATTTTTAAATGTTTAAACTTAAGGGTTAATTATTAGATCTTACACATTTCTTTATTGATATGATGCACTGAGAATATATTGTGACTACTGTATTAAATAAGTCTGTTATGCCGTTATATTTTTGTCAATATTACTAATGGCGGCTTTCTGATATGGATTTATCTTAGCAAAACCACACAAAATTGGGTAATTATGTGAGCCATACAGAAATTTTTCTGAAAACGAGAAAAATGCCTCGAGGATGCCAAAAGCAGTACAAGATGTCTCAAATTAGATTTCCCCTGCTATTTAAAATGCCATTATTATTATTACTGTTAGTGTTTACAAAAATTACCCACATGATCTAGCTCTGACATATAGCTCGTCTGCCATCATCCTCCCTGCTGTGCACCACAATATAGTAATAATAAAAAATAAATGAATAAATAAAACAAGTGCAGATTTGGATTCAAAGAAACTAACAGCAGTAGTTAAATGCGATAATTTCGTATCCGGATACAGTCATTAGCATTACAATAGAACATAGCTACCA
>NW_024582377.1:796835-831252 GCF_018398535.1 Haplochromis burtoni
AAAGTACACTGCAAAGCATACAAGAAAAAAGTTTCCACTAAAAGTTGGAAACACCAAACTTGTTTCATAACTTGAAGCACTGTCGAATACAACCAGGCTATGAAGGTACTTGAGGAAGAGATGCTAACAGCTCATAATTTGTGACCGAAAAGTAAACAAATGACTCAACCATACATCACTGGAGCACCCTCTAATTTGCACTCTATATGACGGGAAGAGCAAAATGATGGATGGAATTCACTGATTAGGGTTTCTCAATGGAAAAGCAGAGCTTTAAGAAGCTGACTAAAAAGCTCAACCAATTCAACTTAAGTCAATTATGTGGCAATATTATTCAGCCTCCTAAAGGGTTTCAAGGTTAAGTTACTTTAGTTATTGTGCAAGTGTTAAGCAGTTTTGTTATTGCTTTTACTAACGATATCCATGGCAACTCATCTGCTAGTCATTTAAAACAAGAGAAAAATATTTGACTCATCAACTAGTCCACTTTAAATGGACAAAGGTAAACATTGCCCAAACAATTATTTCTCATGTATGGTAGGAACTACATGAAACTTTAATTCATAGTCCTATAAAACCACATTTCAAGTGTCTTACATGTGTTGCACTTTGGAAACATCGACAGATAACATTTTTGAACTCGCAATTTCCAATGTACACTAATAAAATAATAAAAATACACTATCTGAATTTGATGTGTATTTATGTAGTCATGCAAATCCTTGACGTTGCATAAAATTTTCATAAAAACCACCACATAGGGTGCGTCCTATGAGATATTTTTTATATATCTCCATTGTTGCACCATGATCCTGGATCCTGCTGCAACAATAAAAACACTCTTCTGTATTTTTTTTTCCTATATTGTCAAGGATATTATTACAAACTTCCTCACCATCCTTACTCTCTAACATGACTACTAGCAGGTTCAATTAAAAGGCCCTAATGGAACACTCAACTCCTCAAACTTTGTTATATTTTATTTTGCTATAGTTTATAATATTAGAATGTTCAATTGCAGATCTTAGTCTTCATAAAGGTTGACATCAAACAGTGAAAATTTTCAGTCAAATCATAGTTAGCCTGTATATGAAAAATTAAGAGACAGGATTTTTTTTTTTGAGAGCTTCAAACTGATGGCTGTTGAACAAAAAAATAAATGTTTTAAAAAAAACACTGAATATTAGCAGTTTGGATCACGACCACAAGGATGACTTAAACAAAGAACATAAGCTACATGAGCTATAATAAAAAATCTCTTTAAATAAGAAATTTATCTTTAAAAAAAAAAAAAAAAAATCAGTGTGAATATCAGAAACAAATTCAATACATGAAAGCATAAAAAGAAAAAAAATAAATCAGGAGGCTGTTTGCATGCAGTTAACTGATTGTCATCTTCAAGAAACTAGTTTGAGATTATTTGAGCTTTTTCACATGATACGTTATCTTGCTGGCTACACTACCGTCATTAAAGCGGTGGACATCAGTAAAAATGCTAAACTGGCTGTGGTGTTTAAACAATGCTCGGGTTCATCTTAAGGCACCCAAAAGGTGCCAAATAAATATCCCCAAACCATTATGTCAACAGCAGCAGCCTGAATCGTTGATACAAAGCAGGAGAGATCCGTGCTTTCGTGTTTTTTTAAAATTGCTGAATTCTCACCTACCATCTGATTATTGCAACATTGTTGCAGGAGAATCATCAGACCAGACAACGTTTTTGTCCAGTTTTGGTGAGCCTGTGTGAGTTAAAGCTTCAGTTACCCATTCTTAGCTGACTTGAGTGGCACATGGTGTGGTCTTTAGGTCTTCAACAGCAGTATGGGGTCATATTGCTGTTGAAAACCTGTGCCATGGTTTGAGGTGCCACCTTTGTCCTAAGTGGGGGGTTTTTTGAGTTGCTGTTACCTTCTTATCAGTTCATTCTCCTCTGATTTCTGGCATCAACAATGCATTTTCACCCAGAGAAACTGGTGCGCATATTTTCTCTCTGACCATTCTCTGTAAACTTTGAAGATGATTATGTGGGAAGATGACAGTAGATCTGCAATTTCATAAATGCTCAGTTGCAGCCATGCGACTGATTAGACATTTACATTAACAGGTGTACCTAATAAAGTGGCTGACAGTGCATATTTTCCTTTAAGACATAATAAATTACCTCCCACGTAAGCCTATATGACTTTATTATATTTAGAAGTGTGAAATAATGTGTTATAGTTACTGCTGAAGTTTAGTATCACTGTATTTTTTCCCATCAGATTTGGCAGTGTCACAGTATGAACCTGGCACAGGTTTCCAAAGAGTCACTTAGTCCATAGGTTCATCATGTCTCTATTTTCTCACTGTTCTGTAGTGACAGAGGTTTATTCAGGTGCTAGCAGACCATTTTGCTACCAGCCAGCTAACCCTACCCAGCATGCCATTTGGCAGTGTAATTATGTAAATGTATAATCATTGTGTTATAAAATGATGGGGCAGTTAACCTGGTCCACTCTCAATCCATTCTATGCAGCACTCTTTATGACCAATCATATTAAATTTTGCAGTGCTACAGTAGTTTAGCTGCATCTCAACAATTGATCAGTATAGGCATACATGAAAAAAGACAAGATATTAAAATGGGTATAATTACAATTTTACAATCTATCAAACAAATCTAACAACACACAGCAACATTAGAGTTGCTTAACACAAGGAGTGACGGTCTTTGGGAGGCCAGGACAGACCTCAGATTTTATCTTCATCAACTTTGTCCCCCTTGGAACATTACTGGTGGTATCCCTCGTTTCTCTTCTCTGAAATGACTGGTTTCTGTCATATCTCAGGCCTATTTCTAAAATGACGTGGAACCTGTTCTAATGATTGTTAAACCACATCTTTATCGATAAATATTGAGGTGCGAAAACTCGTCATTGAGGGTACCCGGGGGGTGGGGGGTAATTTTGTAAATAATCTAAGTTAACTTCACATCTTCCTCCCTGAGTTTTGAATACATCTGTATACAACTGCAATGATAACAAGTTGTGAAGATCTTAAAGTGCAAATAGCACCAAAGGTGATCTATTCCCTTAAAAAAAAGCTTGAACGAACAAAGTGTAGAATGTCACTTTAAGTTGACTGTAACAGTTTCTAAGAAGCCTAGTGCCCTCTGAACACAGAAATCTTTGTGTAAACTGGTTGGAAAAACAAATCTCCATTTAATCAATTAGCAAAAGTGAGTCAAAAGGTTTGAGGGGGGTTTTTTTTGAAGAAATTACCAGTGAAAGTAAATTAAGTAATTAAAAAACCTTCCTTACACAAACATGAAATACAGGAACCAGAGGACAAGTTTTACTGTCAAGGACAAGATGATGTGCACTAATACGTGTAGCTGACTCAATGAGCCTATTTGATAAAAGGCACAATATCTGAGTGGACAGGGGCAAAAGCTCTGAGTCCTGTTTGTATGAAAAGGACTTATGAGAAATGTTCATTTTGAATCAGTTTGAAGAGAACCATTTTTATGCCATACTTATTAGTGACTTCTTTTTTAGTTCAGTTGCATTAATTGGTGAAATTAGCTCATGGTTTGTTTGTTTTAGTTAAGATAAACATTGATGACAATTGTCTGAACTGCTTGAGTCAATCCATATTTTTTTCTCCCCTTACTGCATTTTGAAAAAGATCTCTTGGCAATATCATTGTTTTACCTTTCTGAATATTTATAGCATGCATGGGATTAGTACAAGTGTGTTTAAAGAAAACAGAAGCATGCATACTTCAAAGAAAGCACATCTGCAGGAAGTTAAAGCAAAATACTTACTGTGTCATCACTTCGATACGGGATAAGTTTGTTGTACACTGCTTCAATAACACTTCGTCTGAGGGGGAAGGCAAAAAAAAAAATCAATGCTAGTTTTCATTCAAAATGAAAAAATATATACATATGACACCCAGTGTCACAATAGCATAGTTTCCATTCTAACCACAAATATCACTTACTTGCTCGCCAGCTCCCCACCAGGAGGAAGGTTAGGGATGCTCTCAGATGCTAACGTCCGCATCACGTGGACCAAATCCGGGACACCTTCATCCCCGTGCTTTTTGATTATCTCTGTTGGAAAACACAATTTGATTCGATTACAGCTCTGTTTAAACAACACCAGAATACTTCTAAAAATACACAATTGATATGAGCAATTAAAATATTATATATCCATGTGTACAAGGAGGATAACAAACTAACAAGATTAATATTATCCAATTTAGACCAAATCACAGTTGTTTAAGTGTGAATATATGTAAAATAAAAGCTTTGTCATAGTAATACTTCTTCCCTGATGTAACACAGAGGCCACAAAACGGTCATCGCAACTAAATAAAATATTGCTAACTTTGATGCTTACTTTTAATAGTAAGCGTAGAAAAAAATTAAATAAGCCTACTTTCATCTATTACATTCAGCCTAAGCTTTGCACAAAATATAAATATAATAGAATATAAATTATGTTTGTCTCTGCCTTCTGCTCTTAATGACATTACTAGGGTATCAACCACAAAAGACAATCATCTTTTATTATTACTGGTCCTGGACTTCTATGAGCATCTTATAGGAATTCACAGTCAATTTTGTTTAAGGAGCAAATGTAACGGCTATGTAAGTAACTCTTCAGAAATACAAAGTTACGTCATGTTAGATATATTAATTAGAGATATAACAACTGGCAACCAGACAAGTTCATTCTACCATCTAAAACTGAAAGGCTATCATTAAAATTTGGTAACATGGGCAGTGACGATATTTACTTTGGAGTTTGTTTTGCTTTAAGCGCATCTAAAATTTCTCTACATGCAGCTGCTAAGCCACAAGACAACACAGAGAAAGCAGGGGAGGCAACAAAGACAAATAAAACAGGAGGTGAAACAAAAAAGATAAAGACATCTATCCTTTTTTGTTCCTTTTTAGCTGAGTGGTTAGTCTGGTTGAGAAGAACTAAGCCCTGTGTAAATAATGTATAAAGCTGTTGTAACTATGCTAGCGAGTACAAAACTTTACCGGGATTTCTTATATGACCCAAAGCAGCTTCTTTTCACAGAACCTTTAGGCAGTAGCCCGGAAAGTGAAGAAGAAATAAGTACAAGGCATTTTCCTAAAATCCAGGTTTTATTATTATTATTATTATTATTATTATTATTATTATTATACCCGTTCCTGCGCGATGAATGGGACGCAACAACAGGTATAACCTCAACCAGCAATTGCTACTTTTCTTTTTTTTTTTTAATTCTACAAAATAGTAATGAAGCATCAACTGATGCTCAAACAGAACAACATAAGCCCAGGCAGGAATCATGCCAACAGGTGGTACACCAATGGTGATGGTGTAGCTGGCAGCACTTGCCTGTTTTTTTACCTTTAATTGCCACTGGGATACTACATTGGTGGACTGGGACCAAATTTGAATCTCGACTGCAATTTCACCAACAGTGACAACAAAATAACTGGATAAACTGACTATTCTTTTGCATTTGTTTTCACTGCAAAACTCATCTTTTTTATTGTCTTTGTTATAAATCAGACGCTCCTATTTAATTTGTGGCTGTGCATTTTTAACCCCTGTCTAAAAGCTCAAGGTTATTACTGAGTTTATAGTCAAGGCAACACAATGAGAGCCCTCAGTCAACAATCTATTTCAAAGTTAGTAAAAGTCCCAAGGTTTCCATAGTTGATCCTATGGCTGGATTACCATTTCCTGCAGGTGCTTTGCACTACAGGTATTTTAGAATCCCTCCCCTGGTATGTTTTAAGTATCAGGCAACAGTCTCCCTGTTGCCAACCAAGGCCACTGCCACCTGTGACTCTGTTCGACCCCATCTGCACACACAAACACCCCGTAGTGGATGCAAAAAGACAGGGACTGATAGTTGCCCTTTTGATATCATCTTTATGGACACCATAAATCACTTACTAAACTATTATCAGATGAACCTCCACCACTTCCAACTTTTCAAAAATGCATTTGTTTCTCCATAGTGTAGTGGTTAAAGCATCTGCTTAACATGCAAAATATCTTCAGTTGAAAACCAGGCTGTTAATTTAAATCTTGCCTGGGAAAAACTTACTTTACCTGTCAGCAACACCCTTCATGAAGTTTCACACCCTGTTTTACACTTAAAAGTTTTCTGGGGGGTTTTTGGTTTTGTTTTTTTAATCTAAAGGTTGAATACTTCCAGAACATTATGGGGTAAAAAGGAAATGATGATCACTGGCAGCATTTGAGAGACTTGACATCACTAGTAAGATATTGTTTTATTGATACATGTGCAAGATGCGCAAATAAACTTAAGATGTCAATGGCAGTCTCACTGTAATCAATGAATTTGAAGTCCTTCATTTGGTGTTTCAATGCTTCATTATCCAGTATGATTCAAATATCTACCTTAAATATATCAGATATTTAAGACCCAATCTACAGACATTACAAACAAAACACTTCCTGTTTTTGCTCTTTGATTTTGCATTTTTCATTGCCTCTAAATATAAGTAAGATATATGAGCATTTGTAAACTTAATGTTTTACTCTATAATAATGTCAACCAAAAGTGCTTTTACTACCTTCTACTCTGGCCTCCAGATATTTGTCCAGCTCAGCTTCTCGTTTCACTGCTTCTGAAGATACCTTTGGGGCCCCAGGAAAGCAGACTAGCACAACACTCATATTGTCCCGGCTTCCCTGCAAAGAAATCAAAGATAACAAACAAGAATTTATGTAAATCAACCATTGTACCAAACAGTTCAACAAAGTGTCAGAAGAGGGTTTGTTGATGGTATACCTTGTACAAGCAGGTGTCAACAATTTCATTGCTGACTTTTTCAAGATCATCCGTAACCTCTAGCCTTGACCTCACAAAGTCACACAGTTCTTCATTGGCCATGACATCCCAGATGCCATCACAAGCTAATATAATGAATTCATCTTCCCCCTCGCTTCTCTCTATTGCATAAACTTCAGGCTCTGGAGAAACAAGCTGCTCTGTCGGGCCTTTTCCATGCACACATTTGTAGTCGAAGTCTCCCAGAGCACGGGACACTGCTAGGGACCCATTAACTCGCTGGATCATGACTGAGCCACCGGCGTTCTGGATCCTTTCCTTTTCCAGTGGGTTGCTAGGTTTGTGATCCTGTGTGAAGAAGTGCACAGTGCCGCCCCGGCTGAGGAGCCCACGCGAGTCGCCGCAGTTGATGAAGTAGATATGGCTTGGAGAAATCATTACCCCCACTGCAGTGGAGCCACTTCTGTCCACACCGTGCTTCTTCTCGGAGATGGTTCGCATGTGTTCGTCAATCTGCAAGAACCCAGTGCGGATACCATTCTTCACGCTGTCCACACAGGGGTCATCCTGAAGAGCACTCTGGAAGTCTGAGTTGCTGGTGATGTGCTCCAGCAGGTGCTCACAGCAGTACTTGGCCACCTGAGAGCCAGCATGCCCATCATAAACAGCGAAGAATGACCACAGGTCGAGACCATGAGAGAGACCAATTACCGCTGTGTGTGCATCCTCCATCTCAACCCTCCAACCCTGCATGCTGCTCAGCCCATACCTCAGGTTGTTACCTTCACCATGGGAATTATACTTTTCCATCTTTGGTTTGTCCAGAAATGCACCCATTGTGTCCCTTTAAAAGCCTGTAACACAAAAGAAATGACAAATTCGTTGATTAAGAAAGTGCAGTCCAATCAAAGCCCCAATTTGGAAACTAAAACAATACATGTTGTCTAATTATGACAATGTGAAAACATAAAACGAGTACAAATCTGACTAATTTTCTGAAAAAGAGTTTTCTAAGAAATAACCAGAAAGAGGCACTAATTCTATCAATAAACTAACAGCACGTCTTAGATCCATTTGTGGCAAAAGATTAACATCTTGGAGTTGAGTTCAGCCCCTACTAGTCTAAAAATAGTAGACTTGTGTGCACATTTTGGCCACACATTAGGAACACTGCTGGTGTAGATCAGACTGAAACGCCCTCAGGCCAGTGGCTGTCTAGAGTTTACCAATAAATGTAACGAAACGTTTTAAGTTATTTACTTTCATTTTGATAGTCCACTAAGCCACTGTGACCTCCGCAATGCAGACCACTTCACCATACTAGCTACCTGGGGTAGTAAAGAGTTGCAGCTACACGCCTGTAGCGCTAGCCCCAGCTAGCAGACTCGATAACAATCACAAGACATAAAATCGGTCAAAACCAACTCTAACGCTGTAATGAACTAGTTTACACCATAGTCACGTTTATTAAGGCTCAATAATGCTGCTGGGTTTAGTGAGAAACTTTGCTCTGCAGCCAGTACCGACTACAACTGAAATAAACAAACAGCCTAGCCTACTTACGGGCCTTGACCCTTGTCTCTCACAGCTAACTGACAGGCCTCCCTCCCTGCCGTGGTGCGCTAATATAATATTGAGGCAGGCAAAGCCCTTGGCCTTGCTAATTGCTACATGCTAACACAGCTAAGAACTACGGCTGCCCAATGTTCCTCAACAGCTGCTGGCTACAAAGTAAACATTTAATGACTTACCAAATACCAAAATACTAGTCGACACCAGCGGAAGATACAACAGGGACGATGACCGACTGGCCGCAGTTCGCACCAGAGAGGGTACACCGACGAAACTAGGGGGTTTACGGCGGTTTAGCTAAGGTAGCTAGCCAGTTAGCAGCGAGCAATCGTCACTCAAGATTCGGTGCATATAAATTGTGTAGGTGCGGAGATCCCTCTTTGCGTACGTCCGTGATGCATTACATTATCTCAGCTGGCGAGAATATTCAAACGGATTTTCTCGTGGCTTTTTGGGGAGTGGCCGGAGGTTTATGCGGCCAAGCCAGGGGAAGGGAAGCTGAAACGTCTGCCCCAGCCTCTCCACTTGACAGCCTGACAACTTGCTAGCTAACGTTAGCCTGAGCGGCACGGAGCGACGGAGACAGGACCCGGATGTTGCAGGTTGCGCATTCGAAAACATGACATCATTCCTAAAGATCTGTGGCTGGCTGCTCCAGCTGCTACATAGAAACATGCTCGAAAAGCATGTATACCACAACACGGGCTTCCAAATCTGATATAAACAAGCCCGTACAAAATGACAATTAATTCAGTGCAATCCTGCAAACGGGCTGCATAAGTGCTTCTGTCAAAATATGTCGTTATTGCACAAATTCCTGCTTCTTGTGCAATTTCAGTCTGTAGAAGGGAAATGTGGCACAGTTAATGTTGACCATTGCTTGATTTTTGTTTTTATTAATTTTAATTTATTTTATTTTACCCCCCTCCCCCCGCCATGTTCTCCAGCGCCACCAATAGGTCGAATTATAGGTGTGTTTATGCACTTGAATCGCTTGCTTTATTCATTTATTTATTTATTTATGTTATTATAATCATTTACAACTGGAAGGTTTCCACCACATTCCTACAGCAAATTATAAACAATTATAAAGGTTAACATGCATGCATAAATTGTTATGTTTAGCTGTTAAGTATAATTCGTGAGGTCTGTCCAAAAAGTTAGGTTACAATATATGTAATCATAAAAATGAGTGAAATCTTTTTCTTATTTGATTTGTTGTTCCAAAGAATTTTCGAGGAAATTTATAACCTATAATATGTGCAACCACAAAACAAATGAGTTCTACTTTTCAGATGATTCCTGTGAAAAAGTTTATTTTTCATTGACATTTAGCAATCATTTAGATGTACATGTTTCTGGGATTATATATTACATAATATTTTATCTGCAATTCATTATTTTGTTTTATATGTAGTATCTAAAACGTAAGAACCGAAACTTTATGGCAACTGGCATCTATAAACAAAACATTCCCATAAAACTTCCCACGATAGTTTTATTTTGCTGCTGTAGAAACATAAACTAGTCTGATTCACCGAGTGTTTCTTTGAGGTCAGTCACTGTCATACTGTATTTTTTACAGAAGCGGGTTTCCTAAAAAGCTGACAAGTTTTTGCTGGGTATATTTGTAACAGAGGATCTTTAGGCCAAGTCTCATAAAAGTTAAATGAGATGACACAGAGGTTGTGTGTGGCATTGCTCGCTCTTCTGTAACAGGCTTTCAAACCCAGTATCCAAAAGCCTGTGGGTAGAAGATGACCACCATCTGCACCATTTTTACTGTGGACAGTTAGGGGAGGACTTTCTCTAATAGATTGAATTGACTTTGCTGTCCCAACAGGAAATCTTTTCAATATATCATAACATAATACCAATATTTACTTTGTTTGTTTGCTTTTTTTTTATTACTGAGTTCCTTGTTATATTATAATCAGCTTTTTAAATGTCATTTGTTATTTTATTTTCTGATTTTTGTTTCTTAAGCTCATTCATTTTATATTGTTTGACATTTTTATTTTCATGTAAATTTATATTCTTGAGTATTTTACCTTATAGCTATTTTTGTTTTGTCATGTTGTATTATGTCATACTGAGCTATTCTATTTAATTTAAGCAATTCTGTCTTAGGTTACAGCTGCTCTAGCATAATTTCCCTTCTGGGATGAATACTGTAGTATCTTATCTTAAATGCCCTTTAACCTTGCTGAGTTGCTAGACTCCCTTATCATCGCTGTAGCTTTAATGGTTGACAGTTCTTTAAATGAGCATGGTATTTACATGGATGCAGGGGTCTCGAAAGTTAAGATGTAATCAAGAGGAACTGAGCAATACATGAATCAATGTAACATGTCATGATCCATTTACTCTGAAGGGTCTGTTTGGTAAAAATGAGATATTATTTAAAGAAAAATTAAAAGATATGTTATGAAAATGAGTTAAAATGTATTACATTTACACTAGACATCCATGAGCCAAAATGTGTCCAGTGTACTAAGCAATCAAAATTAAGTGCATTGTGTCTAACTGCACTCGGCCAGTAAAATAACCACCACATGCATGTTTTTCAGTTTGGAGTGTTTCTAAACCCATTAAATCCAACATGAAAATAACACTGTGCTCAGTTAGTTAAACTAGTCAAGATCACAGTTTTTATACTATGCAAATCCGTCCTGCATCAGGCTTGCATAAATCAATGACCGGGGGGATATAGGTTATTTTAATAATAATAATAATAACAGATAATAGATGGATATAGGTTACTTTAAAATGAAATACAACATGCAAAACTGCATATCGCTAATGCCTCATACTGGGAAAACGTGTGTTTGCTTGTATTACTGAAATATATCCCCTCATCTTACTTACTGCCATACTATACTTACATATCTTACTGTCTTGGAGCAACTGTGACCACATAATTTCCTCAGGGATTAGTAAAGTATTGTGAGTCTGATTCTGTTCCATTAAATCCTCTCTCATCTAAACTCAGGGCTGGGTTTGGGTTTTGTGTTTTTTTGTTTTTTTGTTTTTTTGGAGACTCGCCAGGTTCTGCAGGACACTGTGTAACAGCTGTGGTTCAAGTTCGTTATTGCAAAAGATAACTGTTATACTGTTATGCAACCTGGAGAAGAGCGATAGATAGGAAGAAGCACGTTTATTTCTGAAGATTTAATTTTGAAAATAAAGCGGAAGTGACGTAGACATCCTTTAACTTAGTTTTGGTTGTAGCTATGGGGTTAGGGTTACTGCTTCATTATTGCAAACATTTTAAGAGATACTTATTATTCTTAACATCTTAACAGATACTCTGACCTGTAACTATCGTAAAATGCTTCGACCGTAAGTAGACACCGTTCGCACATGCGTGGTACCGATCGGATTTCCGGTACGGATCGGGTAGTGACAAGCCACTTTAAAAGTATACGCGTGTCCTGTAGCCCACTTGCTTCCACCAAATGGACTGCTGGATTGTGTCTGCTCTCAGCTGGTTTATACCAGTTTATTTACTCATCCATTTACTCTGCTTCCTTTTCGCGGATGCAGACTTCACTCTCCTCTGGGCAAGTCTAGCGGGGCACAAGCCAGGTGAGTCAAACGAAACACACCACATGTTGTCCTCACCTTCTTGTTTATAACGAAGGGAATCCGTCCTATGAGGGGACAAGCACGGGTAACCTCTCTGTTTGTGATTGATCGGTTGAACTGTCAAAGAACAATAAGTTGATTTTATAAGGCTTCGTCTTCAACTCAGATTGACCTCTGAACTCTTTAACGGCAAAACGTCATTTGCGTTTAGAAGATAATGTGTGCCATGCTAACTTTACTCTGATGTGAGTCTCAGCAGAACACACAGCTTCTTATATTATATAGACATGTAATCATACAACAAATTCCGTATAATGTTACAATATGCACTTAATAATTTCTCTGTATGAATGTCAAAAGTCTTCCATTTTAGTGCACTGGAACATTTTCTGAACAGTGACCACAGGTAGTCAACAAAAGTACTAAAGGCAAAACTATCCAAGAGTTCAAGAGTCTTCTGTGAAAAAGATAAAATAAGTAATAATAATTTTGGTGAAAGTAAGAGCATACAATAAGAGTGCCGTATTCAGTTAAAACAAAATCAGGCAATCTTTATGACTCCTCTGTTGCTAACTGCTAAGTGTCGTAAAAGAAATTCGCCTTGTTGACTGTTGTGGTTTGTGTCAACCAGAGAGGAAGCTGAAAGGGCTGGTGGTGTGGATCACTGGAGCATCCAGTGGTATTGGAGAAGAGCTGGCCTACCAGCTGGCAAAGTGCGGCTCACGTCTCATCCTGTCTGCCCGCCGTGAGGATGAGCTACACAGAGTGAAACGCCATTGCTTAGGTAAGATCAATTAAAATGATGTTGTTATGTATTCAACATCCGTGCTTTAACTTTTTACCTCTTCAGTCAGTTCAGTTGCAACTGGGCATTAGCTTGATTTCAGTTCAGTGTTACTTGCTTGTGATCAGCTGAATCATTTTTATTCTTTTATTTTCAAGAGACCTCAGACCTTAAGGATGACGATGTTCTTGTTCTTCCCCTTGATTTGCTGGAGAGGACATCACACGAGGAAAGAACAAAAACAGTTATTCGCTACTTTGGGCATGTAAGGCTGCTCCAGGTGTTCTTAGTTTCATTACCACATTAATATATACATTAATATGACGCCTACAACTTATTTAAAAGATACTGGTTTTAAACCAGGAATCAAACAATGACCAAATTAAAATTTTATTTCACCAGATTGTTATTTGGTGTTATTTTTTCATCCCTCATCAGATTGATATACTCATTAACAATGGCGGTCGAAGTCAGCGCTCTCTGTTCTTGGAAACCAGCGTGGATGTGTGCCAGGGCTTGATGGAGCTCAACTTCTTAGGTACAGTCTCTCTAACCAAGCAAGTGCTGCCTCACATGACGCAGCGAGGCAGGGGGAGCATCGTGACTGTCAGCAGCCTAGTCGGCCTCGCCGGGGCGCCTCTTGCAACAGGATACTGTGCCACCAAGCATGCTCTTCAGGTGATGCGATTTCTCATGACTCTGTGGTTTGAATTTAACTCATTTAATGTAATTGAATGTTTCTGCATCTCGTCTAAACTTAGCATTAGTTATATATGGGGAACAAAGAAAGGGAAAAAAAAAATATTACCGGTCCCAACTGGGTAAGTGGTGTTGCTGTATTTTCCACAGGGATTTTTCAATGCCCTTCGACCTGAGCTGACTGATTATCCAAAGATACTAATTAGCATGGTGTGCCCAGGGCCAGTCCAATCACAGATCATCAGCAACGTCTTCACAGAGGAGCTAAACAAGGTAATGCATTTTATTTGCTGTTTCGATTTCACATTTGTGACATAAGTGCTTTTTGAGAACGTTTGCTTTCAGTAACCATTTTTCCTTCCATTACGTAAAGCCTGTGGCATCAGTTGGAAGCCAGGAACACAAAATGCCAACAAGTCGCTGTGTGCATCTAATGCTAGTGGGAATCGCCAATGGTGTCAAGGAGATGTGGATTGCACAGCAGCCCTTCCTCCTGTTTTACTACGCCTGGCAGTATGCTCCTACGTTTGCCTGGTTCATCACAGACCTGCTGGGAAGGAAGAGAGTTCAGAATTTTAAAGCTGGTGTGGTACGTACATAATATGCACAGGGTGTATGTAAAAGATGGGTGTAGCCACCAAGACATCATGCCTTGGCCTCCGGATTCGGAATTCTGAAGGCATCATGTTGATTTTTTTTTTTTTTTTTTTTGGCGCCAAAAGTGAACATATTTAAATCAGAGGGTGAGGATATTGGCTCAAGTTAGCAACATGCTAATTAGTGCTAAATAGCAGACTAATAAAACTAATGCACAAACTGACAGGCTGTACATAATAGCAGGGGATATTAAGCAGCACAGACCCAGTTAAGAGGTCCAGTTCAGCTCCCCGTGTCTGTAAACCTGTCAGTCAAAGCGTTCAAACCCCCAAATTTCAGCTTGATAAACAGGCAGAGCAAAACATGTTATGAGGGGAAACGGGCTATAGAGACTTTGCTGTAGATGTGTTTTTTCATGCCTGAGCTTGGTTATTGGGTACATAAAAGGTTGATGAGGCCATTGCATGTCATCCATTAGTTTCTGGAGTCTGCACTCAAGCATTTTTGATGCAACCATGTTTTCTTATATTTATATATAAATTAATATCCATCCATCCATTCGCATCCGCTTATCCTGTTCAGGGTCGCGGGCGGCGCTGGAGCCTATCCCAGATGTCATAATATAAAGCACAAAATCTAAAACTTGTGTCTTATATTGTAGGGTAAAGACCACACAATAATAGATCCTATCTTCTTGCCCTGGTTATGCAGTTGAGCCTTATTTGTGTCCTTTTCACTCCCTGTCATTTAAGTGTGTGAGAATTTTAAAAATGTCTATAGCTCATACATAGAGTCCAGACCTGCTTTAATTCTTCATGGCATAGATTTAACAAGGTGCTGGAAACATTCCTCAGAGATTTTGGTCCATAGTCACATGACAGCACCACACAGTTACTACACATTTATTGGCTACACATCCATGAGGTGACTCTCTGGAGTCCACCAAATCTCAAAAGTGCTCTATTTGGGTTAGGATTCAATGATTCAATTTTTCCAGAGTTCTGTTGTGCAACTTTGGTGAGCTTGTCTGAATTGTAGCCTCAGTTTCCTGTTCTAAGCTGACAAGAAATGGCACCCGGTGTGGTCTCCCTATTGTGTCAATGGGGCATTTTCACCCGAAGAACTGCAGCTCACTGCATATTTTCTCTTTTTCAAACAGTTTCTGAAATACGCTTACCAGCTACATTCATACATCTGCTGCATTCAAAGTTACTCTAATCACTTTTCTGCCTCATTCTAATGGTCTGTTTGAACCTCAGCAGGTCATCTGAATCTTCTTTACGTGCCTAAACTCATTGAGTTTGCTACCTTGTGATTGGATGGTTAGATATTTATGTTACTGATCAGCTGACTAAAGTGGCCAGTGAGTGTAATTATGTCAGTATTTAACGGAGAGGGAGGAGAATGCATATAAATTGCACACTGGACCTTAAATATAAAGAGGTTAATTTACAGAAAGGTCATTTTGCAGCTGGGTGGCCGTTGCTTCAGAAGGATCATTTTGAAACAGAAAGAGCCTAAAAAAACATGAATAGCATAACAGTGAAATCCCTGCCTATAAAGCTCGTCATCTTGTGACCACCTTGAGAATTTTTTTTTTTAAGATGTACAAATATTAACAGCATGTCTATTTGGACGTTTTCCCTTAAATTATTTTGATTTGATTCAGGGAAGTAGAAAATCAGTGCTGACAGCTGCACTCTTCCTTTTGCAGGATGCAGACTCTGCATACTTCACTAAACCAAAGACCTCCTGAAAGCTGCGTCCTCAGGAAGAAACACTTCAATGTGTTCCTAAAGTTGGACTTTGGATTTTTTTTTCCATCCAGAAGGAAGAATTCAAGGACATGACTGTTTAAAAGCTCAGTTTAAAAGCTCTTCTTGTCTCAGACGTAGTCTGTTTTTCCCTTGGGTTTTTTTTTTTTTTTTTTTGGCCTAAAGAATGATTACAGATTTGAATGACCTTTTGGATGACTAATAAAGTTTACTTCAAATTTTCTTTTGGGCCAGGTTGTTTAATGAAATATTAAACTGCTGGTTGATGAGCGATTTTATTGTAAGCATATGAAAGATTAGAGGACTTAGAAAATTTACACTTCCTTTAAAGGGACAAGTAAAATTATCAACACAACATCACACCAAACACTATGCAGATACAGCAAGACCCAATCCAATGCACGTCTTCATAGAAGCTTAAAAATCCTTGTGAGGTTATTCTTTCACAAATCTTCTTGTAGGAGTCTTTGGAATCACGCTTGGGCACTCATACTCAGACTTCACCTGAATAACCAACCGTCTAATGAAATAACGTTCTTAATAGCCCACCAGTTTTGTCCAGGCCCTGGAATCACAATTTTAATGTGATGAGACTAAGTCTCAATTTTAGCTGTTTCTAAATCATGGTGAATTTACTGACAGTCACCTGTTTGTGTTTCATGCACTTTGCAGCTTCAGTTTTAATTATATATATTTTTAACATGTTTCTGAGACACAGAAAAACAACAACCACTATGTAAGTTTCAAAGACTTTTGAAATTGGTGTAAATTCTTGACCCTTATTCTTCATAACCTCTGAAATTCTTTGTGGCAAGCTTGATATCAACTTCCTTCCTATTGGTGTCAAGATTGACTCATAGTTTAAAAAAAAAAAAAAAAAGGCCTCAAAGACTAACTTCTTACAATGAGCAATTTGATGACACTTTGGTGCATTTTCAAGCATGATGGAAAACCATGTCTCTAGGCTAAAGTAATATTTAAATGGTTCAAATATCATCAAATTAACATTTTGGATCCATACACAAGAAATATGATACATTTGGTCTTTTGGGGTAAAAAGTGGGAACCCACAAGTTAATCAGCTTTGAACTCTAACAAGGCGGGAATGGATCCCAATCAGCCGAGAAACCACAGAGTGTTTTAAAAATTATGAAGAAGAAGAATAAAGACTTTAAATATCGCTCTCTAGGTTTAAATTTGAAAATACTAGAGAGGAAGTGATTACACAAGTGGTTACACTTTAACCACCTCTCATTATAGGTTGCGGTGTAGTTACTTAAATCATAAGTTTGTTGGTTGTGCATGTGTGTTGTTTTACAAGGAATGGAGTCCTGCACTGTATCTGCACTGAGCTGCTTCATAGCATTTTGTTTACTTGTCTGTTTAATTGGCTTCATTTTCGCGGATGCAGACTTCACTCTGCTTTGGGCAAGTCTGACAGGGCAAAGGCCAGGTGAGTGAAACGACCACCCCCCAGCACTGTGAGAAGTTTCTTATTAATAAAGAAGGGGCTCAGATTTGTGATCAAATGTGTATCTCTGCAAATGTTGGGGACAGTAAAAATTAAAAATAAAAAAACGTTAGGCTAAGTTTATAAGTCTAACTGACCCTGGCAAATTTTGGAAGAGATCATACATTTTTCTCTTATCAATTATTCACAAATGTTTTCATATCAGGGAGCAGTGGCAGTCAGAGGAGGCCTCCTCAGAGCCTGTTGATGTTACTAAGTGCAAAGTTATCCTAAAGGGAAAGCACAGACTGTCTGTCAGCCAAGGGTTTGTTTTATTAAGTAAATGTGTTTCTGTTTAGAACAATCTTTGATAGCAATGCGGTGATTTTTGTGAAGCTGAAATGTGATACCTTAAAGAGGGAAGTTGTGCCCAAGGATCACTGTTAAGGACAACAGTTACAGAGAGCTAAATTAGACTGAAAACCTGCACTGAGACCTGAAGTGTGAATTCATTCTGTACTGTGCTGTACTGAAGGGGATAAAACCGGGATTATACTGTACCATTATAACTAGGCCTGCCATGTTAATGTGTAAGCAGGAGTTTGATGTTGTAGCTAGTCAAATATAGGTCAAACTTTAACTATTTTTATGCTGTTAGATAGTTTTGTAAGGAGCACTTTAGTCTTCACCATAATTAGAAAGTAAAGCATGATGCATAGAGTATCATTAAAACTTACAGGAATCTGGCCTCTTGTACTTGAGTGTAACCAGTGGTTTCCAACTTGCTTTAAACTTTCTTTATTTCCATTCATGAAGACATCTCTTGATTTGACAGCTTAGCAATGATACACCTATCTCTTCGAGAGTTCTCTTGACTTGTTTAGATGTTACTGAAGGGAAAAAAGGAAAGGATACTGTGACCAGCCACTTTAGTTTTCATCTGTGGTCTTTCAGGCCTTTTTGGTATTTTTGAGATGGCCATCCTTCCATGTACACCCTGGACAATTTCAAATCAACAGTTAACCTAACCCCACTAATTGCATGTTTTTGACTTGTGGAGGGAAGCTTCAGTACCTGGAGAGAACCCATGCAAACATGGGCAGAACATGCAAACTCCACACAGAAAGGCCCCCACCAGATGGTGGAGTGAAACTTTATTTCCTTTTTACCGATGTACCAGATTATGGATTTGGCTGCTCCTTAGGTTTTTGCTATCTCTCTGAAAGTTTATAAAGACCAAAGAACTGTAGCAGGAAATGTTGACTGTTGTGATTTGTGTCAACCAGAGAGGAAGCTGAAAGGGCTGGTGGTGTGGATCACTGGAGCATCCAGCGGTATTGGAGAAGAGCTGGCCTACCAGCTGGCAAAGTGCGGCTCACGTCTCATCCTGTCTGCCCGCCGTGAGGATGAGCTACACAGAGTGAAACGCCATTGCTTAGGTAAGATAAATTGTTTTAAATTGTCAAATTATATCAAAGTAAAGTAGATTCCAGCCAAAAGAAACCCACTTAATGTGAAGGAACACTTAAGCTTGGGTACATGGACGTATATGGAGTATAACACATTAATAACATGCTAGGTTTCCATATGATGTCAGTTATAGTTTGTTCAGTTTTACTCAAAAGTGACTAAATGAATGCTTTTTGTCCTTTATTCTTTAAGAGACCTCTGAACTTAAGGATGAGGATATTCTTGTTCTTCCACTTGATTTGCTGGAGAGGAGGTCACATGAGACAAAAACAAAAACTGTGATTGGGTACTTTGGACACGTAAGCTCACTGCAGTTGCTCATAGTTTCATGAATTTTTTTGTTGTAGCATTAACAACTCATCTATAACATTCAAATACTGGGTTTGATTTACATAATAGAGACCACCTTTGTCTTATTTTAAAGACATCCTTTAATGGATGGTTGGTTTCACTTCACTTTGTGGATGTAGTTTAATTTTTCATTATTCAAGTCATTTTCTAAGAACCTGTGACAGTGTGTAAATTAAAGACTTTTTACTTTAACAAGGTGTAGAAAACCGGAAAATGTATGCCATACATGAAAAAGGGCTAAGGTAAAATATAGCAAAACGTATTTCCAGCTTTTACTGCAAAACCTTCCTTTTGTAGCACATGCAGAAGTCAGTTTGGAACCAGCATCCAAAATCTGTATCCTTCAGCATTAATGGTGTGCTGTCACAGATATGCTTGTTACCTATGCTGTGTGCACCAATGCAGCCCCAGATGCTGACCTTTGGACTTGGTTCTCACAGTAAGCTTGGTTGTCTGTCTCCTTTTCTAGCCCGGACCATGTGTGGCACCCACGATTTCCAGGAACTATTTTCAAATTTGGATTGATCAAACTGCAGTTATTAAATCCCCCTGTTAGCTGTGACATGTTCCACCACTTTTAAAGCCTAACACTGTTGTGCCCCTTTTACAAAAGCAGATCTACTGAGATGTATTCCAGCAGTCATCATCTGATCAGAGCCTTTTAACTGTTATTTTAAAACCACATGCACCATCTCTTCTGAGGTTGTAAACTCTCAGATAGCTACTCTGTTTTAAATGTCTGCTGAAAACAATGTTTTTTCTCCATAAACATTCACCCTTACAATTGTGATAGTTTTGATGAGACATGTGTCCTCTATTCAATAATAATAAAAAGACTAAAGCTTCCACTGAAACTAATAAAAACGAAACTAAAACTAAACATTTTCGCACAAAAAAAAACTAAACTGAAACAACAAAATCCACTCTGAAAACTAACTGAATCAAAATAAAAACAAATTAGAAAGTACAAAACTATAGGTAACTGAAATAAATGAGATTTCAGATGTTCTTTTCTATCCCTCATCAGATTGATATCCTCATTAACAATGGCGGTCGAAGTCAGCGCTCTCTGTTCTTGGAAACCAGCGTGGATGTGTGCCAGGCCTTGATGGAGCTCAACTTCTTCGGTACGGTCTCTCTAACCAAGCAGGTGCTGCCTCACATGACGCAGCGAGGCATGGGGAGCATCGTGACTGTCAGCAGCCTCTTTGGCCTTACCGCTGCGCCTCTTGCAACAGGTGCCTCTGCTAGCAAGCATGCACTTCAGGTGATGAGATTTCAGAAAGGAGATTATGACTTTTTTATTTCTCTTAATTCTTTTCAACTAAATGTATTAGTTGTTGGCTTGTGGGAACAGATCTGGATCTCTGCTGTATTATCCACAGGGTTTCTTTAATTCCCTTCGAACTGAGCTGACTGACTATCCAAAAATACTAATTAGCACAGTGTGTCCAGGGCCCGTCCAATCACAAATCGCCAAAAATGCCTTTACAGCAGAAATAAACAAGGTATTTTTTTAGTTGATATGCCTAATATAACCATTTCAAAGCTATGTTTTAAGTAACAAGTTTTCCTCTCATTACTTCAAGCCTCCACCCACAGTTGGACATCTGAAGAGGATGCCAACAGATCGCTGTGTGCGTTTAATGCTAGTGGGAATTTCCAATGGTGTCAAGGAGATGTGGATCTCTCAGCAGCCCATGCTCCTGCTTTACTACACCTGGCAGTATGCGCCCACATTCGCCTGGTCCGTGTCCGACAGGTTGGGCAGAAAATGGGTGCAGAATTTCAAAGCTGGTCGGGTAGGTACAGAAAGTTTTTATGGTGCAAAATTCCCTTGTAGATATATTATTTACACATTAGTGTACGTCTGAGAAATTCAAACATCACCATATTTTTACCAAATACTCTGATCAATATGAGTATATATTTGGGCTTTATGAGTTAGTAAAAACCTTTTTTCATAATATTTGTTTTACACATTTTGACTTGGTCAGGAGCATGCAGGTGAACATGCAGCTTTTTTCCACTTTACTTGGGGCACATCAGATGCTGCCATTTCTTTCTGCAACATTTGTGCTGCTGCAGTATTCTGCAAGGTTAGCTGTGCTAGATTAGACCTGAGACTGGTGGGTTCTCACTGTGTGAACAGGCTGAAAATACTTGAATAAAGTTGAACTATGTGTGCAGCGCTGTCTCTTAACAGCTGGGAGGCTCTAGCTTCTACTGACCTTGGTTGAGTCTAATAAGAAGAAGGCAGTGTCTAGGGTATGACAGTGAGCATGACTACTTCCCCCTGGTGCTGACTGGATAACTGACTGACCAGTGTGTCTGGTGGCCTCTGCTGGACAGTGACAGCTGAGGGCCATGCAGAAAGGTCATGCCACTACTGGCTAGCCATTGTGGATTCACTTGCTTGGGATGGAGGAGGATCATTTTGGGACCAAAAGAAAAAGAGGAAACACTATAAAGACTTACAGAATCTAAACATTCCTCTACAGTGAAATAGTTGGGCAATGTAAGGGGCATGCTTGTGACCAATAAAGTATCTCAAGATTTACAGATGTTAACATGATATATATTCAGACAATTTTCAACCTTGAATAAAAGAATTTTTCATTTTTGGTGCAAATCAAGTGCTGACAGTTAGCGTCTTCTTTTGTAGGATGCAGACTCTGCAAACTTGACTAAACCGAAGACCTCCTGAAAATCACATCCTCAAGAGGAAATTGCATTCCTAATGTTGGACTTTGTATTTTTTTTCTCCTTTTTTCAAAATTTCTGCTTTCATGTCATGTCACCTTGGGATGGCTGTTGCGGGCGATAAACTGGCGATGTATAAATGAAATTGAATTGAGTCTTGAAGTAAATATTTAGAGACATAACTGGTTTGAAAGCTCCGTGCCCTCTTCCTATCTTAAATGAAATGTTTGTAACCAATAATCAACTTGTGGTACACAGCCTTGAAGAATGGACAACAAGCTATAAAGACTATATTAAGAATGGCAATGTTTCTGCAACGACCCTTTAAATGCCTACAAAAATTGAGTTATGTTCAGTTTTCTCTATCCCGGCAAGTTTGTTTAATGAAAAACAGCTTTTGACAAGCTATTTTTATTGTAAGTATATACAGCTACACATATAAAAATTAACAATATGTACAAGAAACTGTGGACAGATTCATTCTAGATTGTAAACAAGTGAATTGTAAACAAAACAACAGCACTAAACACCATACGTGTACAGCGAGACATCCCCAAGGCACATCCTTGATATTCTTTAACAAAGCAATAAAATCCTCATTCCTTTTTGTGGAAAAGTGAGGGAGGATGGGAAGGGGGATCACATGAACATTAAAAAGTCGAATTAAACCAGAGGTATTTATTAGTCGTCTCCTGGAGAGGAGGGGTCTTAATTTATTCACTTTTTGTTTCAGCACAAACATTAATAAACACAAATGTCTGTGCTTTGGTGGCGATGCCACTGCTCCATCTCTCAAATTAATGTGAAGAATTAAGTTGGTTCCCATGCCGACTTGACACTTCACAAACTCTGAGTCAACAATTTAAAATGTAAAACTCCTGATTTAAGATTTCTCTTGACTTTGCTACAGTTCAAACATGAATTTCTGTGGTACTCCCACCTGAAAGATGGAACCACAGCTCAGAGGCAAGGAAAGTGAAGTGGGGCAGATGAGTAAATGGGGTATCCTAGAGGCGGATCGGCTGCCTGAACCGTTAGGTTTCTTAGCATGAAGGGGTGGGCCTGAATGCTGTACCGCTCCTCGTCATCATTAGTAGCATACAGAAGCTCCCAGGAGAGGTTTGCCCACTGGCCTCTCACCCCTTCTCCATTGAGACGGCCCACCTGTACAAGCTGCTCCTGAAGGGTCAGCACTCGCCCTGTGTAGGTACCCTGCACACAAGGACAGTCAAAATGTTACAAACTAACTAGTGGAACCAACTAAGCTGAACACATGGATTTATGAGAACCTTAAATTTTATGTCAACTGGATAATATACTGTAATTATAATTGTATATTTTGTAGCTTAGATGTAAATGAGGCTTCGTTATGTCTTATTACCATTGTGAGATCATGTCCTAGTGAGAATAGAAAGGGCTTTTCCTGAAGAACGCTGTCATGCCAGCCTTTCTCTGTCACCAGGCCGATGTACCAGTCCCTTTCATATTCCTCCAGAGTGCTGAACAACTCTTCAGGGGACTCCATTGGCCCCAGGCTTGCTTGATCAAACAACAGCTTGAAACTGAACCTGAGGGCAAACAAAAGCATAAGGCAGAACTCTTATGGATGCTCTGGCTCAAATAAGTCTGGCTGATTATAGTAATCACAATCTAGAGGTCCTAACTGGCAATTTTACCTGAAAGCCTGAAGTGTGAGCTGGTAAAGTTCTTTACTTGAAGACAGCCACTCAAGTCCTTCTGTCCACGGTACATCTCCACAATACAGCCTGTACACATAACTAGGACTGGTGAAGGCAGACTCTGCCCCCAGTGAGATGAGACACGAAAGTGCAACATGAATATGCAGTTCCTTCAAAGCTTCATCTTCCTTGAGGGCTTTGGTCATGTCCTCTGAGGTTGCACCCTGCACAGCAGGCCCAAAGCGTCCCAAGGTAAATCGAAACCAATCCTCAGGAAATAAAGGCCTGAGAGACAGCAAGCGGGATGGTAGTAATGGTGCTGTCCTCCACCCTTTTGGTAGATTGAATACCTCAGACTGGGGGCAGCTGAAGTTCAGATGTGGGAGAGAGCCAGACCTTTCACCGAATACCTCTGAGTTATGGCCTTTATCCACAGCTGGCATCCCAATACCCAGTCCCAGAGGCTGCAGTGGCTGCAGTGCAGAGAGGGCCATGTTTTCAAAAAGACTGTCCATCTCCACGGAGCCCGGCAGAGAGGCCCCCATCTGCAGGGTGGCGTGTCCAGACTGGGCTTCTGCAGTCACTAATGCAACTGTCCGTCTGGCTGGTTGAGGGCCAAATAAGTCATCCTCATCTGACCAGTCACCAAAGGAGGTCAAACTGGAGCTGTCCTGTCTGAACCTTATAGAAGACACATTGGACTCCACCATGACAGCCTCAGGTGGTTGGTTAGAAGTTGTCTGGGCTAACTGTGAAGACTGGGATTTCATCCCACCAACCGCTGACACTTCTTCACTGCTCCATAAAAATCCTTTATGTTTCTGCACACAATATCGCAGGAGCAACCAGATCAGAGCCTTCATGAAGTCATCCTGAAGTTTCCTCAAGTTGTCATGAGAGTCAATGATACCAGACAGCACATTTCGGGCATCAGAGTAGACCCGTACTGCAAGTGCAGCACACGGGGTGAGGGCATTGCCCCAATGCAGATTGAAGCCCTGGGTGAAGCCGAGCCGCTCAGGGCGTTCAAAAGCAGCTTCAAAAACCTCATCCACCCTCCGTGCCTCCACCGTGTGGCAAGACGTCTCCTGCAGCTCCAGGCCCTGTAACAAACACACCCCACCTTATGTAATCTTTTAGATTCTTACATAGATTATTAATAGACAATCAGAGGGATACAGTACCTTAATGTTGACAGTGCAGTAGCCATATCCCCTCTCCAAGATCATTATCCAAACCATGCGGTCCTGAAAGCGGCCAAGAAAATGACAGCCTGGGGCTAATGAACCTGAAAATGGAGAGCGACTCATCAGTTATCCATACATCCAACATGTAAGGAGATGTGACTATGAGCACAGAACATAAAACATGTAGCACACATATGGGAGTCTTTCATTTTGTATCAGCTGTGCATCCCTCTGCTGACTACATGGATAACGTAGTTACTGGATGAGCTGCTTGGAGATGCATACAATGACAATAGTACAGGAAGGTCGTGCTACTGATTTAACTGGCTGACTGCACAGAGATCTAAATATTAAATCTCTTCTTGTCCCCAGCTTTCCATTAGTCCCTAAAACTTTGCTCTTTTTGTACAAAGGTGGATTTTCATTTTCTGAGACAGAAGACAGACGTTTAATTCAACACAGATGAACAGCAGCAGCAAGGTGAAAGGAAGCTTTTGTTTTAACCTGACTAGTGCTCGCTTGGCTCAAGGATAATGTCATGTCCCATGCTGACATCTTAGAATAGTCCCAGCCGCTACCTCATGATGTGAAGTGACACACTGGGCAGATTTCTTTCCTGCTCACTGCACCACGGCCCCCAGTGTGAGCAAAGCAAAAGAACACTACAAACTGCCACCGTTTGACTGTGAGCTTCAGCCTAACAAGCAACTTTTCTGAATTATACATCACAGCCACAGCTTCCCTAGCTCAGAAAAAACAATAAGACTGACTGATTACATCACCTTGGTTTTATTCAGTCTTAAATCATCAGTCCATAAAAAACAAGTCCCTACTTGCATGTTCCCCCCTCCCTCTCTTTCCCCCACCTGATTGGGAAGAGAACAAAACCCGAGCAGCAGCTCAGTTTAGCCTCGGCGTATTACGCAGTTAATGGTGTGGAAATATTTGGATGTAATGAATAGAGACCCAAGCTTTTTTTTTTATTTTTATTTTTTTTCCAGGGTCACTTCACAGAAAGCTCAACTGGATCACGTAAGTTCACATTACTGCCCGTAGTCCAAAAAGTCTGCTCACAACAGAATTCCTCTTACTGTGTAACCGTATGAAATGATGCTTCACTGCTTTCAGATCTGCATACAGTCCCCATTTGACCCATACAAGAGTTCAGTTGCTGCAATTACAGCCCACGTCAAAACACACTGTTGTAAAAAACATATATATATACTTTTTTTTTCTATATAAGGTGACCTCTGTTTACCGAGAGCTGTAAAAAGAAAAACTTAATGGAGAAAAATACTGTGTGTGTTGTAAGTTAAGCAAAACCAACTTTTAAGACAGATTTAAATTTAGATACTGTGACTGATTAGTTAATAATTAACAGGTTTCAGGTGCTTCATAAAGGAAGTGAACACTATTAGCTGTCCAATTTAGATGCCATGACGGGTTTTGTCATTATCTTAATTAGGGCTGTTCGACATAACGTTATACATCGGATGACGATATAAAAACGTCTATCGTTTCATTTTAAGATATCGTTTATTGCGTGGTGTCGCAAAATAAACGTTTATGGCAATATTTTTTCATGGTTTTGATGGTCACTGTAGTGGCTATATTAATTTCTTACAGTTCTCTCTTTCTCTTATATTTAATATAACCACACTATGGACGGACAAGCGCCTGTTTTTATGTGTTGTCATTAGTAACAAAGACGGTAAAACCACTGCGTGTCCGCTTGTTTATTTTCCACATAAACCTTTCACAATAAAGCTCAAGATCCTGTTGAGACTTTTCAAAATAAACTGAATCACATAAAAGAGTATGCAGAATATTAACGGATGAGAAGCAAAAAAGAGCCGTCAGGTGCTAAAAAATAAACCTTAGACTCAAATGTTAGAACAGGCTTTTCCCCGCAGCACACTGTGTAATAAATACTCACAAAGCAAACGGCGGCCATTACAACTTATGTCAAAAAATATATAGTTTCATGTATCGCCAGCTGGAAACACTTCACGCAAGTCGAGCTGCCCGAGATTCACAGAATTTACTGAAAATGTTAAATTTTTGTGATTTATATCGTTATCGGACGATAGATGTCTTAATATCGGGATATGAGATTTTGGTCATATCGCACAGCCCTAATCTTAATGCTACAATTGTATTTTTCTAACACATAGATTTTGTATCAGCGGCTTACTTATTAAGAAAAGAAAAAAAAATTTCAGGCACGAACAACTAACCCAGTGACCCTCTTGCAAAGGCCGTCCTCAGAGCACAGGCAAGACTTCCACTCATTTGCTGGTAGAAGACAGAATCCGGGCAGGGACAGGCAGTGCCCACGGGTCCTGGCCAGCTTCGCTGAGGCCTGGGAAACCCCACAAGGAAGATGGGCAGAGTGAACAGGGGCAGCAAAGGGGCAGAGAGCAGGGCAGAGACGATCACCACAGCCAGGACCAGAGGGCATAGGGAGGCGTTCAGAGCCAGGAGAGTTCCAGCCGACTGACGGCGCTGCTTCTTCTCTGTCCAAGATGTCACCAACACAGTCAGGGTGAATTTCAACTTGGCTAGAAACTGGGTTACTCTGTCAAACAGGAGGCCCACCTGTAGCCAAAAGACAACAGCAAACATGAAGCGGTTTTTCAAGGGTAGCTGCACAGGCAGAGATCCACCCTCACTAATTTCTGATGCACACCCAGTCATTTTGTTTCATAAGCAGGCCTGAAATATGACTGAAAGCACTCAGTTCAAAAAAGTGCTTCAAATGTTAGTCCTAGTAGGCTTTCAATGGCAAATTAGTTAATATATATATTTTATGAGGTGTCAGAGGAACATTTCATGTAATCAGTACAAAAACAATGTAAAAAAAAAAAAAAAAACCGGGGATAACGTGTCAAATGAATCAATCTGCAACAGCAGGGGTCAAAACACTTAAGTCCTCCGACATTAAACTTTGTAAAGTTGGTTGCAGGTTAATGCAGAAGCCGCAAAGCATGGTCCCAATACCTCTTCTTACCGGTTGTGGGTTCAGGGGACCCTGGTTTACTTTTTTTATTTTTTATTTTATTTTTTTGGAACAAAGTGCTCCAGCTTCTATTCAGCTTTTTTTACTTTGGAAAACCCTGCCAGGAACTACTGCCCCGGACAACACAGCTTCTAGGGCTTAGGGTCAGCAGAACACACAAACCTTAGCACTGTGTTAAAGGTGAGTCTTCAGGGGAACTTCAAAACAGAGCTAATGCTCCATTACATCAAAGGGAGCTCATTGAGGCTGTTTGTGCATATGATCAGGATCCCTCCTGAGTGTCTTGCTTTGGAGGTTTACCAGGCACACTAAGCACTTTCCAAGATGCAGACCATAGGGAAAACACAGAACTTACCAGAGCTATGGATATATATAGCCTGATAGTGTATATTCTTAATTCTCCAGGAGGAGGTAGAAAACACTGTTGATGAAAAAGATGTCCAAAATACCCTGCTTGGCCATTCATTATCAAAGCTAGTAACATGTTGAGAGCTGATTTGAAATGAGGCACTTGCATTTGGAAGCTGCTGCTTCTATCCCTGATCTCTAATGTTATTTTCTTCTCAATATCAACAACCGACAACAAAACAAGCCACACTGAGTTATTCAACTCAGGGCAAGTAGAAAAATACAAAGATGCCCCAATCTGGATAGTAAAGAGTTATTTGTGCTGGTCAAAGCACAGATAATTGTGACATTTTTCACTGTTTTATATTTAAGGGTCAGATTTTAAAGCGTGCACTGAAGAACTTATGGTGGGTGAAAACTTTGACCTCACCAGAAGAAGCTGAACTCCGGTACCCAAGTCATCCCACCCTGGCAGCACATTGTTTCCAGCTGCAAGCCGCACCAAGATCACCACCACCATTTGGAGCAGAGCATCTTCTGAACTCTGCCATCCCTGCATAACAACAATAATAAAGAGAAGCTGTTAAAATCAAGCAAGAGGCGCTCACTGATTAATACATTTTTATTTTCATTTTGATAAAAGGAAAGGATAAATAACTGTCAAGAGGACCCGTTTTTCCAGTGTCACCCTTTTCAGTCTTCTTTTGAAAAAGATCTGTTATTTAGGTTGTTGCCCAGTTTAAAATCTCCCCAAAATTGCTTTACAAGTTTTTTATTATTTTGACTGTGAGCAAGCATAAATGTTAAGTATACCACTCGAAAGGCTCGAGTAAATCCCACGCTCAGGGAAACCGTGTGGAGCAGCTGCAGAGACTTATCCATAGCCAGGAAAGCAATCATTGCAAATGGAAACACTGTGAAGTAAAACACACACAGATCAAACACATTCAAATACAGTTATTCTCACACTTGAGAAAACTTAACACTGGACAAAAGGTGACTTCCAATATGTATTATAAAAACCTCAAAACCTCACCCAGGTAAATAAGGACTCTTCTGATTGCAGCAGCAATGTACAGTCCTCTGTTTCTCTGTTTAAAAATGTGCACATTGGACATCCCTTTAGGGTACAGGGGATTGAGGAACACCCCTCCAAATACATAGGCCCCTTGGATCTCTCTGAGAGCCCAGCAGAGGCAGAACAGTATGAGGAGGAGGTAACTGACAGGAGCCTGGGGTCCTGTAATCAGGCTGCGGGACTGAGCTGATCCGATGAAGTGATGCAAAACGCCTGCCTCTGCCATTGCCACCAGTAGCAAGCTCAAATATAGCAGTACTTCCCTGCAGCCTAGATTCCAGCCAAAGGAAGTTGGAGGAGGAGGTGACGGCCCCCCTCTGAGCAATTCGCGGTCCCCAAAGGCTGACCTGGAACCTCTGCAGAGTGTGCCAACCTGGCTGAGATCCAGACTCAAGAGAAATCCCATAGCAGTGGAGAGGAGAACCACACCAAGTGTTGATGGGATGAAGTAATTACATACAGCTACGCCAGCGGATACACCAAACATCAACAGCAGCCTGTGAGACAGTACACACACACAGACACACAAAAAAAATTAGGGCTGATGATAAACAGGGTAATAAAACACTGCCAGTGGAACCATTTAATCTGTTTCATCCATCCGTCCATTCTCTTGCGCTTATCCTTATCAGGATCGTGGAGGCGGCTGAAGCCTAGCCTAGCTATCATAGGGAGAGAGGCGTGGCACACCCTGGACAGGTTGCCAGTCTGATATAAGGCTAACACAGAGAGACAGATAGTCATTTCATACTCCCATTCACACCTATGGGCAATTTAGAAATGTTATCTAGTTTTACCTTCTGAGCTACTATAATTTCTTTTGTTTTGCTTCTTTTTCTTTTGGATGCTCCCTTCAGGGGTCAAAACAGCAGATGATCTGCCACCATTTCATCCAGTTCTTAGCATCTTTTATTGTCACACCAACACTCAGCACAAATGCATACCTCATCTTACAATACTGAAATGCTAAACAGAGTTTGTCCACTTTAATCTCAGGATATAGAATGACCCACATGACTTTTTTACAATATTATTGTTTCAAAAGTGAAAACAAATGATATAATTTTTCAATTGTAGTTTGATGTCAGCTAATCGTTTCACTGGTACCTGAGGTTGCTGGACATGGGTGAGCCTCCTAAGCCAAACACAAGAGTCTGCTCCATGCCCCAGAGGAGCAGAGCATCCAGGGGAGGCAGGATACCAAACGCCCACAGCAGAGGTAGAAAGAGGAACAGCACATGGAGAACCTGGCTGGCCAGATGGAGCTCAGGGACAGCATCAGAGCACCTATAATCACAGCAACATGTCAGAATTATTATGACAGAAAACACAAAGTACTTTAATAAAATCATTAATTTTGTCACTCACCTATCAGCCAAATCCACAGCGATGAAAATAAAAATGTAAAGAGGCCGCGTGAGTGGGGTTATCTCATAAGTATCCTGTGCCTGAAAAGTGGCTGTCTCTGTAGCTGTATTTACAATGAGAGAATATTCAGCTATACACAGCGTCACCCAACTCAGGACGAAGACCACCAGAGATGCACCAATACTGCCATAAAGAGCAGTGAGTCTGCCAAGGAACACATACCATGTCCCAAAGCCACAGAGCACCCCAGCTAGCACTGTATGCAGCACCACATTAAGCCCAAAACGCTTTCCAGGAGCAATGAATCGAACAGTCTCTGTGCTGACACAGTGGGTAAATTCCACTTCTTCTTCATCAACAAGGATGTTGGATGCACCAAGTCTCTCCACTGTGCCGCTCCTCCGTGCAGCATACAGCGCCAGGGCCTGGACACCCGCCGCAGCCCCACACATAAGTATACCAGAGAGCACCGCAGCATGGAGCTCCTGAAGCAGCTGCAACTGACTGAGCAGGGTCCCGAAGCCCCCAAAAAGCCATGGTGTCAAGAACAACACTGCTTGATTGACATATACATAAGGTGGGGCACAGTAGCCCAACTTGAAGCGTGGACCCCCCAACACAGTTTGGGGGAAGCGCTTCCAGAAGAACTCCTGCTTGTACTCATTAAGAAGGGGCACATCTGGCCCCATTCTGACCATTCCCAAAAGGGTGGTAGGTCATCTCCACACACCTGAAGGAGAGTTTCCATTCATCATCATCTCAGAAACAGTGAAGCACCCTGCAATGGAGGAACAATTAATGAACAAAGTTTAGATGCACTAATAAGACAAAGAAACCATACAATAGGAGCTCCATCCTGTGCTTTTTTGTAGTCTCATTACACAAATTAGAGCTAAATAAGCCACAACAAATATATTTTTCACAGTGAAGTACATTCATCATCATTATTTGAGAATACCTTCCTCCAGCTCAGGTAAATGTTACTCCTTACAACCACACTATTATTATAATTTTTAAAGCTGTTTATCTACAACAGCACATCAATGGGTCACATTTTCCATCAGGGGAAACTCAATTTTAAGACACCACGTAAAATCACAGCTTAATAATGTGCAGCACAAAAAGGAATGGACAAGAGCCACAGCTAGTCAGTTGCCAGGAAAACAAAACACAGCAACAGTAGCTTGTGGGTGCGCTTACGTGGGCTAACCTGCTAAGCTAGCAGGGATAATCATAAGTCTCGCTTCACAAAATTAAACCAGGTAAAAGAACACTGAGCACTGGGCATAGTTTTTGTCCCTTTATTTCAGCTAGCTCTATTACTGTTAGCTAACGAAGGCACCAAGTATTTTCATCTTGACTATGTGCTAGATTACTATTATTAACAGGTGAATAACAGCTGGTTGGCCACAATGTGAGATACACTTACCGTTAACAGCCGAATAGCCAACTGCAGACAGTTTTGTCTTTTTTAGTATTTGAAGATGTAATAAGGTAATATTATGGAAAAACGGGCGGAAATTGCCAACATTACCGTTAGCTACCAGCTAACCATTAGAAAGCCAGGCAACATCGGCATGATACACAGCCAGATTCTAACCAATGAGAGTTGAGGAAAGAAGAGCGCGGCGCCTCTGATTGGCTTAAACCGTATAATCCCCGCCCATTCAACTCAAGGGCTCTGCCACATACCATGGACGGTCTGTGCCACACACACAACTATTAATACAAAAAGGAACATATTTTTGAAAAGAGTTTTCACTTTAAGGGGAATATTTATTCACCACACATCGTTGAAAAAAACCGACTTCTATAAGCCGACAGACACTTATAATAATATGCACACTTGGAAAAACATCTGTAATGTTTAAAAAAGCTTTAATTACAGGTATCAGAAAGTTCAACACGGTCTAAATTCTCTTAGGCTCTTTCTTGTAATTTACAAATCCTGGTGCATTTTACTTTATATAGTAACCATTGTATAGTATTTTAGCTTTTCTTGGCACAGTATCTTCCTATTTATTTATTTATTTTTTCCATTTTTGTTTTTCCAGAATATTTCTAATTCATATTTTATTTGTGTCCCTTGTACTGTGGTAACGAGTGATTTTCCCCAGTGTGGAATTAAATAGTCTCTATATCTGTTTTAGTCTTCAGGAACAGTTCTCCGGGCTTCTTTGAGGATATTGTTCCATTCTCTGTCAAGAAGATCCCACAGTAGTTCAGTAATGTTGAGTTGCGCACTCTGTGGAGGCCAGCCCATGACTGATAGTGATCCACTGTGTGTACTTTTATCTGGGTATCCTTTATTGCATTGGCAGGGAGTTTAGAATCATTGTCATAATGAAAAATGAAGCTTTTGCCAATGAGATGTTTTCCAGGTGGTAGAACTGATGGTACTTTTCTGGGTTCATAACTCCATCAATTTTGACAAGATCATTACCATGATCACTTGCAGCCCCAAACCATGACATACTCCAAAAAGACCCGTTGTCACTGATCGTCAGCCTTTTCTCTGTTTTCCCTCTTCCCTATGAATGGCTTCTTGACAGCCACCCTTCCACTGAGACCATTTCTGACGAGGCTTCAGTAAACAGTAGATGGATCAACTGAAGGGACAGATGTAGATTTCTTAAAGAAATTACTATCAAATACTGTTCATCTGCTGTGGATAGATTTTAAGGTGTGCTACTTCTTCTGCCCTCCATTGGTTCAGTTTCCTCAAATTACAAGCTATGTACACCATCCTAAAATATCTCACATTTTGGAAAATGTAATTTCTTATTGCATGTTATCTTTGGCATTTTTCATTTAGCTAAAGCCAAATTATGTATTTTTGCTACAGGCTGCTGGCAACAAAGTGCCTAAAGATACAATTTCAAAAGGATTCTTTGCCAAGTTGTCTGTAATACTTATAGACTTGTTCATCCCTTGAGTTAGGTGCCTATTTTATGGTTGAATGATTCATAGGTCAGTTTTAAATGACTTTAAAAAATGAAACATTCCTCTGAAAATGGTCAGGTACAAGGACTGGACTGAAAATGACTGAAAAAGCAATCATTGTCCAAAGAATAACTTTAAAAATGACAAGATAGTCTGGTTTCTTGGAAGCAAAATATAAAGAAATTAGGGGTGGCTTAAGACTTCCACTCAGTACTGTAGATCAACAATTTAAGAATAGAAGTTCTCATTGTGAAAATGATATAATTACAACTATTGTATATCACCTCACTTATTTTGTGAAAACACTAACCAGCTTCATTTAGACCTTGTATAATTAAGTTCAGACATATACATTAAAACTAAACTTAAAAAAAAATACAGATACCACTCTTATAAAACAAAGGGGTTTACCATTCTAACCTGCTTTCCACTGAACAATGGAAAGACCATCCTTCTTTGCAATTATAATGACATCAAATGGCGCATCCCATGGGTTTGTTTATCTTCTTTATCCAAAACAATTTTTCAACTTGGCACTTGCCAGGATCTTTAAATGCCGTTTCTAAAGCGCTTAGTCGACCCTAATAACTGAGAAGGGATTAAGAATATTAATACTGCATTCTAAATCCTTGTTATCGTGTTCTTAACACAAAAAGAGCAAATCCAAGCAAGTGTTTTATTTCAATATAATGAAAGTGATTGTGGCAAAGTGTCTGCTTAGAAAGAAGCGGGGCAAAAAGGGAGGATCATGAAGCGATCATTAAAAAGGCCAAGATACAAACACAAAGAAAAATAACAATCGGGGTCAAAAGAGATTAAATTGTTGTTGTTGTTGTTGTTGCTCAATGGGGCTCAGGGGATAAGGGTGGGCAGGAGGTCATGTTTCCTTGTCATCTTAAAAAGCAATTTCTATTCCGCATAGGACACAATAAACCATAATAACAGAAAAAAACTCATCAATAACGGCAACATGTCCACAATCCTCCCATA
>NW_024582377.1:831444-865091 GCF_018398535.1 Haplochromis burtoni
TATTTAAAATCATTGCTGTGTTTTTGTCAAAGCCCTCTGGTGAAGAATATCCACTTGAATTAACACTTAAGTCATTAAAGGAGAAACACATTGCAAATTGTACGAAATATGAAAGGCTGATACCAAATTACCCAAAAGCAAACCATCTGACAAAGCTCCGAAAATTGATTCCTGATAAATTTGCAAGAAAATTATGCATTCGTTCTCTTGTTTGGTTGTTCTGTTAACTTGTTTTTGCCATTTCGCAATACACTTTGCGTGATTGAAATAATGTTATTAATGACACACAAGTTCAATAATGTTATAAACGACACATGATTCCTGAAATGGAAAGCAATTAAGATTTAATGCCTCTGTGATGCGGGCTCTTATCCAAAATGTCTGCACAAAATAAAAGCATTTTCCTTTTCATTCTGACTGTCACTCTCACTCCATTCTTTTCTCTCCGTGTTTTCAGCCTCTCGCCAGTCACGATTTATTCCACAGGAAACAAATTACAGGCAAATCACAAGCGACAGCAATAACTCAATGACAGATTTCAAGAGAAGCAATATGTCAAGATAGAGGATGTATTTGTAAGGATAAAATGAACTTGGGCCATAATATGCACCTTTTGAGAACAAAATAATTTTCCTTGATGACTTGCAGTTGGTCGTCAATTGCAAGTTCATTTTTTCCAAAAGCAATTTCAACTCAAGTGATGATGTTGATGAAATTGTAGCCCCTATCAAAGCACTTCTAAAAGTTAATACAGGTTGGCGAATGTGTAATGCATGTGGAGTGTAACGTCGGTCATCCATTACACATGCGGCGCATTTTCGACAAGCACTGCACAACATGCGGCGTTAACCTCCGCATCAAACTTCAATCCGCGTCGTCACCCCTCTAACCTCCCCTCCAACACTTGAACCTGAGTAGATAGCTGTGAAAACGCGGTCCATTCAGCAATTATTCACAGAGTCTTGGACTAATGGTGCTCTGAATGCACAGACACAGCAAATGTAGGGAGTTAGTGGACCAGCAGTAATGGCCCCATGCAGAGCATGCGTTTTTCTGTGTGTGTGTGTGTGTGTGTGTGTGTGTGTGTAGCGAGGTTTTTGGGGGGAAGGGGGCAGGCATCATCTATAACAGATTCACAACAAGCTCAAACATGTCTAATTCTGAATCCAGATTACAACTGCAGAGGACAGCTCACTCCCCCCTTCTCCACCCCTCACTCTCACTCTCTGCGTCTCTTCTTCTCCTTCTTCTCCCTCTCGGTCACTCCTGCCTTCATATAAGGCAGATGAAAACATAACCTGTCACATTCCATCCCATTAAACCAGCAACAAACCATGTGGTCTACTCACATGGAGGAGCTAGGAAAGGCAGCGAGATAGACAGAGGGAGCAGTGCATCTGGGTTCGCACAGAAGTGATGAATTATTCACAATCTTTATGATAATGTCGTTTTAATGTAAGAAACACTGAAAGATATGCAGATATGAGACACGCCGTGCAAAGTGGCATGCTCACTATAAGCTTACACCACGCACGACAGGAATTAGAAATATATTTATAACCATCCATACTGCGCATACTGTACTCAAATATAAAATGTGTAATTATCCTCTGCAGTACCTAACGCATTAGAGCACTCACACTGAGCCCCCAAATCTCTCCTGTGCTTTTTTTTTTTTTTTCAAGAGAAGTACATCAGCTGCCATTTGATGTCAGGCAGAGCAGGGTAATGACAGTGCACTCACTTGTGCAGTCATTAGCCCCGCTTAATGCTGGGAATTAACACAAATTAAGTGAAGTTAAGTACATGCATTAGGGGAGCTTGTTTGGGGAGAGCTTTTCACTTTTTCTGCGTAGAGCTGGCTTATTTCTGGGATGTTGAGCAAAAAGGCTGCACAGAAAGAGAGACACAAAAGTGAAGTGCAAACATCCTCCTTCAGCTTACAGCATACAGGTCAAAACTCACTGACTGATTAGCAGTGTTAATGGAGCTCTAAGGACACCTAGTGGTCATGTTAACACCACCAATGCGTAATCTCTGCAGCGAACACTGTGTCTTTTAAACTGGCGATTTCATAATTATATTCCTCTGTGTAATTTTGCACAAATTTTGTTATAAAACCTCAAGTTGCTATGTTGATCTAATGTATGATAGTCAGCAGAGCAACTGTGGAAGCAATGAAGCTTTTTATTTAAATGTTTCCCGTTGCAGTAAAGAGTTTTTACTTCACATATTTATGCCTTATGTGCCTTATTCAGACTGGTGTTTTTGTTGACTGTGGCACCACTAGATTATGCCAACAGGAAAACAGGAAGAATATATTTTAATGCTCCACTGAGCTAACATCATAAACACAAAGTGGAGTGGGTTCATTACAACACAGGAGATTTGCACGTTAGAGACGAAACTGCTGTGGGCTTTTCGGAAAGAGGCTAACATGATGAAACTGACAATCTCTGAAATCCATTTGGACCGTATTCAAGATTATATCTTTATCTGAGCGACTGCAGATTATTGTCCACAGAGAGGTGTGCTAAAGCTGGATTATCCACTTGTTGGGGATGCATCTGACCCGATGGACGCGGCATGCCAGCCTCACACGCCCTTACATCTGTGTGTTTTTTCTACTTGTTTGCAAAAGATGAGATGGCATTCAAAATGACACCAAAACCTCTCATCCTCAGATTACCATGGTTAGTGATCCGCATATAAAAAAAATGAAGTCTCAATCATTATATATGCATTTGAGAGGAAGGCACGACATGTGCCCCCCCAAAAAAACAGCCTAATTTACATCAGAGGCAGTTCAGTTTAAAGTGCTGCTTGTATTAACTAATAGTAATTTATTAAAACATACAAAAATCCCACGATTTAGATACACATAGATTATTGTTGTCATTAATTTCACACCAGGACATAAAAACACACAACAGCGATGGCCGCCATATGTGTTCACCTCGGGTTCCACCTCTTCTGATTCCTACTGGGGTGGAAGTCTACCGCCATTTGGGAATCTGGAATACAACAAGTGTAAACAAACTTTTAGTTTACTCTGAGTTCTTTTTAAAAGTTTTCCATCAGGAAAAATAAGGAGAAAAAAAATCAGATATACACTGTTTTTTTCTTTTACCAACCTGCTGTCTTGTTCTTGTTGTCTGTTCCCAGCAGTGGTCGGAATGTTGCTTCCTGTTCTTCGGTTGTGTCTGAAGTAAATATCAGTTTGGCCACTTCGAGCAACGTTACTGTGTTTGTGCTTCTTACCTGGGTGGGGAGTTAATACAGGCGTAATATTAGATATCACTGAAACGTCTATCATTCTTACTGCGACAGAGCACAAAGGAGAACAGCTAATCTCTATATAACAAGTTACATATGGCAGCTGAAAACAAGGCATTTTTACATCAAGAAGAAAAAGAAACCCAATTCCAAGACGTTAGGAAACTGTGTAAAACTAAAAACCGATTACAACAATTTACAAACCCCATAAACCAATAATTTTATTTACCGCAGAACACAGTAAATATCTCAAATGTTTAAACTGAGAAAATTAAAAATTTTAAGGAAAAATGTTTTCAAATTTTGAAGGTGATAGGAGCAACACCTCTGACAAAAGATAATTGGTAGAAAGGCGATAAAAGGCTGGAAAAAGTAAGTGGTACTAAGAAAAAACAGATGGAGGAACATTTTGCAACAGTTTTCTACAAAAAAACTCAACACAAAATTAAGAAGACTTTTAATATCTCATCGTCTACTGTACATAATATCAACAAAAAATTCTGAAATTCCAGAGAAATCTCTGTGCGCAACAGATAAGACTAAAAATATTGGATGTCTGTGATCTTCGGGCCCTCGGGTAGCACTGCATTAAAAACGGACATGATTATATCATGGAAATCACTGCATGGGCTTAGGAATGCTTCCTGAAATCATTGACTGTGAACACAGTTCACTCCGCCATCCGCAAATGCAGATCCAAGCTCTATCACACAAACAAGAATCCATTTGTGAACATGAGCCGTCTTCTCTGGGCCGAAGCTCTTTTAAAATGAACCGAGGCAAATTATAAAACTGTTCTGTGGTCGGAGGAATCCAAATTTTGCATTCTTTTTAGAAAGCAAGGATGAAAAATCCTCCACAGTAAGGAGGGGAAAGACAATCAACACTCAGTTCAAAAGCCTCCATACCGGTTTTAGAGCAACATATGCACCTATCCAGACATCTTTTCAGCAAGACAATGCTAAACCACATACTGAACCTATTACAACAGCACAGCTTCATAGTAGAAGAATGTAGTGCTGAACTAGCCAGCCTGCTGTCCAGACGTTTCACCAATCGAAAAGATCTGGTGCACCATAAAACCAAAAATCAAACAGCTCAGCAGATCCAGGACTATTCAGCAATATATTTGTCTCCCAAATGTCAAGCAAGTGATGTAGACATCAGTTCCCAGATGTTTATAGACTGTTGTTAAAAGAAGACCGACTGCTACAGTGGACACATGGAACTGTCCCAACATTTTTAAATTGTGTTGCTGCCATCAAATTGAAGAGAATCTTTTTCTTGAATGGTACATTTTCTTATTTTAAAACTCTGATGTGTTTTCTGTGATCACATTTTATTCTATTTAGACTTTACACAGCATCCCAACTTTTTTGGATTTGGGTTTGTATGTTATACTCACATTTGTATGTGTAATGGTCTTCGTCTATGTTATTTTGCAGGACATTGTGCCCGTGCATCACATTCTGCGGCCCTCCGCTTACACTCATTACTCTTAGAGTGGGGTTGTGGGGCACGAGCAGTCCAGGAAGGTTAACTTCACTTGTAGGAAGGAGAGCTCCGGGGTGATGGGAGTATGGCTTTAAAAAACAAGGAGGGAATAAGGTAAATGGACATAATTCTCCAGGACAGAACTGATGTGAAGCATAACATGCAAACATGATCTATTAAGTGCATCTAAGTTCCTCACTAGTATATGTATTCTAACATAAAACATTTTTTCTCCACTTTTCTATCTCTGCTGCTGTCCACGGTCCATGCAATGTGTCCACTACACCCTACACACTTGCCAGGGGACTGGGGATTAGATTGCTTGCTGTTCCACATATATAAGCATCTTATAGGCCAACAGTAATTACTACGCATAAATAACAACATTTACATTCAAGCAAAGCAGCTACAGGCACAGATTGAAAGTGACAACTCAGATGGCATTCATGAGAGTCAACAGAGGGAGGGCTGCATTTGTGTTTTTAATGAGAAAACCCAGGATCTCTGCTCATTTCCATACTTACGTCTAACAAGCAGAGGGGGGTCGTGTTGACCTGGCTAATAGGGGGTAAATCCACTGGTGCATTATCGGCCGGGCACATTTCATCTAATCAGCAGGATGATGCTAGCAGGGTTAGACCGCTTTTAATTCAGTGCTGCGGGAGAATTACTGTCCCGGTTTCTCATTACATGAACATTAAATCAGTCATACTAATATCAGTCATACTATTCAGGGTGGCTGTGGTTTGGATGTTGGCATTTTGACTCTTCCAGCTGGACTACATCTTTCATGATAAGGCCCATTATGGCATTTTGCATACACAGTGTCTTCATTTGTACATTTGTAATTCAGTCAGAATTAAAATTCAACTAAAGTACAGTAGGAGAGGATAGGGGTTCGTATCTCAGCTATACACTAACCTTACATATATTTGTTAAAATTTCCAAAGACTGAGGTCGAGAGTGTTTCCCACCTCTCTTAGAAACAAAACAGAGGGAAATTGGAGTTTTGCTGGCTCAAAGCAAGAGTTAAAATGTATCCTAAACATAATCTTTGGAAGAAAAAATTACTGTGTAACATTTAACAGGTGTGACGACCCTACGCATTGGATCGAGCATGCATTTGTACAGTTCTCACTGATGAATCAGCATTGAGGAGTTCCACCCTGGTTCTTTCCTCCAGAGTGATGTCCACACCATCCAGGACCTGCAGCTGGGGCAGGCGAAGCACCACTGCTGGTCTGTGGACAGAATTGCGTGCCACCTGAAAAACAAAACAAAAAAAAAAAAAAGACAAACAAATGTTTGGTTAAACAGTCTGGCTATCAACCACTCCTCAGAAATATTAATTCTGGAGATGAGCCCAGTCTGCTTTGAGGCATCTGGGATAAATATGATGCTATGTGGCTCCCAGTGTATTTACCATGTTCCCAGCAGCTATTCCAGTGACCCAGCTGACAGAAGCACATAGGTCCCTTCCCAGCTGAGGGCACCCTGTATGCCAGGCTATACACCCAGCCTGTACAGCCACAGAACTGCCTGTTCCTGCAGGACACTTCTGCTTTGATGAGGTTGTGAGTGCATGCCATTGGATGTCCATTGAAAAAGGAGGAGACAGACTTTGGCTAGGGAACATAGCTAAAGGATCTCATGCGGTCAACAGCAGGAGGTATTGTCTCCAGGGTGGCTGTTGGCCTCTACCCCCTGGCAGGATTAACCCCACTACCACCACCACCCCCACCGCATGGGAACAGAAGGGGGATGAGATCGAGCAGTAAAGAGGCTACCGCAGCTGAGCATTACCCAGTGGACAATAGACAGGCCCTGGGCTGCAGGCACTGCTAAGGCCTGCATGAGCTCCAGATGGGTGATGTAACAGGGCCAATAGCACACAGCCATTTGGTCAACGAATTTGTCTCTGATGCCAGCCAGTTTGAGGCACAGCAGACGGTCCATCGTGTAATCACTTAATTTGGAACCTCAGAATTACCCTGTGTTAGCGTATCGGATTGTGAAAATGAGAACTCGGCGTGCTTTTGATCATTTGTTCAAGAGATCGTGAGTTCAAGATATGTTCTGTGACTGACAGCAAGTGGATGCAAATAAAGACAGAACCCACCCAATGGACAAACTGCCTATAAAACTTGTTAATACTCACAGGATTGCCAACAACAGAGAGCTCCTTCAGTGAGGGAAGAGCTTCTAACTTGTCAAGCTCTGCGATGTCCTGCAAAGAAGTAGAGAGGCAAAGATTATTTCAAAGTTCTTTTTTACTCATAACCCCTCATTTAGCTGTTCCTTGCTATGTGTTGATAACAGAGGCATTTGCATCAGGGCTGAACCTTTCATAATTTTGGTGTGGGCAGGATGGAAGCAGCTGATGGGAGAGATTACATGTGTGAGCCCTCATTAATCTCATGAGAGACTTTGGGCACGCAACAGGCCATGGGGATGTTTTCTCTCATTCCCAGCTTTATACTCGGACTTGGCTGTGATTCAAAGACGCCCCCACTGTGAGGAATAACGCTCTGGATGATTGCTTTATTTCTATGTCTTAATTGAACGCGTGAAAACATTAAGGAAGTGATGGGAAGAAGGAACCGGCAACAAAAGTGCAAATCACTCGCTCTGTGTGAGGAGATGCAGCCCGAGAAGCTGATTACACGTTGTCCTGATTGTTCCCCCTGATTCTTTATACACACGGCCGTGACCTTCAATCAAACTTGATTCTCCTTAATGCGACCCCTTGCATGCCACAGTGGGTAGTAATGACTCATGATTACTATACTTCAAGTCTTACTTTGCAAATGCAGGGAAAAGTAATACTGCTGCACAGTGAACAAAATACATCTGACACATGTGAACCAATCAGTAAAAGTTGGTAGTAAATCGCAAAACTGCACAAAAGATGGCTGTGACCTCGGCGGTGACCTCAAGAAATCACGGCGTTCTGAGTTATTCATGCAGTTTAATTGAATATGCCGTTTCATTAAAATTGTGAATATAAACATTTTTTAAAAATCTAGCATGCGAGGAGGCTGCTACTACTACCTCTGCTGAAGCTGAATACCTGCAGCTTGTTCATGTCGAGGGAGAGTTTGCGAAGCTCAATCAGAGGATCGAGATGGTTCAGCTCCCGGATCCGGTTCTGTGCCAGGTGCAGCTCTAGGAGGAGAGCCTGGGCTGCGAAAGAGGTCTTGGTCAGAGTTTTAATCCGGTTTCTGTTCAACACAAGCTCTCTGAGTTGGTGAAGCCCTTCCAAGCCTTCCACTTGGTTTATCTCATTGCCTGTTGAGAGACCAAACTTTAGAAAATCAAAACGAACAGACATCCCAAACAGTACCCTAATATTTCTATATACTAACTACTAGAGTAAATTGCACACCCTGAAGAATATAAAAGGCAGAATTTTAGGCCCATATAAACACTTCTTGGGTATTTCTTGCTTGACTCTGCTGTAAACAGTGCTGAAATTACAAACCAAGCTTCCAAAGGTTTCTAAGAAAGAAAAGTAGGGTTGGCTTTGTGGGACAAATCACCCCAGCAAAGCAAAACTCAATCAAAAGCCATCAAAAGCTGTTGAAAAGAAAGTCAATCATTCTTTTCTTTGCGTCTCATCCCCCACCTGGCCTTAGGTCTATAGGGGAGACTTTGCTCTTTGCGCTTGCCTTTTCACAGCCTCTGTGTAGTGCACTTTTAAACGGCTTGCAGAGAAAAGGGTGGCAACGTCAACCATACATACCTTCGAGGAAGAGTGCTTTAAGATTGGTGAGCCTGCTGAGCTGCAGATTGGCCATATTGGAGATGCCATTGTGACTCAAATGAAGCACCTCCAGGCTTCCCATCAGTGGCTCCAGGCTGCCAGTGGGCCCAGTATCCCTTAAACGCAGTTAGAGAAAGGCCGTTTGAAATCTCGGTGGTTAAACGAGCACCTCGTTGTCCCTCCCGCTGCCACGTCTAACTGGTCAGACCTCACAGGTGCAGACCACATCAAGGCAATCACAGTCTGGCTAAACAAATGGATGGCTCTCACAGCACTACATTGTGTAGTGGTTCTGCACAACAAATATTTCATCTAATGTTTATATTAATCTACAGACTAAATAGGTTTTAATTGTTTAGTTTATTGTAGTCTTTACCTCAAAGGAAATGCCCCATTTTAAATGCTTACTTTTTTATATATTAAAAAAGAATTTCTCTGACTGAAACTCTGACTATAAATAAATTCATCATAGTTTGCCAGCAGCTTCTGTTAAATTTAAGGCAGCTCACACATTGGCTGGTCAGTGCTGCCCCCTCATGGTTAGACTGCACAAAACTCTATTGAAATACTTTTAAAAGAAGCTTGTTTTTGCACAAAACCCATAAATAAAACTACACTAGATTACCTGCTGGCTTTAGATGTGCTCTGTTGGCTGTAGCCACTGGAGTGCACTTTGCTGTATAGTATCTGTCTGCTTGTCAGATGAGTCTGAGTCTTCTGCCTGGGCAGAATTGACTCTATGTGGTTATAGTTGAGACACAGAGCCTGTAAAGAATACAACATAAATAATTTCTTTGAACATGATGCATTTCCAGCCAGTGTATTACAGTGTGTTGGCATTTGGTGCACTGTGTACTTTGATGTTGGGCAGGTGGATGAGGCCTGAGAAGGATGTGAGGTTGCTATGGTCTAAGTTGATGCAGCGCACATTACGGAAGAGTTCTGGTGGAGACAGATCAACTATCCTGTGAGAAAAAAATATATTTTTAAGGCTTTATCTTTCTTTATAATCTGATTTATTACAACACTGTTATTACCTAATGGAACAGGCCTGAAGGTTTAGGTGTGTGATTTCTGTGTAGTTTGAGTGGCCCAGCTTCTCTGCCACTGTGTCGGTGGTCAGTCTTCCCATAAACATATTCTTTGCGCTCTCACACTCACTTGCTTCCTAGAGAAAACAGCAGAAAAGAAGAGAAATTACAAAATACTGGAAACAACCGCTGTAATATGACTTTTTAAGCTCATACCACTGCAATTCCATCCAGAGCTTTGAGGAAGGGGAGATGAAACACTACATATATTCGATAGTTTTCCAGTTTCTCCACTAAAGGGTTCCCACAGAGATCCAGGATGAGGAGGTTTGTCAATCCCTGAAAAGCAAAATGGTCACATAAGCTCACATAGTAAAATTAATTAAAATTAAATTCTACTCTTCTTATTTCACCTTCTCATCCATTTTTAAATGTTAACTAGATGCTCACTTTCAGACAGTAGATGTCTCTTGATGTAGAGATCTGGTTGCTGCCGATGTAAAGTTCAAGGAGAGACCGAAGTCTCTGGATGCCATGAAGAGAAGCAATACAGTTGTTCACAGCTGACAGAAAAGACAAGCTGGACAGCCCGTCGAGAGTTGAGACGTCCAGACTGGTTAGCCGATTCCCATCTACACTCAGTTTATTTAGGCAATGAAGTCGTGTGAGGCCTGAGGAAACAGTGACCAAATACAGACATGGAAACAATGACGGCACTGTGATATGTGTGATTTCTCCTTGGGAAGCGGAGAGTGCAACTGACCACTGAGTGTGCAAATACTGTTGTTGTTTAGAGACAGTTCTTCCAGCTTCAGGCAGTTGTCCAGACCCTCGACTTTTGAGATCTCGTTATCATTAAAGGAGGCCCAGCGCAGGTTCACCAGCTTACTTAGATTGATCATCTTGGAAATCCTCTGGTTGTCAAGGTTCAGGGTGGTGATCTGGTCAGCAATTTGGTAGACACAAAAGGTAACAAAGATCAACATCATCCCACCTAGTACCGCTCCTAAAAACGTCTTTACTGAGAAGCCCACATGCTGAAGCTCACTTTTGCAGTCCAGTCTTGGTCCAGTTCTTTACCAAGGCCCCAGGGTGATGGACTCAAATGATACAGGAGCTGGGCTGTTGACAGCAGACTAAGAGTGCGGGGACGGTCACTCTTGGTACGCGAGTGTGCCAGAAGAGACGCCTACAAGCAGTGTCAACAAGTCTGATTGAATTACCATACTTCACTTAAAGCATTTACTTTAATCCATCAATTTTGGATTTGTTCATATAAACAACGTCTCTTTACATAGATCAGCTCAACCAAATAAAATCTAGTATATAAGAAGGAATATTGACAAAATCTTCACCTGGTTAATTTTGGACCCAGCTGCCATCTGAACAGCTTCAGCAGCCTCCTCCTCTGCTACCAGCACATCATCCAGGTGTGTGAGGTTCATGAGATGGCCTAGTATGGTCATTCTGACTGCCTCGGGCTGGAAGAAGGGAAACATCTTCACTCAGTCACTTCTACAATTTGAGGCCACTTTCAGTGGTATAGTTTGAAACATAGACTCAGATTCATATTTTTAACATACATATTCTGAGCATATACGTAGTATTACTATTGCTGAGGTTCAACCTTGAATATTTCGAGTTATTTTTTCTATTTGATCACAGCACACACCCTGTTCCAAGGATTGTATCGGGTGTCCAGTTTCAGCAGAGCAGGTGTGTGTTTTCTGAGCACAGCTGTATCCTCTCTGACCTTGGTCAGCTTGTTCCAGCGCACATCGAGTTGTTTGAGCTGTCCCAGCCCCCGCAGACCTTCCAGAGTCACCAGGTGGTTAAAGCTAGCGTCCAAAAACTCAAGATTTGGCTGTAGTTTAGGTAAGAGAGCAGGTGAGAGTTCCACTTTATGGCTATGCAGGCACTATTCAGTTTCACAAATAATAGAGAGGGACATCATAAAAGAAGCATTCTTTGACTTAAACACACTCTTAAGTGTTATCTTAACATTATTTTGTATTACCATGTGAGAAATGTCATCAAGGTGCGTGAACTCATTGAAGCTGACAGTAAGATGCCTTAGAGCCGTGAGGCTGGAAATCTCCTTTATGTTGCTCAGGCTGTTGCCATGAAGGTTAAGCACCTGGAGATTCAATGCAACAATGATGGTTCAAACTGAAATGAAACTGCTTCATATTCAACCTCTTATTTAAAACGGCAGAGCACTTACTGTGATTTGACTGAGGACATTGGCTCGGGCAACACTAAGCAGAATTTTATCATCCAAGCTCAATAACTTGGGCTGAGGTTTAAGAACAGGTTCCCTGTTGAGGACCTCTTTGTCCAGAGCAACATCATTGGAAGGATCTCTGTCTGTGCTATGGCTCAGCAGTGTAGGTTTGTCTTTGTCCTAGACAAGGCAAATCAAAATGTTTACAACATGTACTGCCAACAGATGCATTTTTTAAACTTGCTTTTTTAAATTAATATTAAAATTAATAAATATGACGTCTAGATAGATAGGTGGGGAGCAACCAACACATACTCATCATAATTCATGCACAGAAACATAACCTGCACAAACAATTGCACTTTCATGTTTCTAAACTCTTAGTTTAGTTTAATTTCCCACATGAAAACAAACCCATCAAATCAAGGGATGTAGCGCGAAAACTGCAGCTCAGCTGTCTGATCTCCAACCTCAGTAAAAAATGTCCTTCATCTATTTAGAGGCTTCCAACCGATGCAGCTGACTCTTAGAAATAATGACGGCGGATATTTTAGATCTGTCACAGGCAGCAGATGATTAACCTGGTCTGTACAGACAAAAGTAAACACATTACATGTCAATAATTGAAGATCCAAAAGTCAAACTCCAGATCTGCCCTCATTTTTTCTGAATAGGAACTTTAAGTGCTTGATCTATGGCATCCAATTCACAATGAATGCGTTGAAGGTAAGCTGAGGTTCAGTACCTTGCCCACGAAAAACATGGGCATCACCAAATTTGTGATTACTAAATAACCTGCACTTCCTAAATCACAGGGATCGAAACTGAGATTTAGGCATGTTATCGCTTTAAATAATGCAGCAATTTTTCAATATCTAAATATTAAAGATGAAGAAACACCTCCACAGAGAACAATTGTGTTTCATCTGTAACAGTCAAAGGAATGTATGCAATAATTTACCTGAGTGATGTATTCATAATATATGATGTACTCGGGCAGGACAAGCTCGTGGTCAAACACAAACCACTGCCTTCGGCGGGGACTGGACTCAAGATCAGTGTGTGTTTTGTTGGAGCCGGGTCTTTCTGAATGAAAAGGACACAGAGATGTAAAAATAATTGGGAGTGAAGAAATAAGCAACAACAATTACAAAAAAGGCAACTGCTGTTGTTCCTTTTAATTCACCTTCACTCATTGCAGATCTGTGCTTTGTCTCCACACTGCGATACACAGAGTAAACTCCAGGATAATTGCTTCTGTCCACCGGTTCTCCATCTCGGATGGGCATGCTTTTACCCACGAACACTTTGGAAACATTGACCTGACCTACAAGCAAAAGAGCATTAGCAGTTTAGCTTCTAAAAAAACAGCATAAAAATATAATGAAATGAATGAAATCTGTAAAATGACCTCACCATGCCTGAAGGGAATCGTATCCATGCTGTGTTTAGTGTGACTTTGGCTGGTCTGGCGAAGTGTGTACTCAATTCTGGACTGCTCGTTCAAACTCAGGCTATTGGAAAAAGGTATAGCACCCTCTTTTCCCATGGCCTAATTTAGAGAGTCATCGCGTAAAAAAGTGAAAGCGTGAGAATAACACAAGTCAAGCATATTCTTCTGTAACCCTAATGTGGTTACCTCTCCATACAGACACAAATCAGGCACACATAAAGTTTCACACAAATATAAATTTCCCTCATTTTAGTATTCATTGCAATCTGCTCCATAAATGAGCGTGATAATTTCTTTTTGCACATATCGTTTACTGCACTGTGTACAAGTGTGCAGGCGTTGAGTGATAAACTGTCTAATGTGTGGCTAATTAGCTTCAATTACTCCCCTAATTGTTAGTAGAATAAATGTGTGTGATAGGAGCTTGTGCATCCTTTCTGGTAGCACACATACCTTCTGCTGCTCTGTTGTTTTGAAGCCTTCCTGGAGAATCTGCAAAGTTTCATCCTTCTCACATTTTTCAGGGTCAACTATGTAGAATAAATACTCCAGCTGACGTCTGTAATTCCTGCTTAGAAAGAATAGAGTTACAGTATGAAGCTTAACATAGTCGTTAAAATCTGCTCATCATCTGTTTCGTGCCTTACTGGGAAGATAAATCTTCGCTGGCTAGCAAACGGTGAATCTTGTCCTCAAAGCAAAGTCTCAGTGCACTATTGTGGATGCGGATAACTCTATTCACCCTAATATCAGTGATGCCATACGTTTTGTAGTCTGATGGAGAGAAGCGGGAAAGTAGGAGGTCACAACAAGAAGTAAACCTGTCGGTCAGAGCAAAAGAGAAAAGAAGGAGAGTATATTTCCCATTTGTTACTGTGAATTGCATAGTGGTTACAGTTACAGTGGATGATACTGAACAGTAAAAGTACCAAGGATCTGTGGAGCAGCCCTCCTCCAAACGGATATTTCCAACACTTTCTAGCTCCATCAGTAGAAACTGCACCGTATACTCCATCCTATTTGTGGCTCGGGCCAAATCACGCTCGTACCAGATGTGAATCCTGAATATAAGATTAGGAACATCAATTTTTCAGATTAAAAGTTTCAGTTTAGCTCTGTGCTGTCCCCTAAGAGATCAATTTACATAAAGCAATAATACACTGTCTCTGTATCTCATCAAAAATGCAAACTCACTCATCTAGCCTCCTGGTCCATAGTTTGAGTCGTTTCCTCAACGCTTCAATCTTAGCGTGTACTTTGTGCTCTGTGGCTGGATCCTGACTTATGCCACTGATTGATTCATTTCTTTCTGTTAAGCCTTCATCCAGGTGTGGTGGCCCTTCTTCTACGCTTTCTGACAGGCAGGTAGGTTTCTTGCAAACAACTGGCCCCACGGAGAGCTCACGTTCGAGCTAGAAATGCATCCAAATTATAATCGTTCTGTGCACACAAACACCTGAAGCTTTTTAGAGCTGCTACAAAAAGACATTTTATGGAGAGTACATACAAATTTAAGGGCACGAGTGAGAGTCTTGATGCATTCTTCAGGTGACTGCGATAGAGTTTTCTTCCTCTCTATCAGACTGAGCCGGGTCTCTGCTAGTTTCCTCTGAGCTGTGCGTACACGCATATTGTAGTACATCATTTTTTTCATCACTGCAGACTAAAAGAAAAATGAAAAAAAACCCTCTTATTTCAGGCTAAAACAAAATAACAAATGCATCAAATATAACTGTTAAATATCTTTGTAAAAAACAAAAATATCAAATGTGGCAGATTAAAGAAAGAAAAATAAAGAAAAACAAGAAAACAAAATACATCCACTAAAAAAATATAGCTTATTTTTATAGAAACCTGTAAGAAATACCATAAGGCAGGGGTGTCAAACATAAGGCACAGGGGCCAGAATCAGCCCACCAAAGACTACAAACCTGCCCACTGAATGGCTCTGGAAATGTGAAGGACATACATTTTAGAATTTTAACTGTATTTTTAAAAGTTTTGGAGCTTTTAATACAGATAAACACCAAATCAAATAAATAATACACAAAAAACAGAAAGCTCCTGTTTTTTACCACTATAGAAATTTAGGCGTTTTTTAAAATATATTACTAATATTTAGGTATTTATTCACAGACAAAGGGAAAAAAAACATTCTGTCAATTAACAATTTTTTATTTTATTTTATACCAAACTTTTTCTGTAATTTTACAAATTTATTTCAAACAATTTAAACCCAAAGCAGCATAAAAAAAAAGCTTGGATCTTATCAGTACCTCAGCTGCTTCCTTGATTTGCTTGCTGGAGACGTCGTAGATGTCGAGTCGCTGGAGGCTTGGCACGTGGTAAAGAATGTGCGTGTCATAGTTACAAAGGAGACACACCGGGTTTGGGGTTGACGTGGGGTCTTTCAATGCTAACTCACTCAGACGGGGCAGTCGGGCAAGCTGGCTCAACTCCTGTTACAGGAAAAGATTCAAGACTCAAGGTCAATTTTAAGGCTCTTATAATGGGCAGGCCTCAGCTTACATCAACAAGCCCATTTGTCCACATCCAGCTCCCAGATCTCTCCGATCCTACTGGCAGAGATCTCTTACACATCCCAAGGTCATGTTTCAAACAAAAAGGTGACAGAGCCTTTGCAGCCGCTGCTCCACGTTTGTGAAATCAATTACTGCATGACATAAAAAGACCCCCCCCCCATCTCTGCTTTTAAGTCCACCTTATTCTCTGACCTTTCCCGTCCACTAAGCTCCCCTCTGCTTGTTGTCGTTATGTGTCTGCACATTTGTTGTTAGCCCTTTGATCTGTACTCTGTCTTCAATTTTTACTTTTTTATTTGATGTTTGTAATTACATGTGGATGCATGTATATAGGATTACCCATTTGTACAAAACCTGGTCAATGAAAGCTATGTTTACATGTGATTTCTAAATAAATATTATTTACTTACTAGAACAGCAAAGTTTCTGCATATCCTAAGTACGTTTACCCTAAAGGACACTTTTTTTTTTTGTTCTCAACAGAAACAGAAAATTTAAAGTATTTTAAACAAAAACAATGACACTGCATATATTTCCCCCCCACTATAAGATAAATTAAATTTCCAGAAGTCACTGCAATATTAGTAATTATAAAGAAACTGTCTTGATCGCTGCATACTGAAATGGATGTTTCAACACATCATCTTGACGATAGCACTTCTATTCTTTTCTACATTACCTACACTTAAGAAGAGTTTAAAAAAAAAAGATGTCACATTGTATTGACATGGTGGCGAGATTTTTTTCTTGATCCTGCAGTTACGGTGGGGTCTTTAGAGTGAATGGTGATAATCGTGTTTTTTATAACAAGCCGGGTGCAGAGGAAAAGGTGGAGATCTCAGGTGTTACGTCAATCAGAGAAGGAAACAAAAAAACTTTTCTGCGTTTCTTGACAAAATGACCTTGAACAACAATGATCAGAGTCATCTGAATGAGCCAACAGGTTCACCATTAAATGTATAATATAAAAGTGCCGATTTGAAAAACAAAACAAAACAGGAAAACCTATGTAGTCTTTTAGGAATGTATATCACTAAACATATAATGGCAGAAATCAAAATTATACTGCCTAATACCTTATTGAAGGTCTTACTGAGACAGCATATTGTTGTAATGATTGAAAATCCGAAAAGACCCAGACCTCAACGCTTCACAAGAATTCAGGAATGCCCTTTGTCAAGCTACAGATTTGAATAAGATAATAAGCTGGTTTAGGGCTAAAGGTGGATTGCAGGAGCAAGATCTGAGGTGTTAAACCAATCAGTCACAGAGATACGAAAACCTTTGTGCTTCCTGTCAAAATGTCCTTGAAAAAACAATATTCACGTGTGCTGTGAAAGCACGTCTCAGCTGAAGCATGCCTAAAATGTGTAACTAACACAAACCTGCACATTAAAAAAAAACAACTCTTAGGCATACTCCTAAGATATATTATTTAAATAAATGCATTCATGAATGTATATCATTGAATGAGGAATGGGGGAAAAAAAAGAAATTATGGCGCACAATGCCTCAATAAAGGTCTTGCGTTGCACGCCTGTTGTTGAAATGATTGAAAATGTGAACTAGCCGAGACCCCGGCATTCTCCCAAGAATTTAGAAATGCCCTTTTGTCAGACCAAGGATTTTAATAAGATTTTACAAAATAAGTAAGAAAAGTTTTTAGAGAAAGTATTTCAAAAGCATGTTTTCATTTTTAATCTTACCTTAAAGGAGCTGATCTTGTTTCCAGACAGATTGAGTTTCTGAAGGTTGACATTAGGATCAAGGCTGTGCCCTTAGAAGAAGTTAAAAATTATTTGATTGCCATCATTATTTTTCACATAGCTCGCCGAATCTCCATCAAACTGAACACAAATTACTCTGAGAACATACCGATCTTTTCAATAATGTTGTCAGCAAGGTTTAGTTCTTTAAGGTCTAGAAGTGTGTCCAAGCCCTTTAAGAGAAAACAACAACAACAACCACATGTGGAGACTAAGTTAAGCCTTTCTGAAGGTCTTTCAAAGTTAACTTTGGAAATTGGCCGATTTTTCAGTCCAGTCATTATACCCGATCATTTTCAGACCAATGTTTGTTTGTTTAGCCACTCATCACTGACCCATGAGTCGTTCAAGTATTTGAAAAAAGCACCTACCTCATGGGATGAACCAGTGTTGTCTCTAAGCACTTTTTAAATTGGTTCTTTACAAAAAAAAGAGAAAACCAGACAAGTGGAGGGAAAAAGGGAGACCTTAAAAAACTATCTACACCATCTGAAATTGATGGAATTATTTAGGCAGAAATGTACCATCAGCCTTTGAGCCACCATTCAATACCATCTGGAAAGTATCTGATTGACAACTGCTTCGTTTTCCAGCAATGATCCCAAACACATTGCCAATGCAGTAAAGGTCTACCTTGTCATACTAAGATGGTCATATCAAATATTGACTTTCAAGCTTTTCAGAATTCTACAAACTCTGTTTTTGACATATATTATCATATATGTTTGCATGTTTCAATAAATTGCTGCACCTGCTGTATTTCCTATTTTCCTAGCAAAATATAAAGAAATGAGTGGTGGCCCACAACTTTTGCACAGTACTATGTGTAAAAGAGCAGTTTTGTTCTGCTAAATAATTAAAAATCTTGCATTACAAACACAGAAAAGCAAAGGAGATACAGCTCTAACCTTAATCTTAGTTATGCAGTTGTTATTGATCCACAGCACCTCTAGGTGGACCTGCAAGTCCAGATTCTTTATTTCACAGATTTTGTTCTCATAAAGGTACAGTTTCTCCAGCTGTAGGCAGTTCTGTAGTCCAGATATTTCCTGCAATAAAGAGAAAGTAGATTGTTTGATGCATGTGGCACAAAACACACATGCTTAAATGTGCATGCGACACCTGTTTATATCAGTCCTCATATAGTTCATATTTCTTTCACGGTTTTCAGACTTTTTGGGACAAAAAAAATCAGTGTATCCATGCACCTCCTCCTTTTTCAATCCAGCTCATTCATAGTTATCACCCTGCCTGCAGGAACACCTGCACGTGTGTCTTTGTCAGCTGGGGATAATTATGCTTAACACACAGGATTCAATGGTGGTGTGAACTAATATTTCATATTTTATAGGTGAAAAAGACCCATTACTAAAGAATCTTCACTTGCATCCACATGGCAAAATATCTAAAGGACAGGAATGATTCAAGCTATCACCAGTTGTTGTTACCAGCATTTATTAGCATAGCGAACACACCGTCAGATGGCACTGGACTATCCAGAGCTCCTGAAGCAGAGGACAGCACTCAAGCCCATCAATGTGCTCTATGTTCTGGCCTATTATGGTAAGCTGGGACAGCCTTGGGAAGAAGGAAAGGCCAATCATGCGGGGGAAACCAGAGAAGAACATCTCCAGTGATGTGATGTTGATTCCCTCTTGTGCAATTTTTTCATAGGGGACTCCATTAGCCATGCACTGTTAATTAAAAACAGTAAAGAATGAAGTAAATAGGAGAAACCCGCACTGATTTTTTTATACGTATTCAAAACTGAATATTTATGTGATAGTTACCAGTTTTTTGATCACTTCCTCTTCACTGCGGTTCTTTTGCTTCTCATTTGACAACATATCTCTGCAATTAATTAAAAATATGTTGCTGAAAATATCCTGCCTTATTTTTACTGAGAGAAAACGAATGGACAAGTTAAAGTAGAGAGTTAGTACAGGTAAACCTACCTGTAATAACTGAGGTCAGCAAGTAAGAGTACGAAGTCACCACACATCAGCGCTAGCTGTGCTAGCTTCTAACGTTGTGCTTGTAAATAGTAAGTACGACAGGAGACCGTTTAAATATCAACCGGCTAAATTTAGTGTACATCTAAATCAAAATTATTTTCCATGGAGAACTGAACAGCAGCAAACCTCGCTGGTTGCTTTAGCCAGTGTTAGCCATCAGTCTGTATCCAGGCAAGAGCGTCTGGTTGCTAAGACAGACTGCAACTTTTTGAGGTCCTGCTCATATTAAAAGCGGCCGCATGAGGGCGCCATATGGCAAGGGACATTTTTTTAAACATCAAACCATAAAATGCACACAACTATTTCTCCATTTAAAACATTACCATGGGATACATGAGGGATTTTTGCCACTTTTGAAAAAATAAAAACATATTCTTTTCGCATTATTAAAAAAAACATCTTTATTATTCTCCTCTTTAGGCCATGTGTCCAGTTTTAATAAGCTAACTGTCGCTATTTTCACAAACCAATGCTAAGCACTGGTTTGACTGAATCCTCTGACCTCATTTATAGGCCGAAAACACCTTTTTGATCTTTGACTGTGTCCCAAATAAAGTGGTGCCAACCGTAAGGGCTCGCGGACACTATGACGTCAGCGTCGGAGCAGTGAACTAAAACAATCAACCTCACTCCTTCTCCTTCTCCTCTCACTCCCGACTGCACCGCCTCATCTGTGGCGTCCACAAACCCCGGTCTCAGCTGACAGACGCCAGCCAGGAGCCGCACTGTTGTTGTTGTTGTTGTTGTTGCGCGGTTTTCTCCGTCACACATCCTAGCGCAAACGATTACGGCAGAGAGAGAAGCGGCAGCAGCTTTGTGTAGCTAGTATAATATCATCTGTCCGACGACAGGAAAAAGGCATGTCTGCGCAGCCCGGTGAGGAGCTAGGCTCGGAGGGGAAGTGGTTTGGGGATGACTATGAGAGGAACGGCCTGTTTGGTAACACACAGAGCCGCTTCGGCGAGCTGCGCGAAGAATTGAAGCCGAGAGGCGGCGACGCGTTGGGCGACCTGGATCAACAATTTCATCCTTTCCAGGACGACGGGAAAAGGCCTCCCGTTGCTATGGAAACTGCATCTACAGGTAAAGCTTGCACTTATTGCCCTTAAATGCTTAAATATGTGACAGTTTATAACCAGTCTAGCCACGTTACGTGTCTTCTTTTTCAGAAGGTAACAGGACGATGTTACGGTGTGAATAAATACAGTGTGAGGGACGCAGGCGAGAGCATTTATCAGAGAATTAGCGTTACGACAGACGGCTTGTCTGTAAGCCCGGGATAAAACTTCCGAGCTCGAAAACAAAAACAAAGCCAAGAGGAAGCAACTTCAGTGATGCCGTAGGGGAAAAAATGGCAGACATATTTCCAAACTAAACTCGGCAACAGCCCTTTATAGTTATGAAACGTCATATAGCTCATGACCGAGTGGTTTTCCGCTCAGGAGACAAGAATCTGCTTGGATGAAGGCAATACCAAATAGCCTGTTGAACTCTGAATGGCCTGTTCATTACCATAACTACTGTATCATCTCGTACATGTGGGCTAGGTCTACATCTATATTAGAAATATTTGCTTGTTGAGAAGGTGAGGCTACAAATTACAGGCCTTAGCTTACAAAGCCAGTGTCTGGATAGAAAGAGAACAGCTTAATCCCTAAGCATAAGATTTCATTAGTCCAGTAACAAAACTAAAAATACAAAAAAGAATGGGTAACAGAGAGGACACGTTTATAACATAGATGAATAAACATGAAAGAACCTAATATAATGAAATAATAATAATAAGAAGAAGAACTCACGAACTAGATGAGTTTGGAAAGGTTTTGGGAACTTTAGGGGAGTTGTTGTCTGTCTTTTATATTTATGCGCGAGAGAGGGGTTACATGATGCATCCCAGTTTTTGTGTGCACCTCCGTGGATAGTGTCAGTGATGTCATCACAGTGCTGGATGCTGGACTTTGTGATAAGATAAGGCAGACCTTGGTTCTGGATCCGTCATCATTCTCCTTAGCACTGCTCATCTCAAGCTGCTATTTTTAATCCTTAACAGTGTTCACTGTTCACTTGGCGAGCAAAACTAGAGCCCTGCACTTTTATTCACCAATCCACTGAAAAATTCATGAGCTTGTGCTTTAAAAAAAGAAGAAAAAAAAGAGCTGCCCAGTTTTTCTTCCTTGCTGCTCAGGTTTTTCACATTTCACTTGCTGCTGCTTCTGCAGCAGCTGCTCCAAAACAGAAAAGAAAACATCTAGCCACTGGTAAATCCTTTAAGGACAACAGCATAGCTGAATGCTTAAATTGGACTTAAATCCTTTGATGCACGGAGTTGTCCATGACAGTATCCAAATCTGAATTGTGCAGTAGGAAAACCGCTTGGAAAATTGACATAAAACACACAGAAACGCTGCTGAAGCGTTTAAAGCAAGTCAGTGTGACATTTTAAACTGGCTCGTCAGCGTTTGTCCTCGTGTTCTAGAAGACGTAAACAGAGCACTTGCTCTACTTTTTGGCATTCTGTGCCAGACAGGCTCAAACATGGTAAGGGCGACATGCAGACACACACACACACACACACACACACACACACACACATACTTTGTTTTGGTTCCTAAAAGAGGAAAAGAATAGCTTTGTGCTGTTCCTCGGACTCCCATTGAGCCGTATCCATACCAGTGAAGTAATCCACTTTGTCAGTTATGTTCTTGGTGGGAACAGTGCAGATCTCATCACATCTAGCAGGGCAGAGAGGACGTTTCACTCTTATGTAGTCATGTTATCATCCAGTCTGATCTTTGTCAAAGACATTCACTCCTAAAAGTCCACTCATGCTTTTCTTTTTCTCTTCTCTGCATTGCTGAAAAAATAGTTTTGAGGTTGGAATTTTTTTGGCTTTGAACATAATGAGATTGGAAACCATATCTTTCTGCAGATAATCAATCCATGTCTGTTCTAAATCATGTTCACAGCTCTGATGTACCCACAGACCCCGATAATGCTGATTTCAGCCGTATTAAATCACCACAGGGCAGAACCTTATCCTCGGATCGGATAACCTCTTTGATCTAAAAGTTTCCTATCCTATAAAAGTTTCAAGAGTCACAAGAAAAGGAAGGAGCGGAAGGAGCTCTGACCAGTTCTGATGTGCTGCGAGAACACAACAGTTGGGTTTGGTTGTTCTGTAGCAGATGGTGTTTCTGATAGCTTGGGCCTGATTTCTGCCAGTGAAGAAAAAAAACTGAGCACATAAGATACACAAACAGTGACACTGCCTTTACTTTTTCATAACTCCTCCTGGTGCATCATTTTATCACAACCTGAAAAAGCATATCGGTCATAAGAAACTTTCTACTCCAATCCAGTGGCTGATGGGTGGATTAGACTCACGTTTTTCTCCTTTTAGCACAGATCAGTGACAAGGATGAGACAGCATATATCTGGCTGGGACTTTTCCATATCTTTGAGATAGAAAAAGCACTTAGTGGACTGCATAAGCCAGCACAGTGCTTTTAGCCATGAGAGCTGTTCCCAAGGGGAGGGGGGAGGGGGTAAGCAGTACAAGGTCTTTTCAGAGCAGATGATAAAGATGCAAGATAAAATAAGAAAGAAGGGGGCTTAATGGTTAGAGAGGTGAAGCTGTGATGACAAGGCTGGTGTTTCAAAAGGCTGGCGTGATGGGAAAGAGTAAAAATATGATAGACAACACTTTCCTTTAAGGTTAACTTTAACTTGGTATCTTATGGTCAGCTGTGAGTGTTTCTGCTGTTGCATGAGCCTTACATATCTTAATAATAGTTCATCTGTCCACCTTTTCTTCAGCAATCTTGATAACTCAGTCAAACTTGGTGGATGCAATGCTGAAGAGCCGAGCGAGTGCGTTGATGAACCTGAGGTTCAGTGCATAATTGCCCATATTCTTAGAAAAGTAAGTTTTAGGTTGGAGTACGGCATTTTCTGTGATTGAGTTTTAATTCAAGGAGGAACAAAAGGTGTTACGGCACCTGAGGTTCTCATTCCCACACAATATTGTCCCGGCAGGAAGCAAAACGTTCCTGTGAATTTCTGGTTGATTTTTTGGTTTTGCTTAGCGCTAGCTTGATGTTATCAGTGAGCTTTGGCTTGTGTTCTTTCTCGTAAGCGAGAGAGGGATAGTTTTATGCTTGGACATGTCTGCAACGGGCCCTAGTTTGTGTTATTTTAGTAGTATTTTGTTGGTTATGTCTGTTTTCGTTTTTGTTACAGTGCACTGAGATAAGAAAATCTGAGAGGTGTGATCCACCGGTGGTGATATGTTGATATTTTGTGAGTTCATGATTTAACAATCAGCTCTTTAAACCAGGCCTGAAAGATTGAAATTTAAAGCGCTATGAAATATTCTTACAAAAACAGTTGCAAAGTGTGCTTCTCCATGATTGTAATTGGCTTGGGAGAAATTCACTTATAGGGAACACTGAGAAGTTCTGAGTCTAAAAGGATTGCACCGAGTCAATCCGGCCCAAAAAACAACAAGGAATTGTTTTCCTTTAAAATGATGACGTCATCTTGCTGGTGATGGATGCTCGAATAGGTTGCGCGTGAGACTCCATTATCAGCAACATCTGGTATGAATGTGTGTGGAGGTATGCATGTGAATGGACTGTGATGGACTGACGACTAAAAGTTTTGACTGACTTGATACTGAGACAATGACTGCACCCACTTTAGGATTAGTAAATGCCAATAAACAATTCACCCAGCGGACAAGAGAAGGGTGGATGCTTCGTTTTGTTTGTTTTGTTTTTTCAGGAGCAGGAGGATAAGAGAGACTGGAGGAGGAGACTGTAGCTTCACATAAGTATGAACTGCAGACTTAACACTTTGGTTGCTAATTCTGAGTTACTGATGTTTGCATTAAGAAAACTGTGCTATATTAGCTGTGTTTTGATTAAGGTATCATGTTATATTATTGGGAATGCCAAATGCTACAGTGGAGAAAACTATTGATATCACTCATGACTGGAATATGTTACTATTAACCATAGCAGGCCACTGTAAAAAAGTCAATTAAATTTTATAGAGGAAAATCGCCAAAACTTTAACAATACCTATGAATGACTGGCCACATTCAGAATAGAGATATGCAATAATAAACATTGGTCCACGTGATTTAGGTTCTCACTTGAAATAGTAAGTTATTAAATGTAGAATATAATTGACAGGGACATTTGATAGGATGTGGTACTGCAAAAGAACAAGAGCAAAGTAAATAAAGAAAAATATTGTGTTTAGTTTGGATAAATTCAAATTAAAATGTACCATTACACTCAGAGGATCAATATGAAATAAAACATATGCAAAATTTGTATGAAGTACATGACTGATAACTGTTCTGTCCTGAGCTTTTGTTTCTATAGCACCCACTTGACCACACCAACAGTTTCTCGCCACCAACAGGGGGTATTTGCAAAGAATAGGGAGGAATATCATCAAAACTGGGAAAGGTAAGCCCCGAAGGGGGTGATGACACCATAACTTTCACTTATGGTCAAATTCTTAAAATTTGACCCCAAACTTGAAAATTCTTCAAACATTTAGAGACAGAGTGGATAAACATAATGTCGCAAACCACATAAGGATGGAGCATTTGAATCAATAGACCCCCCCCCCATCTCTGCTTTTAAGTCCACCTTATTCTCTGACCTTTCCCGTCCACTAAGCTCCCCTCTGCTTGTTGTCGTTATGTGTCTGCACATTTGTTGTTAGCCCTTTGATCTGTACTCTGTCTTCAATTTTTACTTTTTTATTTGATGTTTGTAATTACATGTGGATGCATGTATATAGGATTACTCATTTGTACAAAACCTGGTCAATGAAAGCTATGTTTACATGTGATTTCTAAATAAATATTATTTACTTACTAGAACAGCAAAGTTTCTGCATATCCTAAGTATGTTTACCCTAAAGGACACTTTTTTTTTTGTTCTCAACAGAAACAGAAAATTTAAAGTATTTTAAACAAAACAATGACACTGCATATATTTTCCCCCCACTATAAGATAAATTACATTTCCAGAAGTCACTGCAATATTAGTAATTATAAAGAAACTGTCTTGATCGCTGCATACTGAAATGGATGTTTCAACACATCATCTTGACGATAGCACTTCTATTCTTTTCTACATTACCTACACTTAAGAAGAGTAAAAAAAAAAGATGTCACATTGTATTGACATGGTGGCGAGATTTTTTTCTTGATCCTGCAGTTACGGTGGGGTCTTTAGAGTGAATGGTGATAATCGTGTTTTTTATAACAAGCCGGGTGCAGAGGAAAAGGTGGAGATCTCAGGTGTTACGTCAATCAGAGAAGGAAACAAAAAAACTTTTCTGCGTTTCTTGACAAAATGACCTTGAACAACAATGATCAGAGTCATCTGAATGAGCCAACAGGTTCACCATTAAATGTATAATATAAAAGTGCCGATTTGAAAAACAAAACAAAACAGGAAAACCTATGTAGTCTTTTAGGAATGTATATCACTAAACATATAATGGCAGAAATCAAAATTATACTGCCTAATACCTTATTGAAGGTCTTATTGAGACAGCATATTGTTGTAATGATTGAAAATCCGAAAAGACCCAGACCTCAACGTTTCACAAGAATTCAGGAATGCCCTTTGTCAAGCTACAGATTTGAATAAGATAATAAGCTGGTTTAGGGCTAAAGGTGGATTGCAGGAGCAAGATCTGAGGTGTTAAACCAATCAGTCACAGAGATACGAAAACCTTTGTGCTTCCTGTCAAAATGTCCTTGAAAAAACAATATTCACGTGTGCTGTGAAAGCACGTCTCAGCTGAAGCATGCCTAAAATGTGTAACTAACACAAACCTGCACATTAAAAAAAAATAACTCTTAGGCATACTCCTAAGATATATTATTTAAATAAATGCATTCATGAATGTATATCATTGAATGAGGAATGGGGGGGAAAAAATGAAATTATGGCGCACAATGCCTCAATAAAGGTCTTGCGTTGCACGCCTGTTGTTGAAATGATTGAAAATGTGAACTAGCCGAGACCCCGGCATTCTCCCAAGAATTTAGAAATGCCCTTTTGTCAGACCAAGGATTTTAATAAGATTTTACAAAATAAGTAAGAAAAGTTTTTAGAGAAAGTATTTCAAAAGCATGTTTTCATTTTTAATCTTACCTTAAAGGAGCTGATCTTGTTTCCAGACAGATTGAGTTTCTGAAGGTTGACATTAGGATCAAGGCTGTGCCCTTAGAAGAAGTTAAAAATTATTTGATTGCCATCATTATTTTTCACATAGCTCGCCGAATCTCCATCAAACTGAACACAAATTACTCTGAGAACATACCGATCTTTTCAATAATGTTGTCAGCAAGGTTTAGTTCTTTAAGGTCTAGAAGTGTGTCCAAGCCCTTTAAGAGAAAACAACAACAACAACCACATGTGGAGACTAAGTTAAGCCTTTCTGAAGGTCTTTCAAAGTTAACTTTGGAAATTGGCCGATTTTTCAGTCCAGTCATTATACCCGATCATTTTCAGACCAATGTTTGTTTGTTTAGCCACTCATCACTGACCCATGAGTCGTTCAAGTATTTGAAAAAAGCACCTACCTCATGGGATGAACCAGTGTTGTCTCTAAGCACTTTTTAAATTGGTTCTTTACAAAAAAAAGAGAAAACCAGACAAGTGGAGGGAAAAAGGGAGACCTTAAAAAACTATCTACACCATCTGAAATTGATGGAATTATTTAGGCAGAAATGTACCATCAGCCTTTGAGCCACCATTCAATACCATCTGGAAAGTATCTGATTGACAACTGCTTCGTTTTCCAGCAATGATCCCAAACACATTGCCAATGCAGTAAAGGTCTACCTTGTCATACTAAGATGGTCATATCAAATATTGACTTTCAAGCTTTTCAGAATTCTACAAACTCTGTTTTTGACATATATTATCATATATGTTTGCATGTTTCAATAAATTGCTGCACCTGCTGTATTTCCTATTTTCCTAGCAAAATATAAAGAAATGAGTGGTGGCCCACAACTTTTGCACAGTACTATGTGTAAAAGAGCAGTTTTGTTCTGCTAAATAATTAAAAATCTTGCATTACAAACACAGAAAAGCAAAGGAGATACAGCTCTAACCTTAATCTTAGTTATGCAGTTGTTATTGATCCACAGCACCTCTAGGTGGACCTGCAAGTCCAGATTCTTTATTTCACAGATTTTGTTCTCATAAAGGTACAGTTTCTCCAGCTGCAGGCAGTTCTGTAGTCCAGATATTTCCTGCAATAAAGAGAAAGTAGATTGTTTGATGCATGTGGCACAAAACACACATGCTTAAATGTGCATGCGACACCTGTTTATATCAGTCCTCATATAGTTCATATTTTTTTCACGGTTTTCAGACTTTTTGGGACAAAAAAAATCAGTGTATCCATGCACCTCCTCCTTTTTCAATCCAGCTCATTCACAGTTATCACCCTGCCTGCAGGAACACCTGCACGTGTGTCTTTGTCAGCTGGGGATAATTATGCTTAACACACATGATTCAATGGTGGTGTGAACTAATATTTCATATTTTATAGGTGAAAAAGACGCATTACTAAAGAATCTTCACTTGCATCCACATGGCAAAATATCTAAAGGACAGAAATGATTCAAGCTATCACCAGTTGTTGTTACCAGCATTTATTAGCATAGCGAACACACCGTCAGATGGCACTGGACTATCCAGAGCTCCTGAAGCAGAGGACAGCACTCAAGCCCATCAATGTGCTCTATGTTCTGGCCTATTATGGTAAGCTGGGACAGCCTTGGGAAGAAGGAAAGGCCAATCATGCGGGGGAAACCAGAGAAGAACATCTCCAGTGATGTGATGTTGCTTCCCTCTTGTGCAATTTTTTCATAGGGGACTCCATTAGCCATGCACTGTTAATTAAAAACAGTAAAGAATGAAGTAAATAGGAGAAACCCGCACTGATTTTTTTATACGTATTCAAAACTGAATATTTATGTGATAGTTACCAGTTTTTTGATCACTTCCTCTTCACTGCGGTTCTTTTGCTTCTCATTTGACAACATATCTCTGCAATTAATTAAAAATATGTTGCTGAAAATATCCTGCCTTATTTTTACTGAAAGAAAACGAATGGACAAGTTAAAGTAGAGAGTTAGTACAGGTAAACCTACCTGTAATAACTGAGGTCAGCAAGTAAGAGTACGAAGTCACCACACATCAGCGCTAGCTGTGCTAGCTTCTAACGTTGTGCTTGTAAATAGTAACTACGACAGGAGACCGTTTAAATATCAATCGGCTAAATTTAGTGTACATCTAAATCAAAATTATTTTCCATGGAGAACTGAACAGCAGCAAACCTCGCTGGTTGCTTTAGCCAGTGTTAGCCATCAGTCTGTATCCAGGCAAGAGCGTCTGGTTGCTAAGACAGACTGCAACTTTTTGAGGTCCTGCTCATATTAAAAGCGGCCGCATGAGGGCGCCATATGGCAAGGACATTTTTTTAAACATCAAACCATAAAATGCACACAACTATTTCTCCATTTAAAACATTACCATGGGATACATGAGGGATTTTTGCCACTTTTGAAAAAATAAAAACATATTCTTTTCGCATTATTAAAAAAACATCTTTATTATTCTCCTCTTTAGGCCATGTGTCCAGTTTTAATAAGCTAACTGTCGCTATTTTCACAAACCAATGCTAAGCACTGGTTTGACTGAATCCTCTGACCTCATTTATAGGCCGAAAACACCTTTTTGATCTTTGACTGTGTCCCAAATAAAGTGGTGCCAACCGTAAGGGCTCGCGGACACTATGACGTCAGCGTCGGAGCAGTGAACTAAAACAATCAACCTCACTCCTTCTCCTTCTCCTCTCACTCCCGACTGCACCGCCTCATCTGTGGCGTCCACAAACCCCGGTCTCAGCTGACAGACGCCAGCCAGGAGCCGCACTGTTGTTGTTGTTGTTGTTGCGCGGTTTTCTCCGTCACACATCCTAGCGCAAACGATTACGGCAGAGAGAGAAGCGGCAGCAGCTTTGTGTAGCTAGTATAATATCATCTGTCCGACGACAGGAAAAAGGCATGTCTGCGCAGCCCGGTGAGGAGCTAGGCTCGGAGGGGAAGTGGTTTGGGGATGACTATGAGAGGAACGGCCTGTTTGGTAACACACAGAGCCGCTTCGGCGAGCTGCGCGAAGAATTGAAGCCGAGAGGCGGCGACGCGTTGGGCGACCTGGATCAACAATTTCATCCTTTCCAGGACGACGGGAAAAGGCCTCCCGTTGCTATGGAAACTGCATCTACAGGTAAAGCTTGCACTTATTGCCCTTAAATGCTTAAATATGTGACAGTTTATAACCAGTCTAGCCACGTTACGTGTCTTCTTTTTCAGAAGGTAACAGGACGATGTTACGGTGTGAATAAATACAGTGTGAGGGACGCAGGCGAGAGCATTTATCAGAGAATTAGCGTTACGACAGACGGCTTGTCTGTAAGCCCGGGATAAAACTTCCGAGCTCGAAAACAAAAACAAAGCCAAGAGGAAGCAACTTCAGTGATGCCGTAGGGGAAAAAATGGCAGACATATTTCCAAACTAAACTCGGCAACAGCCCTTTATAGTTATGAAACGTCATATAGCTCATGACCGAGTGGTTTTCCGCTCAGGAGACAAGAATCTGCTTGGATGAAGGCAATACCAAATAGCCTGTTGAACTCTGAATGGCCTGTTCATTACCATAACTACTGTATCATCTCGCACATGTGGACTAGGTCTACATCTATATTAGAAATATTTGCTTGTTGAGAAGGTGAGGCTACAAATTACAGGCCTTATCTTACAAAGCCAGTGTCTGGATAGAAAGAGAACAGCTTAATCCCTAAGCATAAGATTTCATTAGTCCAGTAACAAAACTAAAAATACAAAAAAGAATGGGTAACAGAGAGGACACGTTTATAACATAGATGAATAAACATGAAAGAACCTAATATAATGATAATAATAATAAAATAGAAGAAGAACTCACGAACTAGATGAGTTTGGAAAGGTTTTGGGAACTTTAGGGGAGTTGTTGTCTGTCTTTTATATTTATGCGCGAGAGAGGGGTTACATGATGCATCCCAGTTTTTGTGTGCACCTCCGTGGATAGTGTCAGTGATGTCATCACAGTGCTGGATGCTGGACTTTGTGATAAGATAAGGCAGACCTTGGTTCTGGATCCGTCATCATTCTCCTTAGCACTGCTCATCTCAAGCTGCTATTTTTAATCCTTAACAGTGTTCACTGTTCACTTGGCGAGCAAAACTAGAGCCCTGCACTTTTATTCACCAATCCACTGAAAAATTCATGAGCTTGTGCTTTAAAAAAAGAAGAAAAAAAAGAGCTGCCCAGTTTTTCTTCCTTGCTGCTCAGGTTTTTCACATTTCACTTGCTGCTGCTTCTGCAGCAGCTGCTCCAAAACAGAAAAGAAAACATCTAGCCACTGGTAAATCCTTTAAGGACAACAGCATAGCTGAATGCTTAAATTGGACTTAAATCCTTTGATGCACGGAGTTGTCCATGACAGTATCCAAATCTGAATTGTGCAGTAGGAAAACCGCTTGGAAAATTGACATAAAACACACAGAAACGCTGCTGAAGCGTTTAAAGCAAGTCAGTGTGACATTTTAAACTGGCTCGTCAGCGTTTGTCCTCGTGTTCTAGAAGACGTAAACAGAGCACTTGCTCTACTTTTTGGCATTCTGTGCCAGACAGGCTCAAACATGGTAAGGGCACATGCAGACACACACACACACACACACACACACACACACACACACCCCAACTACTTTGTTTTGGTTCCTAAAAGAGGAAAAGAATAGCTTTGTGCTGTTCCTCGGACTCCCATTGAGCCGTATCCATACCAGTGAAGTAATCCACTTTGTCAGTTATGTTCTTGGTGGGAACAGTGCAGATCTCATCACATCTAGCAGGGCAGAGAGGACGTTTCACTCTTATGTAGTCATGTTATCGTCCAGTCTGATCTTTGTCAAAGACATTCACTCCTAAAAGTCCACTCATGCTTTTCTTTTTCTCTTCTCTGCGTTGCTGAAAAAATAGTTTTGAGGTTGGAATTTTTTTGGCTTTGAACAAAATGAGATTGGAAACCATATCTTTCTGCAGATAATCAATCCATGTCTGTTCTAAATCATGTTCACAGCTCTGATGTACCCACAGACCCCGATAATACTGATTTCAGCCGTATTAAATCACCACAGGGCAGAACCTTATCCTCGGATCGGATAACCTCTTTGATCTAAAAGTTTCCTATCCTATAAAAGTTTCAAGAGTCACAAGAAAAGGAAGGAGCGGAAGGAGCTCTGACCAGTTCTGATGTGCTGCGAGAACACAACAGTTGGGTTTGGTTGTTCTGTAGCAGATGGTGTTTCTGATAGCTTGGGCCTGATTTCTGCCAGTGAAGAAAAAAAACTGAGCACATAAGATACACAAACAGTGACACTGCCTTTACTTTTTCATAACTCCTCCTGGTGCATCATTTTATCACAACCTGAAAAAGCATATCGGTCATAAGAAACTTTCTACTCCAATCCAGTGGCTGATGGGTGGATTAGACTCACGTTTTTCTCCTTTTAGCACAGATCAGTGACAAGGATGAGACAGCATATATCTGGCTGGGACTTTTCCATATCTTTGAGATAGAAAAAGCACTTAGTGGACTGCATAAGCCAGCACAGTGCTTTTAGCCGTGAGAGCTGTTCCCAAGGGGAGGGGGGAGGGGGTAAGCAGTACAAGGTCTTTTCAGAGCAGATGATAAAGATGCAAGATAAAATAAGAAAGAAGGGGGCTTAATGGTTAGAGAGGTGAAGCTGTGATGACAAGGCTGGTGTTTCAAAAGGCTGGCGTGATGGGAAAGAGTAAAAATATGATAGACAACACTTTCCTTTAAGGTTAACTTTAACTTGGTATCTTATGGTCAGCTGTGAGTGTTTCTGCTGTTGCATGAGCCTTACATATCTTAATAATAGTTCATCTGTCCACCTTTTCTTCAGCAATCTTGATAACTCAGTCAAACTTGGTGGATGCAATGCTGAAGAGCCGAGCGAGTGCGTTGATGAACCTGAGGTTCAGTGCATAATTGCCCATATTCTAGCTGCAAGTTCCTGTCTGTTACCCATGCTTCCTGTATATTGACTGCTGACTACTCCATTCTGTGTGTAGGAGGAGTGGCATCCACAATCGCCACGTTCTCCACGGCAATGTTTATATTCAATTAATGCATCCTTATGCCAGTCCTCTTTTCACAACCATAATTTTTAGCTTGTCTGTGTGTGACACGTTTAGGAGACATCTGTAAATTGTAGCTTTAAAGAATTAACCTGGGTTGCAGTCCTTCTGAGTTGGCACTAGTTTTAATAATGTGTAATCTGGATTTACAGTCTCCTGGACCTGTTACCTAATGCTGAGGTATATAAGGACAAATAAAGGTGTGGTAGACCAAACTCAAGAAGCTCTTTTGAAGAGGGACCATATAAAAGCATTAGTGCGCTCATTATATCAATAAGTCAACATTTTAGATCCCATGTGTTCACCCGGAAGGCAATTCAAAGCCAACATGTGAAACATGATGCCATGTATCTGATCTTACCAGCTCTCTAGCGCTGAGCAGAGAGTCCTGAGTAATCCCTGGGCATAGTGCGAAAGTGCTCTCGGGATTAGAATTACTATCAACAAAGGCACTCACAACGAGCATTGACCATTAGTTTTTTTTTGTGTGTGGGCGTGTAAATTATGGTAGCCTTTATCAGCTTGCCTTCCTACCTGCATCCACACTTTTAAAAAGCGAATTGCTGTTTAAAAGTCACGCTAAATTGACCCGATGAGAGCGGTGTGCAGACGCTCGGTCTGGATCCTCCCACATTCTCTCTATTCATCCATAAAGCTTCATCCAACCAGGAAAGATAGAATCAATACACTGGAAGACAAGCACTGTATAACAGCTACAGTCTAAATGGGGATAGATTTTATTTAAACTGCCTCTAAATGGATTTAT
>NW_024582377.1:865116-890116 GCF_018398535.1 Haplochromis burtoni
TTTTGACAGAGGCTGCTGGAACAATAAAAATTGTCCTGGTGGCCTTAAGTGATTTTTTTTAAACAGTGGTGGATTCACCAAACATTTCTTACAGTAATTGTATGCCCTTGTCATTTCGGATCAATGCAGCAGAGCACTTGAATCCATCTGCCCAGCTGCTCTCCTATCGACCTCAGCTCTCAGTATAGGCTGTTTTTGTGCTCCCCTTTTTTTCTTTTTCTTTACCATCATTAAAATATGGTACTCAGTGATTGGTATTCATCTGCTTGTACATGAACTTAAATGTAAAAGCCAGAGCTTTTAGAGCCAGAGACCATTACAACTTTAACTTCATTTAAACACTGATATACAAAAGACTCAATTTAGAAATCTATTATTATACCAGCTACCAGGAAATCATAGTGAACCCTAGAGTTATAATTTCAATCATCCACATCAATCACAAAAGGCAAATACTTAACTTTCTTCATAAAATACCACCAGTTAGTTAAAGAAATTTACCAGCATGTAAACCACTTGAGCTCTGCTAACACACTTACAAAACCCAATAAAGGGAAACAGAAGAATAAAAACAAGTGAATAATATGCACTTCCATGTACTTTTGGCTTATTTAAATGTTTTGTGATTTTAACACATGCACATGTCTTTGGATATAGTCCATGTTTAGCATGTTTTTGTACAGTTTTTGTCTTTCCGGTAAAGAAAGGACAACTTGTAGGAAGTTCAAGCCCCAAATGCACAGATGGGTTGAAAGAAGAGCACTGTAATAGAGCCATTTCCACAAGGTCATATGGTGAAAGAGAACACCTGAAAAGTAACACCATTGCTCAGAGGGTCATGGGTGGAGTATGCACTTCCATAAAGATTAACTCAGGCTGAAGATTACAATCAAAGCCACTGTGGTTAATTTGATGGGGGGGGGGGGGGGGGGGGGGGGGGGGGGGGGGGGGGGGGGGGGGGGGGGGGGGGGGGGGGGGGGGGGGGGGGGGGGGGGGGGGGGGGGGGGGGGGGGGGGCGGGGGGGGGGGGGGGGCGCGCAATTTTACCTCCGTCACCACAACACTTGAACTCAAACAATAAAGATTATTTTAAGTGTAGACTGTCAGCTATAATTCAAAAGTATTGCCTTAACTGACGTTTGATACACAGTCCCCAATATTTAGAAGTTCAAAATGAATGGAACAAACTAAAATTTTTAATTTTTAGATTGTTATTTATACTTGGATAAAACTCTTTTTCAGTAAATGACTGGCTGATGTCACATCACCACATGTTGTGTTTCCTCCCTTGATAAGCTTGTCGCTCTGGCCTTAAGTTTGGTCTTGGAATAGGGCTGCTCGATTATGGCAAAAATGATAATCACGATTATTTTCACTGAAATTGAGATCATGATTATTTGACATATATTACGTGCAATAAACTACAAAAAAATTGAAAATCGTTTTTGTTTTTTTTACATATATTTCTACTTGGAGAAATTTAAGAGGTTTATCCCTCAAAACTTTAAATACAAAAAAGTTGCAAAAAATAGTTTACAACAACAGGAAATTTATTTTGAGTGTCTTCATAGTTTTATTTTGGAGATACAGCAATTTTTATATACTGTGGGAAAAACAAAAAACAATCCTATGATGCAAATTTAGTCAAGTCAAGTCAAGTCAAGTTGGCTTTATTGTCACTTCAACCATATACAGTTTAACAGTACACAGTGAGGCGAAACAACGTTCCTCCAGGAACCAAGGTGCTACATGCAACATAAATTTACAACATAAATTAACAGAAAAACTAAACTAGCTAACTAAGAGGCCTAGTTAGCTGGCTAGCAGAGACAAGACAGACTGACCTAACATAAATTACAACATAAATTAACAAAAAAACTATCTAACTATCTATATCAAATTTGCAAAGAAAACAGCAGGTGCATCAAAATAAACTATTTCCAGCAGTGCAATTCGAGTTCTAAGCATCCCAGCAACTATTCAGAAAAGTCAAACATGACTTATAAAAACACTAGTATAGGCTTTTAAGGCCTACAAGTAAAAAACTACATTTTCCGCGAAAATGACGTCACTTCCGGTTTCGGGCAGGAAATGCGATAGTTCGCGTGACGTCTTTTTCAATGTGGGAAGTGTTAAGAACAGCTGATCGGATCGGCAAAGCGTGTTTCTGGAATATTATGTTTTTGTTCCTGCAAGCGCTTTTTATGCAATTTTTGCAAAGCTATATGTGGAAGGAAACCGTGACCGAGGACAAGCTGATGGCATAAGATGTAAGTACAACTCCTCTGGTTTCATATGCAAAAAAAATTATTGCGCTAGCTTACACGGTTCAGGTTCTACAGGGATTTAAAAATAGTTACACAAAACGGAGCGTGCTGCTCTGACCGGCTTTAAAGGGTTAACAATAACAATGTATTGAATAATGACTTTAAAAAATAATATAAAATAGTGCAAATACTGATAACAGTGCAAATGTTTGCAATATAAGAAATAAATGAAAAATGTAAACATCTATGTTTAGTGAACTTTGCAGTGTTGCTCTGTGGTGCAGCTACGACACTGTAGCAAAGTTTACACACTATGTCTACTTGATCCACGTCTGACTCCGCGAACCCATAATGTTTCCACACCACTGAAGTTTTTTTTACCTCTCTTTTCAACCAACGCAGTCACTCTCCTCTCCAAATAACTTCTGCTTAGCTTTCCGAGCTTCTTTTTTTTTTTTTTTTTTAAAATATTAAACTTTATTAAGAAACAGTATACAGAACATGTATACAATCAGAACAAAATTAACATATGCCAGGGGGTGTAATACAAAGAATTACAAACATTCAAATAATTTGTAATTACTACAAATAGTAATAGTTTTCATAGCCTTTTTGTTAAGTGATCCACTAATCAATTTTATGTAACATAAAACATCATTATAGTAATGTTTAAAATTAGGTTTTTTGTTACTGTATTTGCATTTGTGAAAATAAAATTTAGCTAAGATAACTAACAAGTTTATTATAAAGTAAACATCTTCTTTTTTTTGCCTTCGAAAGAAACAAAATACAACATTTTCCCATTTCACAGTAAAGTCTTTATAGAGATGTCCAGCAATGAATCTACTGACTTTAAGTTTAGCATGATAGAAGAGTGTCACAGTTAGGATGGTCCACGTCACTGCTGATTCTTCGTTCCCTGTCTAATTTACTGCGAATGCGGGCGTCGATTGACCGAGGGATACATGGGGCTATATCGCTATCATTATGATCGTTGAAAGCCCAGATCGTAATCGTGATTAAAATTCGATTAATTGAGCAGCCCTATCGGTAACTAAAAAACATTCTGTTGGGTTGAGATGAGGTGACTTGGTCAATGAAGAATATCTCATTTAGGGGTGGGCAATATAAACGATATACGATAGAAACGATATAAATTTGGCCAACGATAGAGATTTTCGCTCTACCGCGATAGCGCATGTTGATGATGTCATCAAGCTGCACCCGTTTTGGTCAAAAGCATCGCAGCGGCGTACTGTATATTGTTACTTTTATTTGCCTTGTATGTCTACTGTTCAGGCTGAACTGGAATGACTGGCTGTTCACTTTGTAATTTCAATAAAGTTTGAGAAAAAAAGCATCGCAGCGGCTACAACCATTATCATCTGCAAATTATGGCCGCAACAGTCATAGCAAAGAGATGAAGCACTTTTGAAATATGGGGAAAGCCAAAAACTGCGCTTCCTCCACTTCCGTAACATTGATTCATTAATGTTGAATTCTCTCGCAGCTGCTCTATTCCCATGTTGTTGCAGTATATTAATAACTAACCTCGTATTGTGGATGAATAATCTCAGTTGTTCTCCTGACTGAAGTTTGGCCCGTGTATAGCATCCTGCTATGCGATTGCATTTGTCCCTGACCACCAGAATCCCTCACGTTAACTTTTATCGAGTGGAAAAAAGTTGGCGTTCATCCTCCAGCTTCACTGTTAATGTTATCTGGTGTTGGCCAGAGGGGCCGATGGCGCGATATGGCAGCCTCGCTTCTGTCAGTCTGCCCCAGGGCAGCTGTGGCTACAACTGTAGCTTGCCTCCACCAGTGTGTAATGTGAGAGTGAATGAATAGTGGCATTGTAAAGCGCTTTGGGTGCCTTGAAAAGCGCTATATAAATCCAATCCATTATCTATTATTAACATAGCTGTGTCGCTAGCAATCACGTAGCACAACATTATATACCAGGTAGTCCAACTTCAGTAACCCTGCAAACGCCACTGCTGTTTAGTTTTCTGTCTTCATTTATGTTGGAAGTGGTAGCAGAGCTGTACGTTTTAATTAGTTTCAAAAATCTCTCAGTCAGAACATGGTATGTCATGTTTAGGTGGAAACTAGCGAGCTAACTTCCTGTTAACTTCTAACTCCGTTAAATTTAATAAATTCTGTTTTCATCGATGCCTGGATGTTAAACTTAATTGTTACACCTGGTAAAGCAGCAACGCTGATGATTTTATTAAAGATGAAAGAATTTAGACCGTTTTTAACACTGTGTTCGTTTGACTTAGGGACCTGAAGCCCAGATTACTCCGCGAAGCTTCTCACTACGGCAGCCGTAATGCTCTGACAATCCATCAAGCAGTGCGGCTTACCAAAGTTTTTAAGTGCCTTATAGTGTGGAAAATACATTATACAGAAGAAAAGAATATATCGCGATATATATCGTTACTGCACATGCTTCAAATTACACCGCGATATGGATTTCAGGCCATATCGCTCAGCCCTAATCTCATTTCTCTGCTCTGAGAAACTCTGGGTTGCTTTTGCACTATGCTTTGGGTATTTATCCATCTGAACTGTGAAGAGCTGTCAGATCAGTTTTGCAGCATTAGGCTGAATTTGAGCAGAGAGCACAGCCCTACACACTTCATAATTCATCCTACTGCCTCTTATCAGCAGTCACGTCATCAATAAACATTAGTGACCCGGTTACACTGACAGCCATACATGTCCATACCATAACATTATCGCCACCATGACAGATGGTATGCTCCAGATTATGTGCTGTCTCTCAGTTTTTTCCATACAATTCTGCTCCCATTATTAAGGTAGAAGTTAATCTTGGTTCCATCTGAAAACAAATTCTCTCTCTTTTAGGTGTTTTCTTGCAAACTCCAATCTGGCCTCCTTCTTCTTGAGTATAACCAGTTTTCATCTTGTTGTATACGATTTGTATTTGCATTCATTTGCATCCACATCTCTTCGGACCTCATATTGAGAGTTCCAGTGATGCCAAATATAAATTCCTGCTTAATTTGACAATTGTAATTCCTAAGCAGTTAATCCAGTACTTTAGTTAAAGCACTTGAATTACAGGTGAAACCCCATCTCCAATCACCTCTTGATTTATTTTTTAAATCTCAAATCCACTGTGGGCTGTACAGAGGCATAAATTCCCCCCAAAAAGTCATCGTCCAAAGGCTTATGAAACTAACTGTATGACTGGGACTATTGAGGGTCTCTGGGTGCTCGGACAGTGCAGACAGACAGACTTATGCCAGAATGTCAGTCCAGCTTGTTCTACGGATCATGGAATCAGCAGCATGCCTTTTGACTCTTTCCTGCACTGCTGCCTGCAAGGAGTGAGGCAGCATGATGCTCGAGTCTGTAGGCATGCTTTGTGGGGGGAAAAAGCGACATTTCTTTTTGCATCTCCTCATTTTCAAAGTTTCTTTTTTAATGCTTTTTCGTTTTTATTGCACACTGAATGACTGCCATATAGGCGGCTCAGTGCACCTTTATTTCCAGTGCTAATATATTCATGTTGCAACTCCAAACCCTTTTGATATCTGTGCTCACATTTGTGTGTTGCTGCCTGATAATTAGGAGCCCATGCCTTGGTGTAGCACAGATTGTCAGGCTGCATTAGTTTCAGAGCTGCACTGGCTGCACAGAGGACAACAAAGGGACTGCCCATTCACAGCACTGCGCCATCCTTTCAGTGACATGATTATGTTGTGTGAGCTGAGAATTCCTCTGTTGTCATTTCCAATCCTGTCCCAACTGCAGTAAGGCATTCGTTTCAGCCTTGTGAGGTTTTTTTTTTCCATTGTCTGGGTGCTATATAAGATCAGCAGATTCAAAATGCCCTCAATCTCCACCAAGTTTGTCAAGCGGCTGCTCAGAGCAGCTGCTCTCATGGCGGTTAAAGACAGAAATCAAGCCTCTTAATTGTTGAACGTGCTGTTGAACTGTATTTCCTGTGTTGTTATGTAAAAATGCTTGATATAGATGGAAGCAGTGGGGGTGTTGCCTACAATCAACAGGAGCATGAGCAGTTCCCAGTTTGGGAGATGACCTCGCTTCACAGTTTTTAGTGGCTTTAAGTGCTTCCCACTGCACAGCATTTGTACAGTGAATCAGTGAGTGTTAAGATTATGATGCTGTTGCCTGTGGGACGATTGATGGGACCTATACCATAGTAGTGGACTAAGAGGATTACATGTTGCTTCACTTTAGCAGTACATCAAGGGCATTCATGTTACTGAGCTGAATATGGCTCAACAGCAACCTATTGAAAAACGTGTTGACCAGCTTTGCTTTCCTTCCGTGCCACATCACGCTTTCCCCTGTATCTCAGTTTGTGTGTGTAGTGTTTATGTCCCTGTACTGCGGTATGATGTATTGTTAATGACTGAGGAAGCAGCAGTTGGAAGGACAGCCGAAGGAAAGGGTGGCGGGGCTTTTCAGAGGAAGCAAAGGGAGGGACGGGACGTCCTGACCTGTTGGGTCTTCTGTCAGTCAGTCTGCATCCTCCAGAGCTAACCCGAAGGCTACTATTTAAAATCTTACCCCCTCATCCAGCCCGGCAGCTGGATCCAGCCTATTTATAGCCTCACCGCTGCCCTGGGAGAAGCAAGGCTGGAGAGCAGGGGGGAGGAGCTGGATTTGTGGAAGCATAAACTCTGATTTGTACACAGCATAATACAAATATTAACATTATATGGTATATAGTTTGTATTTTTGTGGGACTACTGTGATTGCTGATGTTCATTTTATACACATGTTGCACAACTAAAACTGGTATAGGGTAAACAGATTCCAACAAACTAAATGTGGGGCAAAGAGTAGGCATGTGTGGGACAAAGTGGAACAATACTAAAAAAGGGTAGGCTGAAACTGAAGAAATACACAAACTATCCAGACATGTTTGGTTAGGGATGTATCCATAGACCTGCAGATGTGTCTCTTTCAGCCACGTTTACTTTTATAAAGTAGAACCAATAAAAATGTCGGACATTGTCTCAATATGTGTGACAGGAGGATGAGATAAAAATGTTGCAGTTTTATATGAAGTGGGACTCTTTGTCAACTTAGACTGGGAAGCTTGACATGAATTCTTCAGTTGATCCAAATTTATTAAAAGTTTTGCCCCGTCCCCTGCCCTTCCCTGAGCCTGGTTCTGCTGGAGGGGAAAAAAAGGATCTTCTTCCTTCCTACTGTCACCACGTGCTGCTAATAGTAGGACATTTGATTGTTGGTCTTCGTCCTACCTTAAGGCAACTGTTGTCATTTGGCGCTATAAAAATAAAACTGAATTGAAATTAAAGTCAGGAAATGGAAATACTTGACTTGACCTTTGCTCCTGATTCTTAATGTTCTGACATTCCTTCCTGTTTTATGTGACATTATGTGTCATTGTTATGGGTGTTTATTAAAACCATATTAAATTAAATTATTAAAAAAATATTTAAAACATTTATGGAATATTAAAATACGTGAAAAACATCATGGTTGTGGGAAGCCAACAAGCCACTGCTTTAGCACTGGGAGTATCCTATCAGTAAGCAAACTTCATTACAATATAAACTAAAACACCGCATTAATGAAGCATGGACATTCAAATTTATAAAGTGAGTCAACTCCAACTACAGCTCATGTCTGACCTGAGCTGACTCACCTGCTTAAGCAGTAGAAATAGAGGACAGGACTACACTCCTGTAATGGGAGGCTAAAATACTAAATTAAATAATCCTAATATAAGCAGAAGTTGCCCGTCAAGACATACCTCTGTATTGTTACTGCTTATCCATATCTTCATGGATCAGTCTTAATATACATTACAGTGACTAGAAGCAACTGATGAAAACCTTTCAGCTTACCACAGAAGTGGATAAATCAGCCCAGTCCACAAAGGGACACACAGCACAGTCCAGAAAGACGGCAGGGAGTAGTCCTCACACCTGCCAGCAATCACCTGTTTACCACTTCAGTTTGCATTATGTGAGACTGGTTATTTTCCTGCCTGGTCCTCACCGTTCCTGTGCTGCATCATTAGCATGTGTGCATAAGCTCATTTTGATGACACTATTTTGTGAAGACGGAGAACTGGTGATTACAGAGTAGAAATGTGATTACAGAATACCCTTTGCTGGCATGATTTAGAACAGACTTTGGCTCCGACACTGTGTTTTTTGGGGGAGCCTGAACAATCCCCCTTTGTCCCTCGTCGGGTACAAGTACGCTCTGTTACCGCATCCCTCCTGATCTGCACAGACAGGCACCCAGTCTGACTGTGCTGCTTTCACAGCCCCTCTTTTTGGCAGCAGATCCAGCTGAAGCGCAGCCTTGTTTAACTGGATGTTTTCATTAATCAGACTGCTCAGGCACAGGCTGGTTTGATTCTGTGTGACACTTATCTGTCACCTAAGTTTCATGCCTCTCTCTCGCTCTTGCTTTCTGTCTGTCTGGTTGTTTTTGTAGATGATCCCATGTCTGGCCTGTTCAGGAAGCCTATGAATGATGATGGTGATGTCTACACTTCCCTGCTGTCCAATCAGACCTTCACAACGGGCCAGGAAGCCTCCTACCTGTCTGACGACCTGAAGCCCTCTAGCCACGCTTCAGGTTCTTCTTCCTTGGATCACTTCTCAAGTGACACCTACAGCTTCAGCTCCAAGATGACTTCCAGCCAAGCTAGTGATGCAGCAAAATCTCTGCTGGGCTCAGATAAGACAGAATCCTACAACTACATGGACATCAGCCACGGCGACGAGCGCCCTGACCAGCAACAGGGGGCTCTGCACAACCTGCTGGACAAAGGCTCAGCTGGACATGACTTATTGGGCAGCTACATTGATAAGAATCCCAGAAGAGATGAGGATGATGAGGATGAAGAAAATCTAGGTCCGGCACTGGGCTCCCATTCTTTCCCCTATGTTGAGGAGCCATCTGATGAGGAGCTGGGAGACTACCGTTCCTACCGAAACCTAGGCGACACGCCACAGACGGCCAGCCCGGTGAAGATCACTTTGACCGAGTCCCAGCCAACAACTACTAAGGCAGAGCCGCCAGCACACCCCCCCTCAGTCAATGCGTCTGAACGTGAAAGCGTCCTCAGTGTGGGCATACAGGGGGTCCCCACTGTCACGCTGTCAGAGCCAGAGGACGACAGCCCGGCCTCCACTCCCAGTGCTTCACCAACAAGTAGGCAAAGCACATAGTCACACACAAACACCTTTCACCTGTGCACTACATGGATAAAAGTCTGTAGCTTGGTATATCAGCATCAATACACACACACACACACACACACACACAACACACAACACACACACACACACACACACACACACACACACACACACACATTAGAATTACAGGTTAAGTTTTTTCTCTGTGGCTGGGGTGTGCAAATTACCATATTAATAGGAGAAAATGCTAACATTTAGCACTTGTAGACAGACTTTATTTGCTAAAAGAAAAGAGTTTTCTTTATTCTTTCAAAAGTTATGTAATCTAGCTTTAAGTCATGTATGCACATACTGTGTGTCCAGATTTGCAAGGAAGACACTAATGCCTTCTTTTCTCTGGATTTCTTTGTGAGCAGAAAAAGATTTCCCCTCTCATGACATATTCAAGTCTGATGCAGTTTCCAAAAGCAGCCCAGGCACAAAGGGCAGTGGCAGGGACCATGATGGCAGCAGCGCAGAGTCTGGGGACTCTGAGATTGAGCTGGTGTCTGAGGAACCTCCTAAGGCCAGTAGCAACCCATTTGCCCAGCCACCTAAAAGCAAGGGCACGTTCAGCCAGCCTAACAACCCCTTTGACAGTCCCCCAGTTGCCAAGGGTGGTTTAGGCCTCGCTGGCAGTCACGCTCCACCCACAGCTTACAGCATACTGAGGGAAGAGAGGGAGGCAGAGCTTGACAGTGATCTCTTCATTGAGTCTGCGTCCGAAGAAAGCCCAAAGAGAGAGCAAGGCTTCAGTGGCCCCAAACAGGGAGTCAGCCCTCCCTCCCCCCTGGTTCCCACCACTGTCCCTCCCCGCAGTACCACCGAGGGGGCGCCCGTTGAGCCCCTGGTTTCAGAAAAGATCAAGAGCCCAGTGAAAAAGGAGGAGGATCGCCCTAGCAAACCAAAGCCCCCAACTGCGGCCGTGCCTCCCGAGGTGCGATCAGAAAAGCCCCACCAGGAAGACATGCACAAAATCACCAGCGAGGGCAAAGGAGACCTGGGAAAGCCTATTGCATCAACTTTCCTGGAGGGCTTTGATAAACAAAAAGGTGAGTCCTAAAACTGTTGCTGTTATATCTTCTTAGGTTTACACACAAACTTATAACTTATTGTGATCTTTTATTTGTTGCTGTGCTCCCATCTTAAATACTAGCTGTCAGCTCATGGAACAAGTACTAATTTATCTGCTGGTGTTTATCATAGAAGCTACTTAATGGACTGCGTGTTTTGGCGATGATTTGTTGACAAGGCCGTGAAATAGCTGCTCAGTGTTTATCTCTGTACAAGGAGTGGGTGGGAAGGCTTGTCTTGCACTATCCCCACAATTGGTTCCCCCTGGTGGTGTATAGAAGGAAAAACAGAGAAAGGATATGGGGCTTTAAAATGCAAGGCAACTGAAAATCAGCTACAGTTTCAGGCCTGTGACTCTAATGATGCAAATGATAAGAATTACAAATGTGCAGGAGGGGGTGGAGGCCTTCCAGCATCTTGACAACATCTGGCTTCACACATCAGCCTTCAGCCCCCTGAGATTAGATAAGTCAGACATGCCACTCACAGTGAGCAGTTAATGCTGGTTAGCCTGCACCTTTTGATCTCAGCAGGGCTATTTTGATTTCTATTGGCTGTTCTGGCTGTCAGTGAAAACAGCGGGTTTACATAATCCTGTGATGTCAAAACTGGGGCACTCTCTTACTTAAGAGCTTTGAAGGAATCCTCTTGAATCCCCCATGTTTGTAGAGCAAATAAAATAACCTCTGATTTAGATTTTTTTTTGTCTGCGTTGGTTCCTCTGTGGCCTCTAAGAAAGCATGGGTTGTACCGACACCCTGGTTGAATCAGGTGAATAGCTGCATGTTTAAAATGTAAACTGACACATTTCATAGCAGCTGAATGCATTTGTTTTACTTTGTTTACTGAGGCTAGAAGAAGGTTCTGGAAATGCTAGTAAAAAGCAGGTCAGGTCTTTTTTATCTCCACCACTAGAGGGCATAGTGCACCTTTGTTATGTTAGGCTGTGTTGAAGGGGAGAAGATTTTGTTTGCATCAGTCCATGCACTTCCATACCAGTTGCCATAGCAACAGCGATGGGGGACCAGGTTAGCTTTTTCATTTCCTCTCCATGGGTATTGGCATGAAGGCCCGTCAAGCTTGTAGGAAGCAGAAGGTGTGAGGTGTGGCTGTCAGCGGGTGGAGGGGAGGAGGACTGAGGGGACAGGACTGGCAGCTTTGATGGGATTGAAAACTGGTATTAGCACATTGTTTTCTGTTCAACGTTGACACCACACAATGACTGTGCTCTTTAAGTTGCATTTTTACACATCCAACTTTGCTTTTTTCTGTCACATTTTCCAGCTTCATTTGCATTACAAATGTGTTCTGGAGAGGAAACCATAACACACAAACATCCCGAAGACACTAAGCAAGGAGCATTGTGCTGTAAATGCACAGTGTCTCTTGTTATGAATTATTAAGAACAAGCACTTTGCCTCTTAATTTGCCAGTGAGTCATATTGGAAAAGGCTATTTTAATCTATGGCTACAATCATAAATTGTGTCATGTGCAAATACAGAATAACGAATCTGGATGGTTGCCATATTTTTCAATGCTCATAAAATATTCCATTGCATCCTGTCTGGTGTGCAGCATGACATCAGACTATAGAATTCCCTTTTTTCTTCTTTATTTAAGGCTGCACAGCATGTGGTATGTGCTATATTTAATGCGCATATTGCAAATGATTCAAATACATATGATGCCACACTAGAGCTACGACAAAAGCAGTTTTCTAAACACCACGTGACCCTGCATCCACCTAACCCTTCCGTTGCTTTTACCCCCACTATTACAAATTAGATGCTCTGTTAGGACTTTTATTGTGAAAGGAAAGAAGCTTGTCACCACCCCCCAAACCCCCCGGGCTCTTAATCATTGCATGGATGATTTGCTGCAGCAGAAACTGTGGTGTGGTGTTTACAATTTACCCCCCTCCACTCCATTCCCTCCACACAGACAGGCACATACGCACTTTCCCTTCTCCTTCTGTTTCTAGCCAGCACCACTCCACAAGCATCAGTCTTTGTGCTCCGTGCGCCGGCAGCACCTTGGAAACCTTTCCTCCCTCCCTTCCTCCCTCTCTGTCGTCTCAGCCTCTCTCTCGCATCCTTTTTCGACTATTCATGCCTTTCTGGGATGAGTGAGTGAGTCGGTGCGACCGAAGAGCTAGGCAAAGAAGAAAACGGAGAGCAGAAAGAGAAAATCAAGAGAGAGAGAGAACAGGGACAGAAACTGATCACCAGCATGCAGGGAGCTGCAGACGTGACCAAGAAGGAATGCTCCTGGAGCAGTTGGAAAGGCCAGGGTACTGACGTGTTTACTGTGATTTGCTCATTTATTGTCTGTGCATACGTTGTGGCCGTGGAGGGGTAACATGGTTATTTCTGCATGTAGGTTAAACATTCATGTGTGTCACCCTTGCATGTGTGGTTTGCATGTTACATATTAGCTGTAAGCGTACGGGATTCAAACTGTGCCGTTTGCTGTTCCACCTTTCTCACGGACACGCCCTTATGACGGATCGTTTCTTGTTTCATGTCTGTGCATCTCACAAAAAAAAAGGAAAACAAAGGGAGGGGGAGGGGGGTGAGAGACGCTGCTTGGTGTTTTGGAAAATAACTGTATCCTCACCAGTGTGCTGGGAGCCATCTGTTTTGGGTGCATGGTAATATGGATGCTAGTGTCATGGACCAAGGCATATTGCTGTAATCACCCTCCCCGCTTTGCGACTGTGTAGGGAAGCTGGTTTATTATGGCGGATGCTCTGTTTTGTGTAACGAGGCAGTCACAGCATCCGAATGGCACTGACAGACTGTCTCCATGGTAACCAGGGCGCACCCAGTCCCATTACATCAGCCTTTTCTCTCTGGCCGCCATGGCACCTTGCAGAGACTGGGCCGGAGAAGAGCATCCTCCGGCCGTCTGTGCCAACAGCAAGGAAGAGCTTACAGAGGGGGCCGAGAGAGAAAATGGCGTCTTTTCCTCCACGCCGATTGTGGTTCATTATCTGTCGTCTTTTTAGGTCTAGTTAAGCCATAGAAACATGACAGACTGGTCTGTTTATTGTATCACAGCAGAGACCATAACAGTATCTGATTCAGGATGACAAAAACATCCTATTTGTTATTAATGTGCTGAGTCATTATACATTTAATTTGATCTACATCGATACCCCAGGCTGTGTAACATTATAGCCTGATCCGAACGATACACAGCATCAAGATCGCATCAAATTAAGTCACCGCAGTCAGCACAACAAAGGATGAAAGTGAGCTGATTTATCTTCTCCTTTTAAATGCCTGTGCATCATCATTTTGAAGCTGTAGGCATTTTTGTGTAGTCATTCTCATTGCCATACAAAATACTGATTCACTGCCACCAAACTCATCAGGGTTGATCAAACTATGATGTAGGCTTGTCCAGGGGTGAGTCATGGATACATGATGTAATCAAAATAATTAAAAATGACAGGTATACAAAACAGCTTATGGGTTTTCTAATGCACACTGTTGGCCAAAATATATTCTCTCCACTGCGGATGCTTTTCTATCTGCTGACACCTGGAGAATTTAACTTTATAAAGTCACAGAGTTTTTAAAATTAAGAACACTAGTGGCAGCTCTAAAACCAACTGTCAAGACTGTATTAGCTTTTCAAATATTATAATAATCTTTTTTTAATCTTACACTGGGCCTCAGTGCAGCCCCTTAGCTCACCTTTCAAGCCAACTTCCTTGTGATTGAATGCCCCTCACAGTTCGAAGGTTTGGACAGCAGATGTGTGGGGTTTGATATGACTCTGACATGACCACATCAGAAAGATCCCACCCCCTGTTTTTCTCATCATAAGAGTAGAAAAAAAATATCTAAAACTGAGAGTCAGCGCAATCTGAAGTCTGAGCTATTAGTTCAAACCTCTTTGATATGTTGGACTTGTTTGATATGAACACAGTGCATATATATATACATATATGGGTGTGGGTGTGTCTGCTTTCAGATAGTTTTAACAGTCTTAAGTTGTCATTGAGCTGTGTTAATATAGCATTAATATATTAACCAATATTAGAGAATAATAATGATCATGATGAGGTACCATCCCCAAGTCCAAATCACAGTGGCTGTGGTCCAAATCTTTCCCGACTCTCGGCTGTGAAAGATGGTTGCAACAGAAGTCTTGTTGCATGTTTTTTCCATCTGGCTGATGGCTCATTTCAGGCCACCAGGATGTCTTCAGTGATTTAATGAGGTCAGGCTAAACTAGTTCCACTACAGAAAAAGGGGGATGGGAAATCAAATTATTGGCACTGGTGTTAATCATTTTCTGTTTTGTTCTTTTTTGCTCAGTCTTTGTGTTCAATATCAGAGCAAATAATTATATCATCAGACTGGGCTGTCAGGCAGCATTTGTGCTTCCTGTGTACATTCAATCAGCTTCCCCCCGTCATCGCTGTACTTGGGATTTACATCGTGCTATCATACCTAAGGGTTTCCTTTATATGAATATCAGGCTAAGCTGTTAAACAGGCTTTTGGTGAATGGGCTGCACTTGTGGTTCTACAGACCACTTAAAGTTTCTCATTCACCCATTCAAAAAAAAAAAAAGTGTAGGAGCCGAAGCTTTAGCGTCTTAAGAGACACAATGTCTTTTGATCAATATGAATTCAAACACTAATTTTGCTCGTGATGTGGTTGTTAACTGTCGACTTATAATGTATAAGCCTTTTAAACACTCGTTTCTCTTCATTATACACTGACACAGCCTTGTCCACCCATAAGTCTATTTAACCTGCTATTGTCCTTTTGTGCTCCACAATAAAGGGAGTGGCTGTTCATATGCCGGGTGCAAAGACACATTATGTGCCGATGTCTCCCCAGATTCGGAGAAAATGAATCTCTCTCTGTTCCCAAAGGAACGTTCTTTCCCCTCCCTTCCTGTCTCTCCATCTCTCACTGAACGGTGGGGAGAAAATGGAGCATGGTAACTATGGTAACTGCATCAGGCAGGTGCTCAGCAGCGCCATACCACCAAAGCGTTTTAATGGAGCAGTCTAGGAAGATTATTAGCTGTCGTAAGTCAAATCGTGCAGTTTTAAGTCTTTTGGTTCTTCCACTCTGATGTGCTGACTTTTAAATTAGTGGCTGGTTGACGTTCTTTGTCTCATCTCAGCTAGTCTGCGCTTAAAGTCTGAGCATAAAAGCACTCCAACAGAGAACGAGTGTGTGTTTGCATGTGTGTGTGTGTGTGTGCTGGATTGCAATGTGGTTCTTTGGCAACCGCACCCCATACACGTCCCTCTCCATCCCTCAGCCCCCATTCCTGCTCAGGCGAATGCTGATTTGCTGGTGTGGCTGTAGCCCCTCCCCTCCTGTGCAGGGGGGGGGGGACTCCCCTTTCACCGCTCTCCTTTTGTCCGTGGATAAAGCAACTGCCTCTTTCCCTGTTCAGCCATGGGAGCCGCAGGTCAGTACTCGCTTCTGCTGCAGCTAAAGCTTTTCAGTCTGCGTGCCATCTGTGCGGCGCATCACAGACCTCAGTCGCTGTTGCCTTGTCAACACCTGTCACCCGAGCAGAAATGTCTGTTGTTGATTTGTCTGCGCTACCTGTGCCTGCCCGTGTGTGTGTGTCTTTGTGTGTATTGTATGTGAGCATCTCCGTTCAAATCAGTAGCCACATGTAGAGCCGTGCCAGCAACAATGGATCGAATGGGGAGTGGTCCATGTGCAGCTGCTGTGACAATGAATGAGTCTTTGATTTCACAGTGGTGGTGTTGTTTGGGATAGGTCTTGAGCATTTTTGGAATGTATTTTAGTTACTAAGAAGACAAGACATGCTGTTTCACAGTGTGGGAACAGTGTGTGACGGAGCTGAGACTCACTCAGTGACAATGGTTGTTCTTTCACATCCAGGTTTAGCCTCCCTCTTTGGCATCTACAGATGCCTTTTAGTGGAGAGTAAAGATGGCCGTCATCACTATGCTGCTCACAGCTCCACAGCTAAAATTAGAGCGAGCAGGCAGGCAGGCGGACAGCACAGAGGAAGACACCCAAGAGACCCCAGCAGCGATCTTCTGTTCTTCGTGGGCACAATACCTTACATTAAACAGTTCTCCCTGCATGTCATCAAGGATTTAATGGCGTCCGTACTATAGTGGTTCTGTCTGGCTCGCAGTGGTAGTGGTGTGCTTGGAGTGTTGGGGCAGCCGGTTCAGCAGAGGTGAAAGGAGCAGCCGACAGTTCTCATGGAAACAAGCCCATGTTTCCAGCCGACTGCCAGAGGAGGACCCGTCGGCTGCTGGAGCTGTAATGGTACACTGAGCTAATCCTCAGTTATCACTTTGCTTTGCTAGTGGCTTTAAATTACAGGGCCCACCACCCAAAGAAGAACAGAAGGAAACCAGTGCAGCAAGACACATGACAGCCTGGGGGTATGTGTATATCCAAAATATTTCTTCCTGTATGAGGGAGCGTGCTTCACAGGAATCATTGTGTTTTGCTGCATTAATGAGATACTGATGCATCGTCATCCTTCATCATGATCCAGAGCTGCTGCTCTGACCAGATCACATTGAGCCATAATCTGTGAACTGCTGATAGTGCTTCTATTTCTGCTGCTGCGTTCAATGAGCTATAGGTCAATCATTAATTCTGCACTGTGAGCAGGCAGTGCAGGTGTACCTGGAGTGTAACGTGCCCGATGGTATGTATGTTTGTATACGTATGAGACCCGACCAGATGCTCCTGATTTTAAGCACACGTCAGGTATAACAATGAAGCCCTCCGGCCTGGAGTGTCGCAACACAGATTGAAGCACTTGTTCAACTAGTCAGAGTCAGTTATTACCTTTGGAAAGGTCGCTCTATATATAGAGGTAAAGAAACTTAACCGGCACACCGTCACTGGGACACCTTCATTCTGCCTAACCTAATGAAAAGCTGGGTTATGAAGCTGGGTTAAAACAAGATAACGTGACAGCTCTCTGAGGACCCTGGGTTGTGAACAGCTTCCAGTAATTTGACCCAAATGTGTGGTGTGTAGACCGCAGCAGCCTAATCCAGTTTGTGAAACGTACATCTGTGGATACCAATTGAACCTAAAGAATGCTGGTTATGGATCCTAACACAGTTTACCTTTGTTCTGTCCTTCCCTCCCCAGCGATTGATCTGCTCTACTGGAGGAATGTGAAGCAGTCAGGGGCCGTGTTTAGCAGCGTGCTTCTGCTCCTCTTCTCCCTGACCCAGTTCAGTGTGGTCAGTGTCGGAGCTTACTTAGCCCTGGCTGCCCTCTCGGCCACCATCAGCTTCAGGATCTACAAGTCTGTACTGCAGGCTGTGCAGAAGACAGATGAGGGACATCCTTTCAAGTGAGTGGAAACAGTTGAAGAAAATGACCAGTTTGCATTAAACAGTCAGTGACATTCACATAATGGATGGCTGTGGACATGTATCACTTTTGTCTGCTCTCATATATGTTACCAGGGCCTACCTGGAGATGGAAATCGCTCTGTCTCAGGACCAGATTAGTAAATATGCTGACAAAATCCTGCTCTACACCAACACCTGTATGAAGGAGCTCCGCAGGCTGTTCCTTGTACAAGATCTGGTTGACTCTTTGAAGGTTTGCATCACATTTAAAAGATCACTGTTTGCTTTTTAGCCCTGCTGAGAAGTCTGCTAGCTCTAACTTTAACTACACTTTGTTTCAGTTTGCTGTTCTGATGTGGCTCCTGACCTACGTAGGCGCTCTCTTCAACGGCCTGACACTGCTCATCCTAGGTGAGCTCATCCTGACTTTCAGGCACTGCTGTTGACTCACTCACACTCCATCTGAAGCCTAATAATCATCAGAATACAGAGCCTTATATATTGGGAACTAAACAGAAGTATGACATGTCAGTCACCATGAGAGAGCACCAAATGCATTTATTGGAGGCATGTACTGCTCCATTTCATGTATGTGTTTGCTTTTCCAGTTTACCTTAGATAAGGGAAGTGGTTGGGGTGTGCTTGGCCTCCTGTTGAAACAACTTTTTTCCTGTTTTTAACATATTTCCACTTCAGGTCAGAGTACTTTAACCATTATTTTTCTGTGCCTCTGCAGCTGTGGTCTCCATGTTCACCTTGCCGGTGGTCTATGAGAAACATCAGGTAGGAATGCACATCAACTCAAGTCAGCTAAGGTTTGGAAAAAACATTGCTCAACTTCTAAAAAGTCTTTTGTTTTTAGGCACAAATTGATCAGTACGTGGGACTAATACGGACCCAGGTCAACTCTGTGGTGGGCAAGTGAGTGGCTGCCATTCAGTTATTTTATTTGAGGAACTTTTTTGCCAAAGAAAGGGGGGAAAAAAAGTTTACAACTTACCAACTTTCATGTTTGTCTACTGCAAACAAATGAAGAAGTACCTGCCGTTTTCTTTTCTTCAAAGTTGCTCAGTGTCCAGTATATAAGTGAACTTCTACTGGGCATCTTTCATATATTTATGCAACTCAGTGGTTCTCAAACTGTGGCATGGGCAAATGAGGAAAAACAAATATAGGTTTGCTGATGCTATTGCACATTTTATTTAACTAAAATGATCAGATACTATTGTTAATGATAAAAATATCAAAACTGTGGGATGTGAAAATACTAATTCTAACTGCTTAGCAAATTTACCTATTCTCCAGCCACTTTTGAAGAAATGAAAAGCCACAGATGTTTGCATTATGCCCAGGGTGTTTCTTTAAATAAACTCATCAACACCCCTCAAAAATCAAAGAGTTTTTAGGTTTGTAACTGCTTTTCATACCTAAATATGCACTTCCTGGACACAGGTTGCTAATTTTAGTCAGACTCTACTTGCCGGGTCCATTGACTACCATAAAAAGAGAACACACAAAGTCATGCCCTCCTTAAATTAAAAAAAGAGAAGAGAAAAAATAAAATCCAGCGTAAACATCTTGCTGTTAACATAAAAATTAAATTCCTGTTTTCTCTGTCAAGGATCCAGGCAAAGATCCCTGGAGCCAAGAGGAAGGAGGAGTAGACCCACGTGTCTCACCGAGAAGCTGACAGTCCAGTCCAGCTCGGAGTCAGGCCCACCGTTAAAGAGCCTGGTCGTCATCTGTGGGGCGTAGTGCTATGTCATCTTGGTGTTCTCTAAAAGCATCCACTGGAGAAGCCTTCACCTTGTCTATAGCAGTCTAATCACTAACACACACACAAACAGTCACACGTATGCACATAATCCTGTTTCTAGGTAGACAAGTACACAACTCGAAGACAAAAAAAGAAACTGACTTTTTTTGTGTTGCTTATTATGAAGTGCATGAAGTCGAGCCTTGGGTAAATAATATTTGATATATTTTGTGCAGTTTTTAAAAGTCACGCTACATCTTTTGCTTTGCAGTGCTTACCACAAACTGTACGGTTTGGCACAAAATGGCTAAACGCCCACAGACGTGCTCTGCTGCCAATGTTGAATACAGCTTCATGTTTCTGAGTTAGCAGATGGGGCTTCTCTCAGTATATGTCAATATATATATAAATATCCAAAATGATTTCCTTTTGGTGTTTCCAAGCACAAAATAATTTAACGATATGCGTCTTAGATGTGGTAATTGTAGGGTTTTTGCTTTTGTATAACCATAAGGAACAATACCCACGCTCATGTTTTAGGTACTATTGTACAACTTATGAAGACAAGGAGTATCTGGTGATATTTAGCTTGTTTGAATAACTGTCCAACTTTGTACTATGTTCAACTATACTCTGTAGTTCTTTAGACCCTGGACTCTTTAACTATTTGCACTCACAGTATGTATTTAATTACAAGAATAAGAAAAATAAATGTACCTTGGTGTAAAACTTCTCCAAAGCCACTTTACTGATGAGTTGACGTTCATAAGATGAAGTCGTGTTTCTGTGTGATGCAACAGCTAAGTTTAAGGTGCTAACACTTAGAATGAGAGACTTGGAATGACGAGCTATAAATATAGGCCAATACATTCTGGCACCACCACACCTCTAATAGTAGGAGACAGGTGTGTGTCTGTGTGTGTGCTGACAAATTTAACTTCCCTCTTGAGTCACAATCAGAAGACCGACAAGCTTCATCTGTTGCAGACAACTATTTTTAATGACCAACTGCAGAAACACAACAAGGCAAAGAGGCTGAATCTTATCAATGAACTTCAGCAGCCACCAAGTTAAACAGGAAGTGTCTAAGTAACCGTAAATGAAGAAAGGAAGGAGGATTTTCCTGTTAGGATGAAAGCTACAACAAAAATTGGACTTGAAACTTGTGTGGGGAAAAAAAAAAAACCTCCTCCGAACAACAGTTAAAGTAAAATTGAAGTTAACCAAATCACAATGCAACATTTAAACAATTTCTAAATACTTAAACAATCATTTTTAGTTGTTGAGCACAGTTACAGGGTGTAGCTGGTAGAGAACGGCTCTGGCGTTTCCACCTCTCGGCTCCACGATGTCCATCCTCAGAGAAGGATCCACCTGCAGGATAAATACATATTTTAAAGCACAAGGACCTAAATGTGCCTAAGCAGAGCAGATGATCAAATGAATAAATAAAAGTGCACTGATCTGCTCATTACCTGGTTCCATTTTCCCAGTTTTTCAAACAACTGGGGAGCAATCGCTTCCCTTGGCGGAGACTTCGTGAACAGTCTGCACAATAAAAACAGTAATAACTTAAAAATTCAGCATTTTTACTGTTTTTTCAAAAAAAACCATTTTTGTTGTCCACCAAAGACATTTTGGCCTTCCCTAAAGAAAGACCATCAGGAAAAAGCTCCCAGTCCTCTGGTAGAGCAGGGGTTGTCAAACTTTTGGGGGCCAGGGACCCCTTACAGGGGTAAAATTGTTCCAAGTACCCCCTTCTAATCCCCATGCTCATAGACTGCCTTTTGTACTCCTAGATTATGTAGGAATAATTTATATTTTAAATTTTTCAATATAAATACTCAATCTGTTTCAAAGAGCTATGAGCTTCATAGAAAATAAACAAAACAAAATTTAAATAAACGTGAACACTTAAACTCCGGGCAAATTCAAGATGTATTTAAACTCAGAGCATTTTTTTAAAATAAATCGGAAAGCTTTAAAAAAAAAAAAACAGTGAAAACACTGGAACAATTTAAATGAACCCATTTTGTTTCATGAGCAGTTTAAAGACTATTTAATTGGTTAAATTTTAACACAATGAACATATTTCCCTTATTAAAATTATTTGCAGAAAAATGAAAAATCTAGCAATTTTGCCGTATCTGGCTTTATTTCACACAGTCAATCCAGTCATCAACAACAATTATTCCCTAACTCAGTGAGAAGGATGAGCGCGTCTCTCACTACACAGTTTCTCTAATCTTGTAAGGATGGATAACAAACAGACTCGAAGATCATCTTCCACTTATAAACGAGCTCTGTACTTCACAGTCAAAGTTGAAAATGATGATTTACAGAGGTAAGTGGCAGGAAAGGGGAGCAATTTTTGCATACCCTCAGGAGCCAGTTTGGGATGCCACCCTGTCATCTGAAACCAAATGTGCACTGAGGCACACTGAACTTTTTCTGAAGTTGTTATCAGGTTCACCATTAATTTTTTCTGACGCATGTTATCCACACCTTTTCACTGAAAAAAAATTACTTTGTTTTATCTTTAAACTCTGGGTAATTTTTTATGTGATGCCGCTATAGCTTAGCTGGCTTAATTGCTTGATTTGCTATCACTTGAAGACACACAACACATTTGGGTTTTCCATCGTCATTCTTGATGAAATCAAACTCGAGGTAACTGTCATACTTTCTCATTTTAGCTGATCTGGCTTTTGCGTTATTTGATGAAGCTTTGAGGATAAAGAGCACCCACAGGGCGAGTGGGTAATTGTATATATTGTATATATATATATACATATATATACATACAATCATCACTAATGTGCATTCGTTACCCCTCAATGCACTGACATTGGATATCAAATATATATATACACAATATAGATATATAATATATATATATAATATATATATATAACAAATATATATATATATATATATACACACACACAACACTTATACATATATATATATATACTAATATACACACACACACACATATACATATATATATATATACATACAACACACACCTCAATTGTGCACGTTGACCCCTCAAAGACCTGAGCCAGGAACAACCCCAGTATGTATCTATATCAGACCTGATGAGGCGGTCCCGACAGTCCTCCTGCAGCTGCCTGATCCTGTCAGTCCCCAGATGCAGAGTGCCATTGGGGCCTTCGCACACGAGGTGGTTTATAGCCATTCGTAGAGCATTTATCTGAAAACAAAGAATCAATCAGGTGCCACATCATTTAAACAAACAAGTGAAGTACTACCATCCACACACACCACTGCCAGTATCACAAAGCATAGCTACAAACTGTATAAAAAGTAGTTTAGAACTCTATTTTCAAGCTTCAACATTAGCACTAATGACAGAAATGACCACATCTGGATCACATTTGGATGAAAGGGTGGAGAGCTAATGTATTAGCAAATGTTAGCAAACTGCATGAGTAAAGTGCACACATACTTACACATAATGGTTAGTGTTACCAGATTAATAAAATACTAAAATTTCCCCAACAGCGAAGCACACACAGCAAGCCGTTCTTAATATTTGGAGAACTGAAAAACTCTTATTATGCCTGCCATGTAGGAACCTTCCTAAATGACACTGACTATTCAAACATGCACAAAGATTTCTATTCAGAATCCTTTGAGTGGCTGTTTTGATGATTTTACACAACGGTCTCTGAGGTTAAATTTACCTCAGTGATGTCGTCAACATCAATCTTCACATCAAAGGACAGTTCGATGTCATGTTCAAGCAGGATGGCCTCCTGTTTCTGACTGTTGAAGCCTAAGCCACAGAGTGCCCCAGTGTAGCAGGTTCTCTCTTCATCAGTGCTAAAAATAAATATGTTAGGTAAATAAGAATGTGAGTTTCTGTACATATATGTGCAGCGGTAATGCACATTTAACCAACCGTAGCTCCATGATGGGAGTGAAGAGCATCATTACAAGTGCAGGCAGTCCAGGGATGTCTGGCAAAATGGAGGTGTCTCTCAGCAGAATACGGGTACCTGCAACACAAACACACCCTTAAAGCTCTACATAAGATAAGACCCATTGCCAAGATCAAAACAATGCTCTCATAATCTGACCTGGAAAAAGTCATCTATGGCTTTGTTTTCTCTAGGCTAGATTAAAGCAAACCCTTCTATTTGGTAAAAATAAAAAGTTAGTCTGTCACCTTCAGCTAGCTCAAAATGCTTTTAGTGCATTATTTTATTGATCACCTCTAAAGGAGACCAGGGCCCAAAACAGAAATACTGAATTTTTGAGTCAAATTACAGCCTCAGATGCTTTTGGCTGTTCCAAAGTCGAGGTTGAACTCTAGAGGTGATGGTGCTTTTACCATTAAAGCGCCTCTGCATTTGAACCACCTCGTTATGTCATCCTTTCTGTGTAAATTTAATATTCTGCCTTGCTTATATTTCAAAGTCACAAATATTATGATTAAAGCTGAATTTAGAGCTCAAGCTTCTTGATGCAACTCCCCAATTTATAGTCTTGGGAACAGGACTAGGAGGACACTACTCTTGTGATATTTTGTTTATCTGGTACCTGTGGAGCTGACTGACACAGTCCCAGCCACCAGCATCTTCTGATGACTGCAATGTGGGTTTTCATTCAGAGCCAAGGAGTTGATGCTGTTCTTCTCTATACATACAGTCCTACAGGAGGATACAGTGATCATCAGCTGAGGCAGAGGGAGGGTGGTTGTAGGTACATATTCTTGTTTTGTTTTGTTTTTTAAATCTCTGTAGTGCTTACTTGTAGAGCGTGTTGCTCCTCAAGCTGTGGAAGCTCATCATATGAGGACTGGTTGGTCCATGCAGACGAACCTGCAGTGTCAGAGGGAATAGCAATCAGACATAACATGATGCATTCACTGATCACAGTGATGCAAAACTGTGTCGTCACTGTTCTGGCTGTCACATTGAATGGGTGTGCCTCTGAATGAACACAAACACATGAACTGAACCACTGAAATGGCTCCCTCTTCTGGATAAACTGACAGCAGCAAACAGTAAAAAAGGCGGTGGCATCCATCACACATTCAACACCAAAGACTCAGTGTTATTCAAAACCCACCATTAGCTATAGATATTGTCTTTCTAAAAATTCACTCAAAACCTTAAAGATCTTCAACCATTCTAGTTTTACTAGACTAGGATGCTTTCATGAGGAATTACCAGCACTGCACAGGCATCACAGGAACACGAAGGTGACAATTAACTACTTTTGGGGCATTTGTATTCCATTTTTAGTCTTGGTTTCAGAATTGTTAAAGCCCTGTTTACTAAGCATGCTGTAACATATTTTC
>NW_024582377.1:895116-906229 GCF_018398535.1 Haplochromis burtoni
TCTTTAACCTCCTAGAACCTGGTGTCCACATATTTGAACATCACATTTTGGGTTGTCTAGACCAAAATACTAAATTTGGGCCTACATGGGCCTGATATCCACTTACGAGGACATTATGCTGCCACTGTTCTATCAAAATTAAAACAAATGTACTCTTATGTGGATCTAATTTTTCTCAGAAACAAAAATCAGGTCATTCTTTTTTTTCTTTTTTATACATTCATCAGGTCCCAATCAGCCCAGACACCAAAGAGAAATTGTAAATGCATGCCATGAAAGAGGTCAGGTTTTAGGAGGTTAAAGCAGCTTTGTATTATCCTTCACACAGTTTAAAATCACACTTGGAGCATTTCAGAAGCAGAGCGTTCAGTCTGTGTGGTGCCTTTTATTAAGAAAATTTAAAAATGATCCAAATTTGTGTCTCAGTGGTTGGACTATATATACATATCTTTCTTTTAAAAAAGGGAATGAGTTGAGGGCTGCTTCTTGGCAGCTTTTGAAACATCCTAAAGAACAAACACTGTTTTGAGTGGGCACAATCAACTCTGGTGGTCAGAGGTAGAAGCCAGGAAATGATGCTTACAGAATATTTTTAATGCTTTTGAGAGCATTAAGGCCAATTTGTGAATTCAAGTATGGAATGGAGCTTGGTCTGTTGCAAAAGCAGCAAAATTGGCTTCAGATTCCAGCTAGACAAGCAAATATAAATGTGTAGAGCAGGCAAACACAGAGACACTATTGGCTACAAATTTTTGTGGAGACGTGACTACAAACAAGATCACTTGATCTGTATTTAAGACAATTTAATTGGATAAGTGGAAGAAATCGATGGATGGATGGATAGATAAATACTTTATGCCCTTTTAATTAAAAACTGTCCATCAAACATCTTTAAAAACTTTAAGGACATGCAAGCAAGATGCGAAAAGGGAGTGAGATAAATTTGTCGTTCTTAGACATTTACGAGAAAAGTAAAGCCTGTTTTAGGTAAATCATCAGCCAGCTTGAATTGTACATGAAGTCTAATAATGATAACAACAACCAATTGCTTATTAACAAGTTTATAAATAATTCTTATTATGTTAATAACGTAATGTGCTATGTTAACATGAAGTAAAGTGTAGCTGAGCCAAGCTGTAGATGAGGTAATAATACCATCACTGTCGTTCTGGGGTTGAAGCCACTCAGCTCTCTGGAAGCCAGGGCTTCATCTATATCCACCTGGAGAAAGTAGTTTGGGTAGTACGCACCAGCAATGACCACCTAAGAAGCAGTGAGTCACAATTTACATCAAACTGACAGTCAAATATACTCAGACATGCAAAAAACCCCAAAGCTCCTTACATTGTCACACTATAATGTTTAAGACAATTTATAAACATCCCACAGTTTTCAGCAAAGACTAACCTGAAGAATGAATGCCTGCTTGCGTGCACTGGTGTAGTCTGAGAACTGGCTTTCCTCTGCTACATTCATGTTGAATTGGGACACACGCTTCTTCAGCTCCTCATACAGCTCTGCAACCTGGTCAGCAATTTCAGTAAGCAAGTATTTATACTTTCTTTAAACTGCATGTTCAACAGCTAGAAAACATTGTAAGGACTATAAATTTTAATACCTAATTTGCAAAAGACATCACGGGGTTACCCATGACCTCACAAAAGGAATCAAATTTAAATTAACTTAGCGCAAAAAGTAAGGCAATTTGTGTTTTGTTGTTTATTGCTTTGTTGTAACAAAGCTTCCTGGCAACACTTTTGGAAAGCCTGTTAATTTCCCCTGAAACTGTGGCTCATTTGCTTACTTTCTGTGCCAAGTTTGTATCAGCTTAAAATACACTGCAATTATCACTTAACACCTGCTATTTAATGCACTCAGGTCACGCCTTCTCCTGAAATGTTATTCTCTGAACACATGCGACTTTGATCTCTGTACCTCTCTGATCCTCTTGATCTGAATGAAGTTCTCCTTTCCCCAGTCCAGTTCATCCTAAGAAGAAAAGGCAGCAAATACATTTAATTTTTGCCAAAAACACAAAACAAACAGACAAAAAAAACAAAAACATTGTTATAATGTTGTGTTAAGTTTAATTCACTCTTAGAATTTGAATACCTCAACACTTTTATGGGCGGCTAAAAATTCTAAGTAGGTACCCTGATCATTTCTATAATACCTAGGATCTTTCTGGCCTCAGCAAACAACAACCAGGCTATAACAACAATAACAGCAGCTACTAAGAACTGTTATGTGAGGTCTTTGACATGAAAAACAGGGCACAGAATATATTGCAAAAACACAGGATAAATCTTGTTTTGAGTGACAACTTCACAGAGTCAGCTAGAAGTTAAACTGTAAAGAAGATGGTTCTACAGCAGGATAATGATCCAAAAAATAGACCTCAAAAGTCACCAGATGAATAACTTTTTTACTAGAGACAATTGCTGTACGAACACACAAAGTGCTGGCAGGTTGATGGGGATGGTTCATAAAAAGCCCTCCCACATAGTGCGTGGGTTTTGTTTCTATGGCAACATCATCTAGACAACATATCACCAATCTGACCAGTGTTGTATGATAGACTATCCTTGCCCCTTTCCTATTTATTCCCTATTTCTTATTCCTAGACTTTAACCCCTGTGACGCTGACATGGATAGTCAGGTTGGAGAGACATGGTCAGAAGAAGCTGCTCCTCCATTTGTTGGCTACCCATTTAATGTGATTTGTTGCCTTAAAAACTGATAACAGCACCTATTATTGTCTATATTTTATAGAGAATTAGCCTTGGAAAATCACTTGCCACAGGATCCAAAATCCTGAAACCAGGAAGGAAGATAGTTGTACATTTTCTTTGTTTCAAATACTGTAGTAATATCTCCATTAGCTCTAATAATACCCTTTTAGTTGTCTGAGTGAAAAAGTGAATTGCTGAAACAATTACACTACTTCTATTCTTTCAGAATCTCTTGGTATAGTTTGCCTCCTAAGAGGCTTTATGATGTCAGAAAACGTCTCGAGCAGGTCTGACTGTGAGTTAAAGTGAGTGACAATCAGCACTTATTGATCTTCTTTCATTGGTAAGTAGTTTGTACAAAGCTTTCTGGTGTGCTTGGGGTCATTATCCTGGTAGGGTGGCTCACATCGCTGAAGGTTAGAGTAATTTAGTTCATAGTATACCTTTGGGTGCCTCAGCTGTCCTTTCTTCTTGGCTGAGTGCCATGCCTAATATAAAGAAACGAGAGAGAATAGAGCAACCACACATGAAAATCCACTCAAAATCAAAACCTGCTGGAGATATGTAAAAAATTCTTTACCTTGAAGGCATTTAGGAAAGCTATGGAATCACTTGGTGTGCCACGGGTAAAAGCCAGCTTGCTCCTGGAGTTACACATGATACAAAAAAAGAATAATTACAAAACACACAACCCATATCTGCTTTTGACCTGATTCTAATGTAAACATGTTACAATTAGACACGTGACCAATATAAGTATACACTGGAAGAAAAATTACTGACGATCTAAACTAAAAAATCCCAAACTGGAGGTGAACAGTGGAGTGATGTGACATTATTTTTTCATACTTTTTCTTTTTTGCTGGAATGTGAGCATTTTTCTGAATGCATCAGATATTACGCTGCACTAAACATGTAAAGGTGCGTCAAAAGCTCTAGTTTAAATGAAGTTACTTTACTACGTAATGCATGAAATGCAGCCACAGTGTTGGTACACAAAATCTAATGTGACATCATGAGTCTGTAAATCAGTGCACCTGCTGGATCAGACTCACCTATGGCCAGCAATCTGCTGCATGGACGGTATCGCAAAGAAGCTCTTCAGAGAGTGAGAGGCAGCTGAGAATGAGAGAGTATGTTGTGCAAAAGTATTCCGAAAAACATGTTACACATTTAGGCTGTAAAGCTATGTCTCTAGAAAACATGCCGTAAACAACAGATACCACCAAGTACCATGATAGACTAACCAATGATGAGGCACTCATCCAGGCAACCAAAGACGTGGCCCAGGACAATCATCTTCCCCAGGTACAGGTCTAAAGGCAAGTGAGCCAGCACTCGGCCCAGGAATGTCAGCTCACCATCTTCATTTTGACCTCTGCTTTCACTTTTCACAGACAGCGCACCCATCTGCAGTGTGACAGACAGCATACTCTATGCACACAACTAATGAACTTCTAAACTCATAACATTTTAGCTTTAACATATGCGTATACACACACACACACACACACACGGGGTGCAACGATATTCGTATCGATATTGAACCGTTCGATACAGTGCTTTCGGTTCGGTACGCATATGTATCGAAGAATACAACATTTTTTATTTATTTTATCAACTTTTCTTCTGACGATGCTGTCTGTGTTGAGCGCTCAGTGGATCTGCGTTCGACTACTCCGCCTAGGCTGCACTGTCGAGCGCAGATCCACTGAGCGCAGCGCAAGCTAGCAAGACAGAAGCTAAGCTCTTGCAACATGGCAAATTGAACCTCCCCCACCCTCATTCAGATCTGGCGCTTTGGAACTATTTTGGTTTCATGTGACGTATGACCCTGAAGGTAAGCGCGTCATGGACAAAAGTAAAACAGTATGTTGGATGTGCCACGCAATGCTCAATTACATGGGTGGGAACTACTGCGTTAGCGCAGTTAGCTCGTTAACGTGTTGACGCCGTCCAGCCCCACGCACGGGGCGATCCGCGGTAGCTCGTTAACGGAGATTTGCCGTGTTGTGGCGTTAACGTCATTTCGAGATTAACGCTGACAGCACTAGTGGGAACACAACGAATATGACTGCACATTTACACCGACATCATCCTAGTGCAAAGACAAAAACAACAAGCATGCTACAACTTTAGCCGAGTCATTTAGACAGCTGTTAGCACATGATTCTCCTAATATGCTGCTGAGAATATAGCCCAGAAGAAGCGGATAGTATAGCTTTTATTTTGGAAAGAGCCATTTCTCTGTAATAAACTCTCTTTTCCAAAGATGAGTGATTTCTCGATCAGATAGATTTATTTTTTTATTACTTTGTTGTTTCAGCAACATTAATTTAAAAACTGTACTTTTGAGTTAAAATATATATTTATAATTTTAATAAATGACAAATTAAAAAAGCATGAACATTTTTTTGTATCGAAAAAATATCGAACCGTGACACCAAAGTATCGAACCGTGATTTTGTGTATGTTGCACCTATATATACATACAGGGAGTGCAGAATTATTAGGCAAGTTGTATTTTTGAGGAATAATTTTATTATTGAACAACAACCATGTTCTCAATGAACCCAAAAAACTCATTAATATCAAAGCTGAATGTTTTTGGAAGTAGTTTTTAGTTTGTTTTTAGTTTTAGCTATTTTAGGGGGATATCTGTGTGTGCAGGTGACTATTACTGTGCATAATTATTAGGCAACTTAACAAAAAACAAATATATACCCATTTCAATTATTTATTTTTACCAGTGACACCAATATAACATCTCCACATTCACAAATATACATTTCTGACATTCAAAAACAAAACAAAAACAAATCAGCGACCAATATAGCCACCTTTCTTTGCAAGGACACTCAAAAGCCTGCCATCCATGGATTCTGTCAGTGTTTTGATCTGTTCACCATCAACATTGCGTGCAGCAGCAACCACAGCCTCCCAGACACTGTTCAGAGAGGTGTACTGTTTTCCCTCCTTGTAAATCTCACATTTGATGATGGACCACAGGTTCTCAATGGGGTTCAGATCAGGTGAACAAGGAGGCCATGTCATTAGTTTTTCTTCTTTTATACCCTTTCTTGCCAGCCACGCTGTGGAGTACTTGGACGCGTGTGATGGAGCATTGTCCTGCATGAAAATCATGTTTTTCTTGAAGGATGCAGACTTCTTCCTGTACCACTGCTTGAAGAAGGTGTCTTCCAGAAACTGGCAGTAGGACTGGGAGTTGAGCTTGACTCCATCCTCAACCCGAAAAGGCCCCACAAGCTCATCTTTGATGATACCAGCCCAAACCAGTACTCCACCTCCACCTTGCTGGCGTCTGAGTCGGACTGGAGCTCTCTGCCCTTTACCAATCCAGCCACGGGCCCATCCATCTGGCCCATCAAGACTCACTCTCATTTCATCAGTCCATAAAACCTTAGAAAAATCAGTCTTGAGATATTTCTTGGCCCAGTCTTGACGTTTCAGCTTGTGTGTCTTGTTCAGTGGTGGTCGTCTTTCAGCCTTTCTTACCTTGGCCATGTCTCTGAGTATTGCACACCTTGTGCTTTTGGGCACTCCAGTGATGTTGCAGCTCTGAAATATGGCCAAACTGGTGGCAAGTGGCATCTTGGCAGCTGCACGCTTGACTTTTCTCAGTTCATGGGCAGTTATTTTGCGCCTTGGTTTTTCCACACGCTTCTTGCGACCCTGTTGACTATTTTGAATGAAACGCTTGATTGTTCGATGATCACGCTTCAGAAGCTTTGCAATTTTGAGACTGCTGCATCCCTCTGCAAGATATCTCACTATTTTTGACTTTTCTGAGCCTGTCAAGTCCTTCTTTTGACCCATTTTGCCAAAGGAAAGGAAGTTGCCTAATAATTATGCACACCTGATATAGGGTGTTGCATGAACTACTACACCATCTATCTATCTATATACATACATACACACACACACACAAACACACACACAAATCTTTTAATCATAAATCAGCGGTCCCCAACCTTTTTTGCGCCACGGACCGGTTTATGCCCGACAATATTTTCACGGACCGGCCTTTAAGGTGTCGCGGATAAATACAACAAAATAAAACTAGTACCGGTACCGAAAAAAAGAAGATTTATTCATAACACACGTGAAAAGACCCAGGAAAACCGAGTTAACGATAAAAACGATAACAAAATAACGCTGAAAACCGATAAAAACCCTGAAAACCATACATTTCACACCTGAGCCTCAACTCTCGCGGCCCGGTACCAAACGACTCACGGACCGGTACCGGTCCGAGGCCCGGGGGTTGGGGACCGCTGTCATAAATCATTTAATAAAAACAGCCATGTTATGCTTTTTGGAGTTTTTCTTCATTACTTCATTCTAGCATGTGTTCTTTTTATACACATCCTCCCTTAGGAAGTAAAGCAGTTTGTCAACAACTTGGAAGGTCGGTAGTGCAATCCACAGCTCTTCCTTTTCCTTTGTGTAGCAACAAGCACCTAAGCTACATAACGCTGAAAAGGGATTGCCTGATTTACATCGCACCAATCCTTCAAAACACAGCATTTAGCAGCAAGTGTTTCAAGTGTGTAGATGGAGGAGGCAATGTGGTTTGTCTACTACTGGAAGACTGCTGGTAAATTTCTGCCTTCTGCAGTCTGGATATCAAAGCAACCTTTGAGCAATCTGGTCACCCTGACTACCCATCACAGTGTGATTTTGTGTTAATATTAAGCTTAAAACCTTCCCTTTTTATAAAGCATATAGTTAGGACCCTATATCCATCCTTAGTTACGCTGCAATAGGTCTAGGCTGCTGGGGCTTTCCCATGATGCATTGAGTGTTTCTGTTTCATTCACCACATGTTCATACATCTCTATGCATTTAATCATTAGTTATTATTAATCTCTGGCAGTCTTCCACAGCGTGTCTTTATCTCGTCTTCCTTCCCTCACCCCCAAATGGTAGTCTCTTGCTGAGCCTGGCTCTGCTGGAGGTTTCTTGTTGTTCAAAGCAAGTTTTTTCTCCCCACTGTCACCAAAGCATTGCTCAAAGGGGTTTTCTCTGTGTTATTGTAGGTAGGGCTGGGCCATATCATACCGTTCACGGTAATACCGGTATAACGTTGGGCAACGACAAGAAAATAAAATATCGCGATAGAATATGGGTAAAACGCACATGCGCAGTGCCTTTGTTTTCATACGCACATAGAGAAAAAGGCACGGCGGCGACGGTTATGCTGAGGATATGTCGGCCAATTTCCACTGGAAATGCCTTTTGGTGAAACTGTCAGCAAGGAATTTGCATTTGCACTGTTACATTTTTATATAACTTTGTCTAGTGTCAATTATATCGTCAGTTATATCGTTACCGCAAATTTTCAAATGTATATCGTGGTAAATATTTTTGGTCATATCGCCCTGCTCTAATTGTAGGGTCTTTGACTTACAATATAAAGCGCCTTGAGGGGGCTGTTGTGATTTGGTGCTATATAACTGAATTGATAAAACTGAACTGAACTGAAAAAAGTGTGCATTATGGTGAAAAAATTAATTTGATTTAAAAGGTGATTCCAGTGCTCAGTTATACAAAAATAACTATGTAGTCATATACCAAGAGGTAAAATTAAATACTTAACAAATGCTATTAAATCAGAAATACTAAAATAAAAAGATAACATGCACATTTTCATTCCCTTAGCCTAACACACGACATCATTAATATTCGACATGGCCCTATTGTGCTCTCATGCTACATAAACTATGTGAACACTGGCTGACGCAAAGCTCCTCTCAGAGAACTCAAGGTCTAATCCTCAGACAGAGCTGGCGGTCAGCTGCCCGTCCAAATACATAACAATCACCATTACAGCTACACATTTGTCTGCACTTGACTAGACAATAATGCCTCTCTCAGAACACAATCATCAAGTTACACTCTCTACCTCTTTGAGTTGCAGCACAGTCCTAACTATGTCAGAGAGGTTGGGAGGTGAGAGTGCTGTGGAGAGGAGGGAGCGGGGATCTCCCATGTCCAGCAGCTTCACTTTCAACAAGACAGTGGAGAGCGGAGCAAGCTGAGGAAATAGAAAATAGTAGAGCACAGATCGGTTTTCAGAAGTAAGGTCTGAACTGCATTAAAAACTGGTCACTGGCACAGTCCCTTACCAGCATCTCGGGAATCATGTAGTCTGGGATTTCCTTTTTCCAAAACTCTTTGGTAACAAGTCTGTAACAGTAGCCCTTTGACACTCGACCTGCCCGACCTGTCAGGAAACAAACATTGAGTTAAAGGCAGAAGTGATAGTAAGCACTTAAAAGGTCTAAAATGGTCGTACCTCTGCGTTGGTTGCAGCTGGTTTTGGAGGCCCAGGTGAGATGCAGAGACTCGTAATGGGTATCCGGGTCACACACCAATTGGCGAACCAGACAGAAGTCAATAACTGTCATTAAAAAAAAATGCTAATACAAATTAACTTAAAATAAATACATAAATAGATCTCAGAGAACAAACCACTTAAAACCACATGGGAGCACGATGTGGGCAGTTCTCTTGTAAGTCATGAGTGGAAATCACATTGAGCAAAAACCTTTTCACATAAGCTGAATATTTTTTACATCAACTATTTTACACCAGAGCACCATAGGAGAAATGATTCAACGCAAATCTTTGCTCTAGGTGCAAGACAGACAAAGTGACCTAATTCATGTAATATGGAAATAAACATTAACTAACACATGTTGTCAGATTTTAGGAGATGACATAGTGCAGTTATTTGTTTTTCTATATTTATTCATTGTTGTTTACCTTACTAATTGTATTGTTCTCTCTGATGTTGGCAGCGACACGACCATTAATTTTGATATGGCCTTTGTCTGGTAGTAGGTGCAGGTGGGACTGCTACTTGGGAATTATTTCTTGTATCTTGCTCTTATTTAACTTCCTTTTTTCCTTACAACATTATTGATATCTGTATGCCTTAATTCTCAGTTTCTTGTAAATAGATGATGAAAGAAGAGTGACAATAGATGAAGTCAGATTTTTAAAAATTTAAAACTGAAAAAACCCACCATATTTGACATCTGGAACAGTCACTGAACTCTCTGCAATGTTGGTGGAAAGGATCACCTGTGAGGATTAGAAGATAATTGGTATAGCAGGTACTGACAGCACATGCAAAAAGTTACGATCAACAGCTTTTACCTTCCTGTATCCAGGAACAGGAAAGAGGAACACGCCGTTCTGCTCCTCCAGTGTCACTGAGGAGTGAAGAGGATAAACCTGCAATCTGAAAAAAGCAGCATGCTGAGTTTGAACTTAATGTTAAAGTACTACTCATTTACCTTTACTGATCTGCTACTTCTGCACCTTCCCCACTATCTACAGAGATTGGATACTTTCTACCACTGTGTATCACGTTCATTGTGCATCTTCACTTTGTTTCACTATGGGAGATACAACCTACTCCCAGATTGTGTCAACCCTGAGCCAGAGATGACTGTGCAGCATCCAGCCTGCGAAAATGCACAAACATATGTGGCATAGCTTAGTTTGCTGCTGCACAAATATTCTGGACCGACATACCTCTGAACAAAGCTCAGGATATCAAGGTCAAGGTAACTTTATTTATACCCATAGGCAAGGTAAATTTGCTTTACAGAAAAATGATAGCATTTGGCATCCCTTAAAAAACACACATACCTAATAAAGATATAAACCTCACTGTAGCACATATAAAGTAATTTAATATTTCGAATCAAAAACAAAAACAGTTCTTATTTAATTCAGTGACAGCAACGGGGACAAAGCTATTTTCATAACGCTTTGTCCTGCATCTCGGAAATAGAAACCTCCGTCCCGAGGAAAGAAGCTGAAATTCACCCCTTAGAGCAGTGGTTCCCAAACTTTTTTTGCTGGCCCCCCCTTTGTTTTACAGAAAAATGTTCACGCCCCCCCTTTGCACGCACGCGCACACACACGCACGCCCAAACACATCCTCCAACCACACACACATATTTTGCTCAATTGCGGTTTATTTCACACCTCAAACATTTAGTGAACAATTAAGCAAATACAAGTAATCTGTAATAAATTACAGTAGTAAGAAAGTAAACTAATAACTCTTTTACGCTACGCCTGCACCTACACGGGTATTTTTGAAAACGCAGCCGTTTCGTCCACACGTAAACGGCGTTTCAAATCACCGAAAACTGAGATTTTTTTAAACTCCTTTTTTGCGTTTACGTGTGGACGAGGAATACGGAGTTCGTCACGCAACGTCAAAGCTATGTGCCTTTTTTCACGTCAGCTGTGCGCCACGTTATTGTTTACATGAGAGGAATTGCAGAATGGCAGATAGAGACAAAATACTGTTAATCTGACTATCTTCAGGTTTTACA
>NW_024582377.1:930206-1083959 GCF_018398535.1 Haplochromis burtoni
AAAATATCCCCCCGTTTGTTTTCTACAGCTCCGGAATAATTTGTGTTAATTTTGGTCGTTACGCATTTACCCATTACGGTGACATTTAAGCATGCCTACAATGTGATTTCTTCTATTTGAACTTCACTTTCCAATACTTGCTGCCAAGCTGAGACATGATGTATATGTCCGCCAACGACTTAAAACACTTGATAAGTTAAAAACAATTTAACGGCATCACTTTGAGCAGCTAAATCTAGCAACAACAACAAAACCACACGCCATTAATTTTTCTAAAATATTTAAGTGTCTAACACCTGAATGCAAAGCTAGACCATGCTAGCATGCTACTTAGCTTAAGGTCAACCACGTTTACGCTAACTAAACCATCATACCTGCTCTCTTTCGACGATGGTTCATCGTCTGACTTCCTCTCAGCCACTTCTTCTGTGAGTTTAATGTTCGCAAACCTGTTCCCTGAAGTGAACCAGTCCGATATTTGTTCAGCGGTAAATATTTTCTTCATTTTGCGCCAGTAATTGTATTTTTTTCCCCACTTCGCTGTGATAGCGGGTAACACGAAGACGAAAACACGTGAGGCAGGCGCAGCTCTAACGTCTCCCACTGGCGGTTGGAATAAAAATGGCAAGTCTACCTGTCTCTCTGTCTGTTTTTTAAATGAACCTTATAAACAAGTTATCTGCACCCACAGAAGATACACCACGAACAGGTTAACCAAAATTGTTATAGTTAATACTGTACTAGTCATAGTATTATTGTATTTTTTTTTAAATTTCGCTTCATTTTAATTATTATTATTATTATTATACGAGTATGTTAATTTTTCTGCTCTTGGTTTGTTTTTACATGACTAACAAATGAAAACATTTTAGTTAACTGTAATACCTTTGGTATGTGGAACTAGGCAAGAAGATAATTATTGTATACGATTTTGTCACAATAATGATAGCAACCAAATAAAATATTTCTATATTAAAGAACAAAATCAGAGAAATTACTATCAATTATGACTTACCTGTTTAGGTGATCTCCACTATTTTTTAAACCACTGAAAGCTAATTAGCTTGGATGTTTTATATCTAAAGACATACTTGACAGCTTAAAATCAGATTTATGTTTGTGCACTGTCTCATGTAAAATGCCAAATAAATTTCTTAAACAGATGTAAGCATTTGTGTTAACTTAATATTTAGCATAGTGATTTCTAAGGTGTGGGCTTGGATGTCCCACTGGGGCATGAATTTAGTGAAGTAATCAGAACTCATAGAACAAATCCAAATGACTTAAGTTACCAGGTATTCTGTCCCATATTTTCTGTCATTAGTGAGTAAACAGGTAGAAAGGAGCAGTAACTATCAGGTAGGAAATGAGAAACTGCAAATAAAGTAAATAGAAAATTAAAAGAGGATAAAAATGAATCTGTGAAGCCAAAGAGAAGATACTTCATCTTCATTTGTGTTAATCAGATTTCTGATTGAAGCTTTGGGGAAGTGCAGAAATTCTTTATATTCAATTGGGCCATTGTTAGAGTGAATTGTTAAATGTTTGTCATTTTTATGTTTACCATTTGTACATTGTTTTAACTCTGTGAAAGGAATTCTTTCTGTCCTCCCCTCCCCAGATTCTCGAGGTTCTGAGTGGGGGGGGCAGTAGTGTTTTTATCACAGGCACATCCTTGTGAAGGTCTGTTTGATGTTGGTAAACTTCCTCCCCTTTGTATGGAGCGCGCACACACACACACACACACCTACCTTAGAACCATGTGGGCGTGGCTTTGTTCTGATGTTTTTTTGTGTGAACTGTCTCTCAATAAAAGGCAGCAAGGGAGGTCAGATGTGAGGTCATTTTCGTGGTGGACACGCACGATTGATCGATCGACTGTCTTGTTTTCTTCATGATGAATAAGTCTCTAGAATTAGCGGGGCTTGTGGAAACACAGACCCAACAGCCATGACATTCGTAAGTTTAACAAGGATGATTTTGGGGATTCCTGCGTGTTCAGATAAAATAAAACATTTGATCCAGGCTGCCGACCAACATAACTGACATTTCAAACTTGAGAAAAGAGGAAGAAAATTTAATCTGCAGAGTATTGTTTTATAATTTTGTTTAAATTAGTGGCATTTACAAAAACGTATTTAACTTGTGCTAAAAAAAAACAAAAAAAAAGTGAAGAGAAGAAAAAAGAAAAGAAAGATCGAAGATTAAGAAAAGAATTCCAGTATGTGGAGTATACATCATATGCGTAAAAATGGTCAATTAGTCGGCAACTAAAGGAGCGAATGCCCATATGTACAGAATATTCATAATGCTTCAAAGTCATTACAACACAGCCACACACAGGTCTATAATGGACACCGACAAAATGTGAAAGCACAGAACTCCAATAACCTAAGGAGAACAACGTGATATCAACCCTTAAATCCTAAGCGAGGACCAAGAAAACGTGTGAGCCTGTCACTGTAACGATGAGGTTTAGTCACAGCACATGTGTCAAAACCACGTCCAAAAAACAACCCGAATCGTAGACAAATAACATCTATGGCAAGAAAAAAACAAATAAACAAACTTATATTTAAAAAAAAAAAAAAGAAAAAAGAAAAAAAAAAGATTTGACCGTTCAAACAAGCATCAGAGGTTTAACTCCAGCGGTGGACATCCAGTGTTCTCTCGCATTAAGCTAATCTCCGTTCGGAGCTTTTCGTTTTCCTTGAAAACACAAAGAAATGCACAGATTTGATTGATGTCATGAGTTATCAGTATTCACCTGGTCATAGAAAAGCCTTCTTTAATCTTAGAGGAGAACATAGTTACCTCCTGAAGTTTTGTGTTGTCCTTCTTAAGCTTAACGAGATACTCAATCCTCTGTTTGTGATTCTTGTGTCCCACAAGTTTTCCATTCTCCTCAGACAGCTTAATGTTCTGTTTACGGAGAACCTCAATCTCCTGTAAGAAAGCACAAAAAGTTGCAGAAGTCACAAAAGCCTCCTGTAGGTTCACAAATGTGCAATATGCTAGACCCCGACCCATAGCTAGCTAGATAGAGAGATTTTATATATGAAAATGTATAAGGCTAAAGAAGAGAGGGGAGAAACACCCTGAACTTCCCTGTTAATAACACAGGGAAGATCCAGAATCAACCAGCTGATCAGAGCTGAGTCAGGCAGAACATAAAGGAGTAATCCCCAATTCATAGTGACAATAAAAAAAAAAGATTTTAAAACTGCACTTTAAGGACTCATAAATAACTACACATAACAAATGTTAGAAAAACAAAACAACAACTCCGTTGGCAACAGTATTAGTCTTAAAAATACTATATTGTCTTTGTAAATCTGGACCCAGTGTTCCAGATGTAAAATGAGACGGCTATGCATAGCACAATCTTTGTATGGCACATGATTTTTACCTGGATTAATTTCTCTTCCTCCACTATCCTCTGGTTCGTCTCTCTCAGCTCTAGACAGCGGTTTCTCAGCTCAGTGGTGAGCTCTTGAATGCAGGTCTGAGACTGAACCAACATAGACTCCTGCGCCTGCAATCTAATCGCAGAGAGGAGAAGAAAACAGAGCAGGCTGTAAAATCTGAAGCTTAAAAAAAGGTTTGAAGAAGCATTATGCAAGAGCAAACAGATCAATCTGATGACACCAATCCATGCAGATGCTTACTTTTTTTGAGTTTCTGAAAGCTTCTGCATCATTTTGCTCTGTTAATAAATACAAGAGAAACAGGACATGAATAATTATCGGTAACTTCATTAATGATAGAATTTTAAAGCAGAAGAACAGATCCAGACCTTCTCTGTTCTCTCCTCATCTAGCTCTTTAAGAATGGAGTGCTTGAAGGCTTCATTCAACTCTTCACTGAAACACATGCAAGGCAGAATTATTTATTTTATTTATCCTTTTTCATTATAGGTGGCCTGAGGATTGCATAATCTTCAAGATACTCAACCCATTATTATTTCCATTTTGGGTCATCTGGTTCTGCTTAGTGTAAAACTTATCAAGCAAAGCCTGGATCTCCATTCGAACCATCTCTTTCTCACTGAGCTGCGTCTGGGAGAAAGGCAATACAGTATATGAATGTTGTATATATTCAAATAGGATGCATTCATGACAAGCATTTCATGAAAAATGCAAATAAAAAAAATATTTAAATACAGCAACTTCAATAAGAACTTCATAAAGAACTTATTCGAATCTATAAAAACAAAGCTACTTGATATAAATCAGTCTAATTATGAAAGATTATAGATTCATTAATTTTTCCACAAATATACCTTAAGCCGTTCGATTTCCTCATTTTTGGCAGCTCTCTCAGCATTCAGCTCTGATAAAAGAATTTCCATGGTCATCATGGAAGAGCGTCTATTCTCCAGCTCCCGCTCCTGGATTTCCAGCACCTGGCTCAGGTCCCTGTTGAAACTTCCAGGGGTACAGGGTGTCTTAAATTTAAAAAGAGGGAAAAAAGAAATAAACAAGAAAGTTTGTATATGCTATGTTCTTAAGTGCAAATTTAAAAACATACATTTATGAAGGGATATTTAACTTCTTCACGTTCACCAGGTATGTTAGGGCTAGGGTTTGGTTAAACAAGCACACATGGTTGATAGGCAAAGATTTTACACTTTCTGACACAAGCCTCTACTTAACTTCAGCTTGTGACACCCTGACGTTTGGTTTTTGTGTCTTCTTCTGGTGTCGCATTAGAGATCTTTCATATGCAAGGTGAACATGTTAACCATGAGACCACTGAGCCATGACTTGCAGCTTCTCAATTTGGGTAAGCCATGGTTGGATGTTAAGCTAAATTTGGGCACCAGTGACCAGGTAGATGTTAAAAACTTCGTATTTAAAAACATAAGCAGGTTTTACCCGAGGAAACGATTTAGGCGTTACTGTCGGCTCAACGGGTGGCTGGAAAGCTCCATTCCTGATAGTTTTCTCGACAGCTTCTTGCTGTCGTTGCAGCTGGTAAAAGGTAGAAATTAGGGAAATTGGTAACATTGATGTGTTATTTGATTGACTTAATTGAATAAATAAACAAAATAAAATAAAAAAAACTTTACCTTCTGCTGCAGATTCTGTATAATGACATCCTTCTTGGCGGTTTGCTCTTGAGATGCCTGCAGGAGGCTGTTTTGCTCATCTAAGACTTTAGTAAGCCTTTCAACCTCCTCAGTGGCATAAACAATCTCCTCCTGCAAAACCTCAACCTGAAGACACACAATATATACAATTTGTATCATTCAACTCTATTCTTTGCTCTTAATTACTTGTGATGAATCTACAAAACACCACAAATTCATTTACAGTCGTTTCATTACCTCTATTTTGTTGGATGCCACCCTCCTGTCTAAAGTTTCTTTCAGGTCACAGATTTCTTCCTGCATCTTACACTTTTGCTCCTTGATGTTGTCCCTTTCACAGCATGCAGCGTTGCATTTGGCCTGGAAGAGCAATGAGATTAACTGTATAAAAATGCACTATAAAATGGTTGTGTAACGTAAAGGGTAACTACAGCAAACAGTATAAGGATAACGTAGGAGTAAGATTACAGTGATGTCTCTGATATCTTCATTAAGATGAACAATGGTCTGGTCCTTGTGGCTCAGCTCACTGCGGAGGTCTCTGGTTTGGTTAATAAGGTCTAAAACAACATCCTGTAAAACATTACAAGCAGTTTTTAGAAGGGCAGTAGAAATACAGAAGCCATATTTGAGGAATTAAAGATACGAGGCTTACTTTGTCCTGTTCAGTCTTCTGTTCCAAGCTTTTTATGCTTTCCTTGGCAGAGGTAAGATTTTGTTCAAGATCAGCAAGAGTGGACACCTTTGAAACAAAAATGAAACAAGCAGGTTTAACGACTAGGCTGCAAATACTTATATGACAGTTTTTTTATTTGCAGAGATACACCTTGTTCTTAAGACTGACCTGTTGTTGATTTTGTGTTATCAAGTCTGAGACTTGTTTTTTGAGTTGTGTATTCTGCTCCACTGTTTCAAGAAGTTCCCTGAAGAATACGAAAGCGACCCATGTTAATGTAGTAATTTAACATTTTAGGAGACAAAAAAAAAAGGATTAAAAGTTTTAACTGTGCAGAACTTACTTTGATGTACTTTCTTTGTTTTCCTTTAACTGGGAGACTAAGGTGTTTGTGTGCTCCTGCTCAGTTTGCAGAGAATTATTCAATTTCTACAGTAAAATAAATAAATAAATAAATAAATAAATAAATAAATAAATAAAAATCAAGGATAGAAAGTAAACATCATGGCAACATTTTCAGACAAAGCTGTCGTAAACCCTGCGAGTTCACTCACCATGATCTCGGCTTTCAGTTCGTCGATCTCCTTCTGCCTGTCATCCAGCTGCTGTCTTGACTGATCAGCCTCAAACTTGGCCTCAGCTTGAAGCTGGTCAAACGAATCCTGAAGTGTCCGATGCTGCTCCAGAAGCTGCTCCCACTCCAGCCTGGAATGAAGAGGTTGTCACGTGAACACATCAACATACTAATGAGGCCACAGCACTGCAAAAAATAAGAACCACTTGAATCCAGCCCCCTCTACTTTATTGGCTGCTTTACTGCTATTTAACTGGATTCAAACAGAGGGAACTGGGCAAACTGTTTTCTGTAATGAACCGTTACAGCTCTCTGGTGATGGCCACACATATTTTCCTTCAACTCTATATTTAACGCGAGTTGATTTGATAGTCTTTATGTTCCCATAAAGCTAAATGTCACACAGTTGTGTAACACACAGCGCCATTATAATAAATTTATGGAGAAAGCACATTTATCAGTATTAACACAATCCTAAACTGAATTGAAAGCTTTTTAAACAACATCAACACAGATTTGTTTTCAACAGACTTTCCATAATTCAGCATCATTTTCATCAACTTCAATTCAGTTGTTCTACATGTGGTTCTACATAGCATGGCTCTCTAAGAAAAAGAAAAAATGTTGTCCACCCCAGTATTTGACTCATGCTTACTGGACTTTGTCAAGTTGGAGCTGTGTGCTGATCAGACTGTTGGAGAGCTGACTCATCTCTCTCTGCTGCTCGCTCTGACTGTCTATTAGCTTGTTCTTCACAGAGGCCAGCTCCTTATCGGACGACTGCAGCACCAAGCGCAGGTCACGGATCTCGCTCCTCAGAACTGAAAGAAGTGCAAAAAGGACCGTGGCAAACTTTTCCCATCGCTGGCTAAAGTCAAAAGTTCTTACATTTCTTAAGATGAGCACAAGTTCATGCAATCAGCAGAAACATCACAGACTAACCTTCTGCAGCTTGCTGTTCAGACTGAAGGCTCTGTTGCAGGTTGTTAATAGTTTCTTGCAGACAGAGTTGATCTTTATTCCAGTTATTTCTTTCAGTAGAAAGTTGCTGTACAACAGTGTAAATAATCAGAAATCAATTTAAAAAAGGACATTTTCCAATTTTTCATGCAAATTAAACATTTCTACCTCGTCCTTGCAGTCAGATTCCTGAGTTATCACAGCCACCTGTTCCTCAAGTTTGGCGATTTCTTGCAGCATCTTGCTGTTCTTCAGCTCCTCTTCATTCAACTGCGCCTGGATGCGGCTAGCTTGATCCTGATGACAAATCAGAAAAAGTTTAACACAATAAGTGGACTTTATGCGGTCATTTTATTTGCATAGTATATGCAGACAAAAATCCACACTGCTTTACCTGCACTTGACGCAGTTCCTCAGTCAGGGCCATCTCAGTCATGTCTGATGGAGGCTGCTCCGACCAAATGCCGTTTTCATTACCGTCCATCCCATTCAGGTGCTCCGGGCTGGAGAGCGGCACGAGGCGGGACCGCAAGTTGTATCCTCTGGTGGGCGTGCTGAGAATCTGGTACAATAGATATTTCATTATTGAAGCCCAATTCATTTTTTCATAATCCTAAATAGAGATTGGACCCAATGTTACCTTATAGTTAGTCATTTTTGCAACGACTAACCTTTAGAGTTTCAACATGAATTCGGTTCAGTTCAGAAACCTCCTGTTTGTTATAAGCATTTGTAGCTTCCAGAATCTTCTCCAAATGTTTGTTGGACTTCTCAAGGTATCGTTTCTCAGACTCGAGCTGAGCCATCTGCTTCCTGAAACACAAAGCACCACTTTAATCTTCGTGAAGTTTATTTGTGATTTAAATAATACATATTAAAAATTCTTTTAAATACATTTTTGACACAGAAATCAAAGCTGAGCTGTGTTTTCATATATGATACCTCTTCTACAAGAGGTAGAAGGGATGTTAACATCAGATTTATATTAAAGAACCTCTTTAACTCTTACTTGGTGACATCTTTGTACTCTTCAAAAGCCTGAAGGGCCCCTGTCAGGTCTGACTGTCTCTGAAGGAGCTTGGCATTGAGTTTCTCAATTGTCGCTGCCGAGGTGGTATCTGTAGCCACAGAGGCTGAAGAGACTTCTGAAGCTGTGGAGCAACAAGTGATAATTAAAAACAACACTATATTATAATTCACAGTTTTATTTTTCCAAACATAATTCTCCAATTTTTGGATGGCAGTCTTACTTTCTGTGGGTCTCTCTGACTCCACAGCTTTCTGAAAGGCCTCTTCAATCTCCACAGCAACTTGGGCTGCAACTTCTTGAGCTTTCACCACTGATTCAAGCGAACGTAGCTGACGGTTCTCCTCTCTGAGGCTGTAATTCTCTGCAGCGTAGCGAGTCATCTTTGGGTGATGTTCAACCTTGTTCAAGGCAGAAGTGTTTTAAAAAAAATAAAAATAAAGAGTGTGGTGGTGAAGAAAGTGAGAATTTAATTATGGCACATGTAACCTTGCTTTTGCCATGTTGTTATATGAAGAAAAATATATATGCCACTGGAGTGTATTTTGATTTTAGTTTCTCCTACAGCTTGCATCTATACAATATGCAGATATAGTTTCAAAGCCTTTAATTTAAGCAGTGGGCTGACATTTGTACCTGATCCTTCAAGATCTTAATCTCTTCTTTCAGCTGATCAATCAGAGCCTGAGAGTCCTTGTCTGACAGCGAGTTTTCCCCTGCCTTCAGTTTTTTCTCCAGACGAGAGATGTGGTCTTCTCGAAACCTGACAATCATTCGGCTGGAATGGATAAACTTGTCTTTTTGCGCCCAGGCCTCCTCTAGTTGGGCCACCTTGGTGAGTAGCGCCTGAGAACAATCAAACGTAACTATAAGTTTCACTATAGGTTTTTAAAATATGTGGCAAAATAAACAAATAAAAGCTTCATCTTGCCTTTTTTTCCTCATCTTGTTTCTTCCACAGACGAACAGCAGACATAAACTTTACTTTATATGAGACATCATGATGAGTCTCGATGGATGAGCCTGGATTGGTTAGAATATAAAAATTTTTTTTTTAAAAAGTAACTTAGTCTATGCTGAACTCTAAAACGGTTTAAACAGGTTGTTAACGGGCTGAACATTAACATATGTTTGATTCATTGTTACCCATGTGAAGTTCAGGTCCTCCTGGTGCTATGTCTCTCCCATAGTCCACTCCCTGAGATGTGAGCGCCTGAGCAAGCTGCTCCTTCAGCTTCTTCACTTCAGCCTGCAGCTGCTTCACATTTCCCTGTGTATCTTCATTGATGACAGCCTGGCAAGGCACAATAATTATACAGAGATAGGAAAAAAACTGTAGTGAGAAATCAAGACACACTTGTTAATTCTAAGTTTTAACTAAGTATTTGGCTCCTATGACTTATACCTTATTTTTGATCAACTTTGCTCTCTGGGCAAACTGCAGGGTGGACAATGTTTCTCCAAAACACTTTGAACCAGGGTGGACGTTGGCTATGATGTAAGTCTTGGCATTCCCTCCAAGAGAGTCCTGAAATTACAGTGACAATAGAATTGTTAATATATCTGAACACTGTCAGTGCGCCTCAGGGCAGCTGTGGCTACAATGTAGCTGCCATCACCAGTGTGTGAATGTGTGTGTGAATGGGTGGATGACTGGATATGTAAAGCGCTTTGGGGTCCTTAGGGACTAGTAAAGCGCTATATAAATACAGGCCATTTACCATTTATTTCACATATAATTCCCCAGAAGTTACACTGTGAAATTTTATGAATCTCATATATTCACTGCAATCCATACTCTACAACCTAGGACATCACATTTGCAAGTTAAGACCTAAAATAAAGAGAGAAAACCTTAAAAATCAAGCACTGCAACGATAATGCCTAACTGTGGCGCATGTCTGCAATTATTATTTCCATGCTACATCCTCCTGAATTTGCATCTACACATACCCTGAGCAGAAAGGTGAGCTTTGAATCCCTGTAGCAGATGTGGCGATTCTTTCCATTAGACACGTCCACCAGCGCCATGATCACCTGGCCAAGGCACATGAGGGAGCGATTGATACTGCTGGCCTCCTGAGCAACAGAAGCAGAGCAGACAGCAACTTTTAGAGACCAGAAAACAATGTAGGTCCAATAGTGTGAGGGCATTAAGACACAAAGCCTTCACCTTCAATCTCGAGCCCTCTGTGTGTGTGTCTTTCTGCCTCTCAGACCCTGCCAGATCAACCAGGTTCAGCTGAGACATTCGGATGTTCACCACTTCATTGATGGACTCCTTGGACTCCAAAGTCATAGTGAACACTGCGTGGGATCTCGAAGACTCGCGATTCATCGAGGTAGAGGCCACACGTCGATTGCGCCAGCCCATAGAGAGCACCTAAATGGTTTAAAACACACATTTTATACAGTCCCACAGCTTGTTTTGTTTTTATGAAACTGGATAAATTCACATACAAGAACATAAAGGTTTCATACATTCTAATTGGTTAGACAGTAAACATAAGAACCATCAGCCACAACAAACTGGGACTTTATACCTGGTACGCTTCAGCCGCTGAGTTCACAAACTTCTCCACGACTCCCTCAACAAAGACACCTTTCTTGATGTTCTCCCTGAGAAAAAGGCTGGCTGAGGCCGTGTCCAGAAGGTCATAAATTTGTTCATTGTATATCTCAATAAATGAACATTTGCAGAGGAAACTCTTGGACTGAGAAGACTGTTGGGGAGGGGAGAACAAGTGAAAAATTCATTTAAAGAACAAATTTGAACAATATGTCTTTCAAGATAATAAAATGTTAGCGCTCACCCTTTCCACTTCCCTGTTGATGAGAAAAAACAGGTACTCAAAACTTCGAGGAATGACCCCCCTTAGATCATCTGTGAAATTATCCAGCTCGGATGGCCCTGAAGCAAAAGAGAGAAAAATTATTTTAGGTTATATGATTGTTCGATCATATTTATTCTAAAATGTAAGTGATATTACAGAAGCCGCACCAAGCATGGTGAAGGTTTTTCCAGAGCCTGTTTGTCCACTGCAAAAGAGGAGACCAATAAGGAACCAAATGGGTAATTCACATTAAGCACACTGAAGACTGGCTGTGCCATAAATTGATTTTATGAAGTAAAGAATGGGAAGATCACTTACTAGGCAAATATTGTACCGTTATATCCATTCATGCACGACTCAACAATATTCTTGGCCACACTGGAAAATACAGCATCCTGTAGAAATGTTACAATTACTTTTTTAGCCATAAAAGCTACATCTCAAATCAGTAAAATTAAATTTAGACACTTAATTTTAACAGTGACAGTGGCATTTTTATAACCAAATAATCAATAATGTGCCTCAAACCTGTGTGGTGTCCATATCAGCAACATGATCATAGGTGAAGGTTCGTGGTTCTGGTTTTGAGAGCAAACGGATGGTGTTTGGTGACGTGACAGAGAGACACAGGTTCTGATCGCCATCTGTGGTCAGCCCAGTGTCCCGGGTCAGAGGTCGTACTCTGACAAAGACTTTAATAGAGTCGCTCTCACTGCTTTAAGCCCAGATAATAACACGACAAAGAACAAGATATTTAAGGTGAAAATGGCAAGAGTTAAACACTGTTAAAAAGAGCAGCTGCTAATTTACTGCATGGTTGTTTTAACTATAACTATTGTCTTTCCAAAAGCATCAAAATAACAGTTAAAGTGGCCTCATTAGCCACACAACGTACCAGCAACAACACTATGCATTATTGCGTGCATTATTTCATTACATTGGCTCATTTTTATTTTACTTTTCCTGCTCCATAAACGTGCTGCATACAGCTGAGAAATTTATTTTCACAAACAGATTACACCAACATAGTTTGTGAGCCTGCATGTTTGCTAATCCATACAAATTACAGCCCTTTTAGAGATCAATCCTAACGATGTGACCAACTATCTCACTTTGGTCATTACATTTAGTCACTGAACTCCTAATCATAAGGAGGGAAACAGTTTGCTTTTGATCCTTCTTGGTAGCAACAGAGTTAGGGTCGTATTAGTATGAAGCAGCTCTGGTTTCATTTTACCGTTATCCTTTTAGGTTTGTAGCGTTAGCGTTTTAAACTAAAACAAAAAACAGACGGCGTGACAAAGTATGATTACCTGGCAGCAAGGTGAGCTGAATCAGCAGAGCCTGTTAACAAAATCATGACCATGTTAGATGTTGATTTAGCTTTGCAAGTCGTTTTTAGAGCTAAAGCTTCATTAATAATACAGCGTTCAAGTATCATGCTTAGAGCTTCCATACATACTCGATGCCTGGCATCGAGTTTCATAGCAGCGTTTAAGCTAATTTTACTCCTGTTAGCTGAACAACAAAAACATGCATTTGTGCTGCTCTACCTTTCCCACTGGAATTCATTGTTGACAGCCGAATATTCTCAGTTTCCTGGTAAAATATATTTTTCACAACATTTCGATTAACAGAGGCAGAAAGACAGCACTGTTTACATCCTTCGAAATTGGCGGGCAAGTTTGCTCCTACTTCTTCTTCTTCCTTAGTTTTATGAACAGACTATTGAACGGGACATACCGCCACCTGCTGTTCAAGTGAAAAATTGTTAATTGTTTGTTTTGTTCCAGGGATTTTGTCTTGTTTTGTTTAGTTGAGGTGAGTGAGTATTTCCAGCAGATCCCAGGAACGACATCCCGAAATCTCTTTCTTAACCCTGTATTATGTAGGGACTTTGTTACTATCAGTCTTTCAAGAAAACAAAATGTCAATAGTAACAGTTTCATAGGCATAACCTTTTATTTTTTGCATCAGTAAGGAGATACCAAAAGAATTATTAGCCGAAAAGCATATCTTGGTATGGTGTGAAGTGTGCCCCTGATAATCTGAGACAACTGGATAAGTGGAGAACAGAAGAAGTGACAAGACTGGAAAAACTGTCCACAGCAAATGAACAGTATCTGAAAGTTATGTCCTTAAGAAATAGGACAAATCTAATAAAGACCTGACATAGGACCTGCGAGACACATCTGGCCCTTCAGTTGATTCATCAACTGTTCACCGAAGCCTTGTCAGAAATAGATTTTTGACAACCGTATTTCCACTGACACTGACTGAAAATCAGTAGCAGCAAGTCTTATGGACTGATGGATCCAAATCTGAAATGTCTGGTTAAAACTGTCAGTATAGAGAGGTAAGAAAAAGGTCCAACAGTGTTTGTCTTCAGACATCTGTAAAACACAGTAGAGGATTTGTCATGGTTTGAGGGTGCATTTCAGTCGGGGGTGTTGGGGACTTTGTCAAAAGAAAGAGCCAAGATCCAAAGAAGATCTTTGAATGTCTTTTTTTTTAACCTCATATACTGCAATTCTTTGTATGTTTTTACATGTTTCAATAAATCACTGCACCTATATATTAAAAGAGGGGGAGGAGGTCAAGACTTTTCAACAATACTGTAGATAATGTCAATAAACTACCTCTTAAAAGTTCAGGGTGACAATAGGCTAATAATACACGTTTAAATACACAAATCAAAATGCACAATGCTTATGTAGGTAAAGAGTTCAAAACTAAAGAAGACTAAAGACACCCAATTAAGAAATTTTCAAGCATAATACTAACAGCCTGAAGGCAGAAATTAGAATGATAATTTAAAAAATCAGAATAAAACAAAAACAACCAAAAAAGATAAATGATGAAAGAAATTATTGGACATAAACAATGTCATTTGGATCACGTTAGACTAATGATGCAGACGCTCAAGTAGCTGTGTCGTTTGATGAAGTAGATTATTGATAGATAAGTAACAGACAGAAAACCTACTTCACCTACCTACGGGATGTACGTATCTAAGAGTCTAATGACAGAAAATAAAAACAAAAATAAACTAAGCCCTTTCTAATGTAGTAAAGTAATTCAAAATCCAGAACTGTAACACAAAACCTTATCGTATTTTTTTCTTTAATTATATGTTGTTGTTTTTAATCACGCTGTGTGGTAGTTTTGGTTTAAGGAGTGTGTAACATTTTATTTTAGAGCACATTACCTTGCCATTCCTGTCATCTTTAAATCTGACTCGAGTGCGCAGTCACCAAAATACATCACATCCGTTCTTTCACGGATTGGCTGCTTAACCGGGAAGTGCGTTCCCTTTGAACGCTTCCCCCGATCTAATTGGTGAGATTCACGGCTTTTAAAATCCAAACGGTTGTCACCCAGGCAAGGCGAGGGTTTTTCAAAACGACTTCATTTCTCATCGTCACTGTATAGACGAAGACCCGGTTTCTCTCAGCACCATATGTTTTATTGAGGTAAGTGGTAGATACACGGGATTACAGTTTAGTATGTTATTTCTGGCAATGTTTGGTATTTTAAGATGTGATGTTGAGATTTTATTTTCTTCGACTTTCCGTTAACTAAAGTGTACCGGTTAGCTAGCAAAGGTGGTATTGTCACTTTACTGTTAACGTTAATTATATCAGTGCTAGTGTGTACAGGGTGTCGAAAGTTGAATTAGCTTTGATGAAAAATTTGGTAAAATTGAGTAGGGAGTAGATGTCTGTTTTGTTGTAACCTAACCACATCGTGGCTTGTACTCTGCGGTTTATGTGCATTGTTGTTCTCTTACTGCTCTCCTGGCATCCATCAGAGACAGTGGGGGGTTTATCTACCGCTTCAGTGCCAGCAAACGGCTGTCTTGTACAGCCATTAAGACACCAGGGAAAGTTAGTTCGCTATCCATTATTTGTAACCAGGTTTGTAAAGTTAGGCATGCTAACCTTTGGCTGCAAGAAATCACGTGTTGCTGCTTGGTCATATATGCGATTCATGTAGTTTAACCAGTTAAAATAACTTGGAAGACTCATTCCTCCCAATAATGCTTCATTCATCTAGGGCTTAATACGTGACTTAGCATTAAGTCTAAAGACTAAAAGCCAAGGCTTAGATAAATATTTATATACCAGGATTTATCAAAATTGGCGGATAAATATTTAGGAGTTTATTTTAAACTGATAATGCTATATTATCTAAAAAGCATTATTTTTGTTACCAAGTTGTTGACATTGACTGCCATTTGAGTGTGGAAAAATAAACTCTTCAAGACCATCTGGTGGCCAAACCATGCAACTGCTGCAGCCCTAATTCTACCTAAAATATTTTGTTGTGCACAAATGCACAAAACAAATGTAAAGTGGTGGGATTAAAGGCAAACGGTAGCCTTACTGCAAACCACCCGGAGAGAGGAGTTCAAATGAGTTCTAAGAACTTCACCAGGAGAAGTACCGACTCAATATATCTGCCTTGGTTCTTGTGTAAATCTTACATTATTTTTCTCTCTTGCTCTCCACCCACACTGAGTAAACTGTAACCAGAAGAGTGCCTTATCAACTGGTTGCAGCTTTAAGACTGACGCCTCCTTCAGCGGTGAGGGTTAGAGGTCCCAGTACAGTCGCATAACAGTTTTTTTCCTGTATTTTTTTTACAGGATGAGCTCTGTTGATGTTAATGATGAAAATCGTGGGGTCTGCCCAGGAGGAAAGCACAACTCTCCTAACGACATATTTGCCCTGGATCAGCCGACTGGAAGGCCCTCCATCCTACGTCAGACAGAAAACCTGCCCAGCAAGACTGTACCAAAGGGGGTAAAAGTAAAAAAAAAAAAAAACTTTCATCCCATTCCATTGTATAGTCACAAGGCAGTGTAGCCCTGGGCAGAAAGCTAATGCTAAAGGCTGTCTTTCACTCTTTGACTATCAGATGAAAAATTATTTACTTTTGGTACTATATGAACTCTGGCCTCAGCCTGTTTGTCTCTAACCAGTGTTAACAGAATTTTAATAAGATGGACAAGAAAACCTATATGAAGAAAAAGAAATGCAGTTATTTGTAGACAAAAGGTTTTTCAAGGCTCAAAACCAGGCCTTTTGGGGGCAGCTGACTACTTCTGACTACTGACTAAATAATTTTTGTGTAGGTTTGTTTTCAGACTCCAAGAAGAGACCCTGTGACTAAAAGAATTCTGTCTCCCAACAAGTCTGTCAATTTGTTGAGTGTTGACGAGAATAAAAAAGTTATGGATTTGGATAAATCAAAGTAAGTAAATGAGTGTCATTCACCAGTATGCCTTCATTGAAAAAAGTGTTGCATTTAGGTAACCTATCATGTTTTGGTTTTGTAGTACTTTGCCACAGGAAGCCACTGAGCAACTCAAAGAAGGTAATTTATTTATTTTAAACTTGTAAGTTATGAGCTCTTTATGCATTTTTCCCCCTACCACTGCTGAGAGATTAGCAGATACCTTCATTACTTTTTTCTTTCCCCCTGCAGAAGTGTCATCTTATCCCGATGACAACATGCCAATACAAAGCAGAGGTGGCTACATGCTGGATTTTGGAAACCTTGATGACTTCAATCCATTTCAGGGGTCTAACAATATGGCTCTCTCACCTATGAGGCCTGCTGTTGAAAACCCCCCTGCAGATCATAGCAAGTCTGAAAACACACCGCCAGTGAACATCGTGGAGGAGCCTATCAAAATGGAGTCGGCACTAGATGAGACCCTTCCATTCAGCGCGTCTGTAGAAAACTCACTCGCTGATCTTTCTGCCGATATCTGCTCCACGGAGAGCAGTGTGGTTATAGTGAAGGTTCCAGTGGTTGAGGAAGACGATTCATGGCCTGCTACACCTGATGAAAAACAGCTTGGTGTTGCGTCTTCAAGCACAGATCAAGAGAAGTCGTCCAGCAGTTTTGCAGAAGATGCTCCACTCCCAGCAAAAGGTTCTTATAACTTCGATTTTGACAACCTTGACGCAGTCAATCCCTTCCAGACTGGTGGCTCTAAAATTCCAAATTCACCTGTCCTTGGGCGAAAGGTGTCAAATGAAGATGCACTTGCAGAGGAAAGCAAACAATCTGTTGTTGAGGTGGCCCAAGAATTGCCTGTTCAGCACGAGGTGAAGCATGACGCTACAGTGGATCTGATATCTGCCGACACAGCAAAACCCCCTCCTGAATCCCAGCCGGCTGATGACCCAGTCAAGGAAGGCCCAACCAAGAACGGGCCTGTCAAACTTGAATTCAATTTTGATGATGGTGCTGAAGTCAAACGGAAACCGCCACCTAAGAAATTTGGCAAAAGGCCAACTGGTGTAAGACCTAAAGAGCCAAAGCAGGTGTCTGATGTCAAACCACCAAAAGAAGCTGAAGTGACGCCTGAAGTCAGTTATGGTGATGCTGATGCTTTACAGCCTAAAAGTTCTTACTCCTTTGACTTTGAAAAGTTTGACGACCCAAACTTCAATCCTTTTGGCACAAAAACGGCCATAAACAACTCCCCCGTGTGCAGCAGGAAATCCAGCCCAGAACCAGTAGAAACCGCAGTTCAGGAGCAAACTGATGTCCCTGTGACAAAGGAGGCTGAACCGCCAGCACGGTAAGAGAAAGTAAAGGCTTAGTATCGTTATTATTAGCAGCAGACGCTTCACTTACCAGTAGTGCCATATTTCACTGTAGATTCACTCTAAAAGTTTTCATCTTCTCAGTGCTGAAGACAGTTTGCCAGCTCCTGAACCAAACCATGTACAGGTAAGTTGGAGGAATGTACTTTGATGCAACTCTCAATATATTGTGTATGTGTGGGTTGTTTTTGGTTTTTAACAAACATCTGTTTATTATGGAATGACAGGTTGCAGATAACAAGGTTGTCTCTGACCTTGACACCAAACAACCAGTGCAGAATCTCCCTGAGTCCTCTGAACCCTCTCAGCCTGAGCAGAAGGCGCAAGCTGACATGCTAGACTTCAATGACGAGTTTGTTCCTGGAGCAATGTGTGAGTAATTGTTGGCTTCAGCTCTGTTTGAACCAAACCGTGCTTTTTGTTCAATCCTTAGCAGTAATGGAAAGCTCTTACTGCTTTTAACCCACGATCTTTATCTCCAGTCATGACCAGTGACTTTGATGGACAGATTGACTACCTCGAACAGTTTGGGTCCAGCAGTGTAAGTGCTTTCTTTATCTTTGCTAAATGACTAAATCCTCAACCACAAGGTTCAAAGTGTTTACATTTTCTCATCAATAGTTCAAGGAGTCCGCACTGAGGAAACAGTCCTTGTACCTAAAATTTGATCCCCTCCTGAGGGAGAGCCCAAAGAAGTCTGCAGGCCCGGGTGCTCAGATTCAAGCCCCCCTCCCTGCTGCCCCTGTTTTACGGTACGGTGTAGTTCTGTTGTGCTGCTCACTTGATATTAAAGCCGAATTTGATCGGCTTTTGATTTTCTGTAAAATAAATTTATCGGAAAGGAAACCTCTTCACTTCTGTTTAATTCAGGCTTGAAACACCACAGACTGCAGATAAAGTGGCAAATGGTCCACAAAAAGATGACTTCAGACTGCTTGACGATGCAGCAGCATCGGTGAGTCTCTTGTACTCTGTCCGCTGGACCGGTAATTTCTCATCGCCTTTGTTATTTCTGCTAACTTTGTTGAAATCTTCTCCACTTATGTCATCTAGACTCCAGTCCTTGAGAGCTTTGTCCCTCCTTTCCCGCAGCCAGCAAACAGCGAAGATGCTATCATCGAAGTGCTGAAGTACAGTCAGAAAGACTTGGATGCAGCAATCGCCAAAGTGCAGGCAGAAGTAGGTTGTCTGGCTTTTCACATCCATACAGCATTTGAACACGAAAACATCCACATTAAATTAGGATACTTTTATTTATTTATTTATTTATTTAAAAATAATCAGGTTTAGCCACACTTTAAACACAAAGATCAGAATTTGTATCTACATGTGGCAGCCAATCAGAAGGTTAAAAGTAAAATGGCACTAAGATTTGTTTCAGTCATGCTGGACTAATTGGCTGTACCAAAGGCCAGATAAGATCAATGGGATTATTTTGAATTGTGGTTTATGCAAAGCTCCTCTGGATCCAAAGAATAAATGCATGGCATTGAAGTTGAGCGTAATTTTTATTTAAAAAAAAAAAAAAAAAAAGTTGAGTAATGGGTTTTCTAGATGACAGGCACCATTCTTAGTCTCAAGGGAAAAAAAGTGTACATTTCTCTCTCATATAGGGTAAAGAAAAAGAGGACCAGTGGAGTATGAAGAACAGTAAGCTGCTTGATAATGAGCAAGAAATGAGGTGAGCTGTGCATCATATTAAAATTTCTTGTTGTTTTTATATAAAATCAATTTTGAAGATCTTTGACCACATTTTGTCTCCGTCATAGGAAAATAGTAGCTGAATTTGAGCTCATGATCACAAAGATGATGGGTAAGTTATATGTACATGTTGCGCTCATCAGAAGGGTTAATGTGTTGGGGTATTTTGTCAAACATTTAATGTAAAATTTCCTGCCACTGGTCAGCTGATCAAGAGAAGGAGAGGGAGGTGGCCCAGGCGAAGCTCAATGCGGCTCTGTTGGAGAAGGAGCAACTATGCAGCGACCTGAACGCTATGGAGAGATCTTTAGGAGAGCTCTTCAAGAGGCTGGAGAAGTACAAGGACGTTATAGAGGGTTACAAAAAGGTCAGCTCATGGAAGCCAGACAAATGTTTGCTATAATTTCATATTATTATTATTTTTAATGTTAAGGTTTAAATGTTGAAATATTTTCTGCATCCTCTGCCCAGAATGAAGAGACTCTGAAGTCTTGTGCACAGGACTACTTGGCAAGGATCAAAAAGGAGGAGCAGCGCTATCAAACACTTAAAGCTCACGCCGAGGAGAAAATTAGCCAGTAAGAAACTCTGGCCTTTTATGTTGAAGCATCAGGAGACTTGCGTTGACTAACTTGAATTTAAATCTCACCATCAGTGCAAATGAAGGAATAGCTGAGGTGCGATCCAAATACAAGGCTGAGGTATCTGCACTTCAAGCACAGCTGCGCAGAGAGCAGCTGAAAGTGCAGTCACTGGAGAAGAGCTTGGACCAGAAGGCAAGTCGGCATGTTGTTTTTCATGAATTTGCAGCAGTATTATCACTCTTCTTCTCATTTCTAAATTCTTTTCTTGTTACAGGAGAAAGAGGCAGAGGAGCTCACCAAACTTTGTGATGAACTCATATCCAATGTGCAAAAGGGCTGAACTTGGTTTTAAATGCTGTTTGCTTCTGTTCTTTATCTTCATGTCCAGAGTGTCTTCTTGTGTGGTGAACTGTTTGTCTCTTTCAATGTTATACTGTAAAAAGGTTAATAAAAAGGATTTATTGATCTGGTGATCATTCTTGCATCAATCTTTAGTTTCGCTTGTATGCTATACTCAGGGATTCTCAAACTGTGGGCAGGTGAGGTACTGCATGTAGCCTGCAGTTATAACAGAATTTTATTTTATTTTTTAAATGTAAAACAATTTTTCAAGGTAAATCACTTTGGAGTGAGCAGTTAGGACTGGGTAGACCCCATGGGATTTTCTTGCTGTTCTAAGTGGATTGTGGCACTTCTGACTTTAGCAATGGCTGATATACAGGACCCTGACCACTAGAGGGCAGTGCATGCTCTCATAATTTAATCTTCTCAGCTGGATTTTGTATTCTAAGCGTTATTTATGGACACGACAATACCACAGCTTTTTGACTCAGAGAAACGCACCTGCTTTAAAAACAGGCTGCTCAGTGTACTCGGCCGTCATCTGTCTGGAGCCAAAGCTCATCTCCATCCTGCCATACTTGCAACAAAACAAGAGCTCACTTGATACAATGCTCCCCTTCTTTCCTGAGCAATCACAGGGTCCCGTCACATCACTCCCACAGCAGGACAATGCACTTCCTAAATGGTGAAAGGAAATCCTACCTAGATTGGAGTTGAATGAGTAGATGGTGGTGGTGCAGACTAGAGAGGGGGGAGGAGAGGGTCAATTCACTTAAATGAGAAAAGATGCTGGTTGTTTGGTGTAGTCTTGCAGGGGCCATCACTCATCTATAAAGCAACTGTGAGACTGCTCTTGTGTCTGTACAGTATCTATTCATTCATCCCAGCACGTTCTGCCCCTCTGTGGACATGCCCTCTGTGTCACCCTTGACGGACACTTCAACCCACTCAAAGGAAGAAAGCTGACCTGCGTGCCCTGACGGTTTCATGAAAGGTACACCTTCATCATCACAGTGCACACTGCAGCTTTTAACTAATACCCAAAATCCACTAATCTTCAGGAAGAATGCATCTGTTTTTGTTTCTGGTCATTTAATCAAACTATCAAACCTTCAAACTTTTTTTTTTAAACCTTAGAGTACATCAAATAAGATTGTCAAATACAACCAATTACATACAAAAAATACCTAAATATTGGCATGAAGTAAATGTGAATAAACTGAGTGACAATATTCAAATATGTACTATACACAACAACGTAATAACATTACATAGATATGCAAAACGCTTTACTCTGAAAAATAAACCTTTGATACATTTTTTTAGCAAAATAAATTAAATAGTCATCAGTTTGATTATAAATGACTACAGCTTCATGAACTGTGGGTGGAAAAGGTTGATGTCAAAAAGACTCATCTTCTCTTGTTTGTCAACATACTACTGACTACAGATGGGAAGCTACCACAAAAAAGGTAAAAAAAAAAAAGATAATGTAGACCAACACAGTTGACATGGCAATGTAATTATTCCACTCTGTGAAAGACAATAAACATTTATCAGTCTATTCTATATCACTTTTAACAGAAGTCAGGGATGGAAAAAGGTAACATAAGGATAGTGGTCAGCATTCCCAGCATAATGCATCTTTAACAAACAAAAGGACAACCTGAGTAGGAGCGTAAAATCAGCCCTTTTGTAAGTCTTGAGTACCATTTTCATCTGTGCGCTCCAACAGCTGAGCATGTGAAAGATAAAGACCAACTTTCACTTGAGAAAATGGAAAATTCATCTGATGAGGAAGACCTTTCAGCTGGTCCTAATAGCTGCTATTAACCTCACACTCTTAAAAAATAAAATAAAAACGTCCCCGTCCTTTTTAGTAAGTGCTCGCCAAGGATTGATCCATTTGTAGTGGTGTGAGAATCTGACAGGTATAAAAAAAAAAGAGCAACAAATATGGAAGTTTTTATGTAATAACAAAAGGTGTGTATCACTGGCCACTGTTTTTCCACACATTGTACACTTTTCCAACAATCTCCATTTTAAAAAAATAATGCCAGGTGAGTGTCACTCCAGAGTTCCTGTTCAGTCCGCAGCTTAATGTCCGCAGCTTAGAGGAGAGTATTTGGGAATATTTGGCACTAACACTGAAAATGAATGTGTTGATGCTGATGTACTTTCCCATCCACGTGGGAGTGAGTGTGTGTGTGAATGTCTGTGTAGATTTTGGGGTAGATTTTAGCAGGAATTGTTGGTCCTCCCTGGCCGAGGAGGAGCTGCTGCTGCTGCGCGAGGTACTCCTCATAGTTCATGGATGTCACACAGTCTTTCTCGGGGCTGGAGGAGCTGGACGAGGGAGCCGCGCAGCCCCTGTCCCGCTCCCGGTGCGGCAGCCGGTGAGAGCTCTGCAGTACCTGCGCGGCCGGAGGGCTGGGAGGAGGACAGTGTTTTCTGCTTTGGCAGAACCACAGCAGCACTGTGCCAAAGATGAACACTATTACTGCAGGGATGCCAATGATGACAGGCCAGGGGAGGGAGCTGGAGGCTTGCGGAAACATCGGTGTTATGTGAGGCTTAGTGTCTGTAAAAGAAAACGAGATTCCAGCTTTTAAATGTTTCCATACTCTGTTGTCTGCCAGCAAACTAACAGTTGTAGTTTTATTATCACATTACTTGTTGTTATTCATCGCTGAATATGGGTTGCTGAGAAAACATATGTTTGATTTAAACTCATAAAACAGAACAAGAGAGGAAAAGGCATGAATTAAAGTTTAAAAATGCTACATTTTTACTGAATGATTAATAATTAATTGATGGGAAAAATAGCCTAATTAGTTCAAAACATACTGATGCCTCCAAAGGTACCTTTTCCTGATTTATGCATGCATATACTATTTGCACTAATGCAGATACATAAAGAAAAAAACACAACATTTTTGTATATGTAATTCGATTGATAGGTTGATAGCACTGGGCTTTATCCAAGCTTTTCTACAGTTTACTGTAACACTGCAGACAGACATTCCTCGAGCCTCACCTGGCAGCACACTGAGGAAGGCACTGCGGAAGCTGTAGCCCATGGTGTTGGCGCCTAAGCAGATGTACATGCCGGCGTCGTCCTCCTTGGCGCGGCTAATGAGCAGCTTGTTGAGGTAGGAGCCGTCGGGCCTCGACCACACCTCACCCGTGGGGAGCACCACAAACCTATGGTCCCCCACCTCGATCGTGGAGTTGTAGCGGCTCTCCTCGTTGGTCTCCACGCGTTTGAGCCACTGAATGACCGGCTTAACGTCGCTCCTCACTTTGCACTGGAAGGACGTGGTGCCGCCGTAGTCCACCGTTGTGTTGACCGGGTGGGTGCCTGTCAGGACAGGTTTGGAGTTTGTCCTCTCTGAGTGAACATACAGAGAAAAACAAAACAAAACCCAACTTGTCAAGATGCACACAGACATCTTTTGACATGACAGCTCCTCTGCGGACAGAGGAGGTCTTAGTCCTCCACGCTGTTATTACCCTCAGGCTTAGAACTTATAATTGACATTGAGGGAAGAATACCACATGTAACACAAGAAGTATGTGTGATTAGTTTCCTCTCTTTCTTTGCTCCTGGTTGTACAGCACACATTTCTCATGGGAAAAGGGGGGGGGGCACTGGGTCTGGCAGACAGCTGGGCTTTAATCAGCTCCAGATTGGGTGGATGGTCTCTAAGCTGAGCTCTCTCCCCTCTGTACAAACACCAAGGCACAAGCCCCCACTCTCAAACTTGCGTTCTTAGTATTCTTCTCATATACATGATTACACATTCATCCATGCAGGAAGAATATGGATACGGCATGTTTTTCCTTGGTCATAATCAGACCTGAAACAGTGATTAGGCTGTCTGAATTTCCTGCAGCGATGTACATAAAATCACAAACATGAGACGCACAAACAGCAGTAACCATTTAAAATAATTTGCTCGGCCTCATCTGTTAGCCCTAATAATTCCAGGTGAGCGTGCTCGGTATGTGTACAGCTCAGCTCTCTGCGGGATACTCACGTATGACCTCAACTTTGTACGTGGCGTTGATCTCCCCGGCACAATTGGAGACCCTGCAGGTGTATTTGCCGCTGTGCTCTGGCATCAGATTCTTCAGACTCAGAGTCCACTTCTTCTGACGGCCCTCGCCGACCTCCTGCTCCGTCAGCGGCCGGTCGTCCTTCAGCCACACGATGTCCGGTCGAGGGTTTCCACTGGCTGCGCACTTGAGCCGCACTGAGCTGCCCACTGGGCGAGCTATCACTCTCTTCCTCATCTTTGTAGGTTGAGTGAAGCGGGGACGCACTTTGGAGGAAAGTACAAGCTGGTTACTTTGAGTAGATAGTATAATTTACCTTTTTTCTACATTTCTCAAGTGAGGTTTTATGTTTCTATTGATATCTATAGAGTTTCTAAAAAATTTCCTTATTTCCTGACCTACACATACTTTTATGATGGTGGAAGTTTGTATTAACCCTCAGAGGTCTGGAGGAATGACTCTGACTCCTAACCCTGTGCTATATGAATATGTAGTATTTGCTCTTTTTTAAAAATTATTCTCCCGAGTCTTAGCAGTCAAAAGTAAAATAATAATAATAATAATAATAATTCTAACCAACATGCATCAAAAACTATAAAGATATTTAACAAAAAAGGACTTTTTTTCTTGTCTCCAAGAAGGACAGTGTTCAGGGCTGGGGTTCTTGGTCATTACTGATGACTTAGACTTAGACAAACATGTAAGTAATCCCTGTGAGCCAAAGGTTGAGGCTTCAGACTGCTTACTTTTAGTCAGTTTTTTAGTCAGTGAGAGTAGATTTCCTGCGTGCTCGGGCACACAGTTCTGGCTGTGATCACAGGAGAGTCTCTTAATGAGCGACAGCTAATCAAAAGATATTTAGTAAAGGGGGATAAAGCAAAAATAACCAATTTAGGAAAGTGAATAAATTGAGGAGCTTCTTTACATTTTGCTGGGAAAATATGTATTGGCACGTGCAAAACTTACATGGAAAAACAGCATATAAGACAAAAACAGCAAAAAACTGCTTTCTTGTAATTTCTTTAAGTCAGGAATAGTTCTCCAGGCTTTCCGAAGGAAATTCAAAGCTCTTCTTTGGAAGATGGATGCCTTTTGTTCTGTTCTCTGTCAAGATGATCGCACACTGCTTCATCAGTCTTTGGCTCAGTGAAGGCCAGCTCATGACTGATAGTGTTCCACAGTGTATTATTTTCTAGCTAAGTATAGTTTTACTGCGCTGCAAGTGTGCTTGGGATCAATGTCATGCTGAAAAATGAAGCCTTTCGGATGCTTTCCAGATAGTATTGCATGGGGGATCAAAATCTGCCAACACTTTTCTGTGTTCGTAATTCCAACAATTTTGACACGATCCCCAACACCATTGACTGAAGTGCAGCCCCAAACCATGACAGAGCCTCCACCATGTTATACAGGCTGAACTCACGGTTGCACCAATGATGTTTTGAACCAAAAAAATTCAAATAATCAACAAGACCTGCCCACCATTCAAGGCTTTCAGCTAATGAGTTTTTAGGAATTACCTTGTTGGTTCAAAACTACAATTTTACGGCCATCAAAATGTGTTTGTCATTTTTTGCTAATTCAAATAAAGAAATGGAAACAAATGATATGTTTTTGCAACAGTCTACTAGTAACAAAGGACGATTTAAAATTTTTACTTTTTTTTTTGCTATGCTGTCTGTTATGTGTGGACACAGCGCTGGTTCATCCCTTGAGTTAGGTACATTTTTATGATCAGATGATTCATAGGCCAGTGGTGAGTGGTCCAGCAAAAACTGGTCACGTAGAAGGAGAAAAACTCTGCATCAGCTCCTGAAAGCCTGGAAAACTGTTGCCCAAGACCACGTTAAACACTTACAAGAAAGTCTGACTCCTTGGAAGAGAAATCTAAAGAAATGAGGGGTGGCTCAAGATTTTTGCACAGTGACTATTACACATAGGTTTGCCCACAGCTGTAAAAGTAAATATGACTTGCAGTACATGCAATAAAGCATTCAAAAGAACTCAATTAGTCCTTGAATTTCCAGCTGCAAAGTCGAGAGCATGCACAGAAGTCTTACCAAATTTTTCACCACCAAGCTCGGCTCCATCAGGTGCCCTCAATCCAGTTTTATCGGAACCCGAATCATCTGTTAACACAGCAGAAAAACTCAAATAAGTCAACAAAAGGCTGAGTGAGACATTAAGGTCCTCACTACAGTATAGAAGAATATGAATAAGTAACAATTATTGCACATTTACTGTTTTGGGTGCATGAATACAACATCCGGTACACACTGACATTTCAGATGACAGGCTCATTTTAAATCCTTCCATTACAATCCCCCTCTTCTATTCTGTTATAGTCATTTTGCAGTAGCGGTGACCGGATACAAAAACAAGGCAAGAAAACTGTTCCTGGCTCTCACCAATTCAATTCAGCATTTATCGACAGGCTCTTCTGAGAGTGTTGCATGCTCAGGTCATACTGTGCAGCGTTTGGAAGTAATATGACCAGTTTATATAAGCTCGCTTCCAGGAGACAGCTGTGGAGTTTATGTCATTGGCTGACATCATACAGCTGAGCTGAGACAGGGGCTTAGAGGAAATATAATGAGTGAAACCTAATCGATGGGTTTGTAATGCGTATTCACTTTTCGAGTTAAGCAGTGATGAATTAATGAAGCAGATCAAGTTTCTTGCCAATATTTACCAATGAGTGCAGATGGACATTAAGCAGGTTATTATTGAAGAAGTGCTTCAATTGAATGATTTATTTTTGCGATATTAATGAGGTGCAATTGCACAAAACATCCTCACGGTAAAAAACGAAAAAAGAAACCAGCGTATGTGCAGCATTTTGGGAAAAAAGGATTATTTTTTTGTCATTTAGCAGCACCAGTATGTTTTAACAGCGATCCCATAGGAAAATCTCCCAGCCAGTTTATTACCTTCTAAGACTCGTTTTGATTCCCGTTTCAGGGCAGCCTCACGTTGGGATTTTTTTTCAGATGCAGTTTGGCACACTCGATTCCCTCTCAGGGTTTGATTGGGTCAGGTAAAGAGACCAGATGTGACTTCTAACCTCCTCATTCTGCCTCCCTCTGAGTCCCCCCGAAACCCTCAAAGCTCTCTGGGGTTCTCTGGGTACAAACCCTCCTTTGTTTGTCCCCTGCAGCACCAAGCCCAGCCATGATGTCATGGCTATTTGAAGGGGTTTAACTGGCCAACTATAATAACCCATTCCTTTAAAAAACAGCCTCCAGTGGAAGAAATATTTCTCTGTTGCTCACTCGGACTCTCCACATTCCTCCTGGTTCCTGAACCTCCCAATCCAAACAGAACATGGTCCCACACTGCCGGGGTTTTCTTTCTGACTTTTTTCTCTTTAATCTATTTCCTCTCTACTTTTTGGCAATTTCAGGGAACAATGGTGCCCTTTATAAGTCTGTCCTGTTAAAGCTATCCCTTGCCACTATTGTCCTTGCACAATGTTGGCTCACTGGACTGCAGACAGGGGTGATGTAGGACATCTCCTGGCTGCCATATGAATGTTATTTTTGGAAATCTGAAAAATAAAATCAGTAAAGGAGAAGTGCTTAAGAAGCCTCCTCTATAAATGAGCATTTTTGTGTCCAGGAAGGTTAGTAAAAGCTGTTACACACTATGGAATCAGTGCTCTCTGTGTGAAGTCACAAATTCTTCGCGCAAATGGGACAGTGCTCCAGTGAGACTCAGACTAAGCTGGCTAAAATACAGTCAATCTTTTTCCACACAGCTCCCATTCATTCATGATCTAGCTACAGTGTTTGGGGTCTGACGCCATTCCCTCCCACTTCATTCACAAATCCAGCCGCAGGAAACAGGTCACGATACACTGGCCTCCTGTGCCAGCTGAACCACAGGAAAAGGCCTGGATGATTTGGGGTCACAATGAGCTCCAGATGTTGTTGGGGACACTAATGTCCAGGGAAAGTTATGCTCAGTGGCCTTGCATCACACTCTGGAAATCTCCAAACAGCTCTCACATGTGATCAGTGAGACACATGGCAGTTTATCCAGCCTGACAACATCTCTAGAGAGAGGAGAAAAATGAACAATGCGAGCCAACATTTTCACCCTAAAATAAGGAGCGCTAATCCTGTAATATTTAATCTGCACAGACATAAACATTAACATGCAATCCTCTAAATGCTAATCAGACAATCCCATATTAATCCTCGTGAAGCCTTGCTGTAGCCCGAGCAGCTGAGGATGAGACTGCTGCATGCATCGGTCTATCCTGGCAGGGGTGCTAGGAGGTGATGGGGGCCAGTTGTCAGGAGACCACCCCAAACAGGGCCCAAACAGCCAGCTGGAGGGATTGAGGAGGCGCCATGTTGCACTGACTGACCAGATTCTTCAGATAGCTCTTGGGAGGACACGCTGTCCGCTGGCAGATGGGAAGAGGGATATCTCTCCAGCCTCAGTGGAACCCCCTCCACCCCGCCTCCACGGATCAGCCCGCAAAACCTCTCACTCTCGCACTTCCAGTCTCACTCCACAATCTTTATCTTACTGTTTTTCTTCTGCTCGGCCTCTCTGCCGGGTCCCAAGCGATGTCTTAGGAGTTATGCTCTCCATGCTGAACTTGAACAGCTGCCAGGATTTAGCTGACCCTCCTCCCCTGACCGGCACTATAACTGAATGCAGTTGCTCCTCTTAACATGTTCGCTCCAGTAAAAATAATACACGCACATGATGGATACTTCAGTTGTGCTTGGAGCCCGCTACCCCTCATTTACAGAATTTCAAATAAATAAACTATGTTCTCTGATCTCTTTAAGCACCATAATTTATCCCCTAAACACACACACACACACGGACAGCAGGTTTTACAGCATGCAGCTAAATTAAAAACCGTACACAATTAGGTGATTCAGTGTTACTGGAAAGTGTTGCTCATGATAATTGCAGACTATTTGGCTGTATTAATCTGACTTCAGTCCTGCAAGTATTTTGACAATGAGGCTCCCATAATCTTTGTGGCAACCCGAATGAAAATGCACCCCTGATGGAACAATTACCTATAAAAACAAACGCTGCGGCGATGGCCTGCCAGCGAGTAATGGGATGATAGACAAGAGAGCTGAAACAGAGGAGGGGGTGCTCTTGAGAAATGCAGAGTCCATTTGTTATGCACTCATTGCCACCAGCACCCGAGGATAAGTAGGAAATGGAACAAGCCAGTTCAGGATTAAGAGTCAGGCCAGAAAGTCTCCAGGTAACTCCATAAAGGGTCAACAGACTTCTGATAACAATCTCATGGAAATATGCTTCCAAGAAAGACTTAAGATTAGACTTGCAAAGGATTTTTTTTAAAGAAGTCTCAAAGAGGAGTAGGGCAATGCATGCTCTACTCAAAGCAATCTCTGATCTCAAAGCAATCAGTGCCAGCTTCATGCCAGCAACATCTAACTGTTCATTTGTCTTCTCACTCAGCGGAGCCACAGCAGAAAGTCAAACCACACAAATTATCCTCAGGGAGAAAGTTATTTATCAGTGAGATTAATCGGTTAACTGTGTGTGAGAGTGTGTGAGAGTGTGTATGCCTGCGTGTCTTTATCTCCCAACTTTAAATCAATATTTAAATAAAAATATAGCCCAAATAACCTCTGGCTCCACTCTGGATAAATACTTCATTTTCAAAAATCGGTCATCTCACATGTTCAAAGAAAACATCGGTCTGGAAAGTTTCGGAGCTCCTTTTTTTCTTTTTCTTTTTTAATACTTATTTGGTTGTTTAGTTAAGCTTTTTCTCAACTTGGAAAGAGATCTAAAAATGTCACAACTAGTTTATATTTGTCAAGTTTCGATGAAAATGATAAAGTACAATCCCCTAAATAATACTCCTTGCTTTTTCACAAATCTTTAAGGAATACAAAAAGTACTTGATAATTGTTTTTTCTGAATTTCCAGACACAAACTGACAGAATTCCTGGAAGTGCAGGCTGGAAAGTTTCATAATAAATGTTTATTTACTAACAAAACAGTTTGAACATGCTGCGAAAAGACCTTTTCAACATAGACGATTCATTAAATTACTTGCCTAACTTACTTTAAGTAGTTAGATTACCCGGCAAACATGTTTCTGATTTCAGGGGAAAACCCGACACCCACATCCAAACATATAAGGACCCAACTACCTGCTTCCACTTTAACTCACAGTCCCAGGTCAGCTTCTGCTACAATTACTACATTTCAGTACTTGAACCTCAACTGGACCTCAAGCTTCTATCACTGCTTTCACCTACACATACATTCAATGGCCATTTTATTAGATACGTCTTGTTATTACTGGGTTAGAACCCCTTTTGCTTTCACGGCACAGATTCACAGAACAGTCCTCAGAGTTTTTGGTACATGTTGACACAAAAGCATCACACAGCTGCTGCAGATTTGCCAGCTGCACATCCATGATGTGAATTTCATGTTTCACCCCTCCTAAAGGTGCTCTACTGGACTGAGATCTGGTGACTGAGGAGGCAATTTGAGTAGAGTGAACTTACTGTCATGTTCAAAAATTTTGAGATGATCTGAGGGCACAGGCACATTATCCTTCTGCAAGCACCCATTAAAGATGGATACTCTGTGGTCACAAAGGAATGGACATGGCCAGGAACAATACTGTCGATACAAGGCAGGGTGATGTCGTGCCTCCCATCTGAATGTATCTGAATAAGTTTTTCTAGTCTTATATAGTCCAATTTTGTGAGTTTGTCTGAATTTAGCATCAGTTTCCTGTTCTTAGCTGACAGGAGGGGCACCTGGTGTGCTCTTCTGCTACTCTTCTACATACTGTGGTTGAAACTAGTGGTTATTTGAACCGAAGCACTCTGGCCTTCTAACTCTGACCTCCGACAACAAGGCATGTCACATTTGTCTTCTTATGCTTCTTTTCTGTAAACCTTAGAGATGGTTTTGTGGAAAAATCCTAGTAGTGAAATTTCTGACAATATTACCTAATAAAGTGACTGGTGAGTGTATGCCTAGCTACAGTGAGTGCTCACACGTCATCTAAAACATCTAGAACTCTGTATTTTCACTACCAAGACTGCCAGCTCCATCTTTAACAAATTCTTTACACTCACTATAAAAAGTTCACAGGAATGTCCTTTAACTACACATGCAGCCATAGCCACGTCTGACTTTGATACTATACAGCACAACTATACTACAAACCATTATAGCTGGCTCCGTGTCCCAGTCTCCAACCTTTCATTTTAGCCCATTCAACAGACACCCTCATTTTCAACTCACCAGCAACAGACAGAGGGAGACCCTAAAATAAACTTTGGTCTCATCTATTCCCCACTCATGCGCATGCTTTACTGCAATAAGGGCCGTTTTCTGAAGTGATTTGTGTTTTCTGCTTGTGCCTGATTATGGCTCTTCTTCATCTGAAGCACGCCTGTCACAAGACCAGACTGTAACTCCTCCTGCGAGAGCGCACAGACTCTGGCCCAAATTAGGCATCTTAGAGTAATTAGAATAAACACAGCCTTCACGCTCCACTCCGCTCATTCATCATGTGCTGCTGTAGCGCAGAGGAAATGCACTGTGTTCAAAAGTGTGCAAAAGAGTAACACACTCGGTCAGATTGTGCTCTTACAAGAGCTGCGGGAGAGGCTGGAGACAAACTTTTACACTGAATGTGTTTCTTATTGTGAGGCTGCAGACCTCCTTCCTCTAAAGAGTGTGGCCTAAGGAAAAGGAAGAGCTGGAGATCCAATTGAGTCACAGAGGATGAAGTAGTATGAAACAATATCCCGTGCCGCTGTTGACTTTGGGCAGACAGAGGTAGAGGCAGCAACACATAGAACAGATGAGAGGATCAGCCACTAAACCTCCATAAATCTACTTGTTTTAGACCTTGACCTCTGTGAGCGATGCTTTCGTTTAACATTTAAACTGAGGTGAGATTTCTGACTGCCGGGAAAAGCTACAAATCTGGCCCCTAAACACCACAGCGGAACCGATGAGGCCCGACAGTACAAATCAGGGACTGACTCACTGCCGCTGTTTCTGGTTTTAGTTGAGAGACAGGGGACTTCATGTTTTATAGTTGCTGCATTAACAAGAATGACACATTTTTCTGCGAGCCAATGATCTCATCTCGTGAGCCTGCCGAGGGGCAGGTTATCCAAACCGAACTCCGTCCGCACTCACCAATGACGATGAGGGTGTAGTTGACGTTAACGCTACCAAAGCCGTTTGTTGCTTTGCAGATGTAGGTCCCCGCATCATCCGTCTCCACCTCTTTGATCTTCAGGCCCATGCGGAGGATGCGGAAGCGTATCCAGCCACTGTGGATGTTGCGTGCGTCTTTGGTCCACATTTTGAGGGGTGGAGGGTCTCCTTCCACCGGACATGGCAGCTTGATGGCACTGCCCACCCGGGCCGTCTGTCTGTGCTCAACTTTGTCAGACACCCGTGGAGGTCCTGAGGATGCAAGAAAATATGCAATTATAATGTATCATATATTTCCTCATATGTAACAGCTCACATTTAAGTCAGTAAATGTGAACGCTCACTTTCAGATCATCTTTTTCTCTTCTTTGCTTTTTATGATGACACTGAGAGCATCTTCAGGCAAAACCAGTGAACAGAAACGAGAATTAAAAAGATGTTGAAGGAAAACGTTAGTCTGGTTGGTTTTAGACACCATTAAAATATAGTGAGATAGAAATCAGCTTAAATCCTTTGTAGACTCATGATAAAATAACATTATAGCTCCAAAGCACTACATAATCTTCTTTTCACAATCGAATGTCCCCACTCTACTGATTTTTGGCTGCTTTTGTTGTTCTTTAAATGCTTTATACTTAATATATTTTGCTCATTTACCTGCTTTTTGTCTTCTGCCTTTCTTTCTGCAACTTTATTGTTGTCTGTGCAATAATGTGCACTGCATCACTGTCAACTGAGAGTCTTATAAAAAAGGGGGCCACGTGATAAAGTTGTTTTGTTAACAGTGAAATTGTGTTTCTGTGGCTGACCACAATATTCAGATGGTGCTCCACATCTTTTAGCATTTGTAGGCCAAAAACATTAAACTCACTGTGTTTCCCCCCATCATAGTGTAACAGACAATGAAACATCACCTGAAGAGGGATTAAGAGTCTTTAGGATGAAGTAGACATGTATCATTTAGTGACTTTTCCTGTTTGTTTTTCTTCTTTTAGTAACATTTAAAAGTAACAGCAGTCAAACCATAAAAATCTAAAAATCTTTTAATTTGCATGACAGATTATAACTGAGTGATAATGAAAAAACAGCTTTATTCACACTTGCAAGTGGAAAAAAAAGCATGTGAATCCTGACCTATCAGGATCAAACCAGAGTCTAAAACAGTGAGATCAGAGGCAGATGAAACGAGATAGAGGCAATTTGTCATCTTCTCAATGATTACCCAAAATCTTGAAACCAGATTGTAATAATTGGGTAAGCCCTGTCGTTCACTGCCTGCACAGAGAGGGTGAAGTGTTCTGGCTCTGGTTATGTGTAGCGTGCAAGACATCAAAGAGATGAGAGGGGGCGGTTCTCAGCGAGACGGACAGCAGCCTATTCTCCCGGCTCTTAATTGGCTCGGGTCTGGGCTCTCAGATCTGGTGAAGTGAAGCAGGCCGAAACACCCTGTGATGGTGTTAGGAGGCCTGCGCCGCTGGTCGCACAGCGCCGGGCCTCCGACTAACCCCCCATCAAAAACTAAACAAAACCCTGAATTACTGAGCAGAGCAGACGCGGAGGAGAAACAGGAGCTCGAGGGAGTGCAAAGAGGGGGAGGAAATGCAACCAAACCCTATACCTGCGACAGACCTCAAAAGTACACAGAGCACAGACTGCGGCTCAGGACAAATGGGCGCTCTGCTCGCAGTAAAAACAATGGAAAGGGTATGTACACATGGCCTCTCCCAATGCATGCATGCATGCATACACACGCACGCACGTACGCACAGGAGTCACATTCCTTCAGTGCATTTCACACATATGGTAAACAAGAAGTTCATTATCCTGACACAGGTAACTCCCCCTGGCATCCATCACTTTGCTTACAGATGTATCTCAGCTGCAGGTACAACATCTGGGCCGCTATCATTTCTAAAGCCAAAAATCTTTAACTCTCTTTTTTTCTCTCTCAAAAAAATACATATAGCTGTATAAGTAAAAAATAAAATAAAATTTCAGCGTAAAAGCAGCATAAAAGCAACGAAACCCTCTTTCCTTCACCCATAAACTGAGAGTTTTCCCTTTCTCTCTGTGGATGTCCTTTCCTGGTCCACAGCACGCACAGGAAATTGGAAGTGTCATTGTTTATGTCTGTGGAGAAAATGCAACCGCAGTCTTTTTGGCTGTTGTCAGCTGGCCCGTATCTCACTCCACAGCTACTAGGAAATCAGAACAGAGACGCTCACTGTTTCTCCTCTGTAGGATCTGATTTAGGACCACAAACACGTCCCAGCGTTGGCTGAGTGCTGCTCGAGCTCATATGGACCGCGAGTCCTAAAGGATTTAACCGCCTCGGGAAAACATAAATACATTTCTGCCAAATCTTGAACAAATAGGCTACAGTTATCTCTTCCGACTTATGGTCTCACAAGCCACTCAACCATGTGTCCCTTCTGGATTAATGGAGAGGAGTGACTTACAAAAACAAGGCCTGATTCATGTCAAAGGTTTAGCTGAAGCAAAGCATCAAAACAGATTGAACTTGCAAAGGAAATGCTTCTGTCAAAGCTGCAAAATATATTTCTTGAGACGTAAGTACAAGTCGGAAGAAAATAAAAAGAGACAAGAGAACTTCTGAATGCCCCGTTTCCATTCATAAAAAATAAATAAATTTTAAAAAAAAACAAGGGTGAACTTTATTTTTTTTGCACTTCTTTGCAGAGTGTTCGACACTTACAGTAAATTCACGCCGACCTTCCAGAGGAGGATTTCCTTCCAAGCTGAGATTTCTGTTGGCTTTATGTTTGTGGTGGTTTTGGCTAACCTGAACTTTCACTGCTGCTTCATTTACAGGCCCATTTTTCTGTCGCTAAATGTGTCCTTTCCAACATAAAGGAATAATTTGAGGGTTGGAGAAGTAACCTTATTTCCTTTATCAGTGCAAGTTAGATGAGAAGAAGTTTCTGATAAATACTGACACTGGAAAAAAAACAGTTCCATCTCTAACCTCCAAGTTTTTGTACTTGAATAAACATGATATGATGTGCCAGTTACTGAATCTAAACATAAACGCAGGAAGATTTTGGTCTCCTTAAATGTGTCTCTCTATGAAAAATCTATGGACTGGAAACGAGAGGAAACTAGAGGAGTCAGAGAGCGGCACTCCCCCCCGAAGGGCAACGACTATACTAAAACTTTGATGTTTTATGATGCTTTTATTGCAGACTGACAGGATGACGTCAGTCTGTTTTCATAACAACACTTTGATGTCTGACCTTTGACCATGACCTTTGACCATGACCTTGAAACATTACATACTAAAATGGTGTATTTTATCTTCTTCATCCATATGACTGGAGCAGAACTGGCTGAAATCTTTGGCTTATCTAAGCTGTAAAAACTCGAGATTTTAAAATATATTCAAGCAGTTTGTGATTTTGCAAAACTTCATGGCAGCATTGTGAGGCGCAAATTTTGACCTTCAGCGGACGCTAGCAATAAAGGTCATATTCAAATGCTTAGCCACCCTAGGTACTGATGTCCCCAAAGGCCTAGTATATTGTTGTGAATTTTGAAGATAATCCATAAAAAATGAGGGTGTGACCTTGAAGTTCCAATTTTCACCACAATTAAATCAGATATGATATGAAAACTGTAGCCGCTAGACCTGCATCACTGTCAACTGATTACATACTCGTTCCTCTCAGGGCAAGTGTGGTTGTGCTTAAAGGTGAAAAAAGCTGCCAATCACCATCATGACTGACACCCTTCATGTTGTGTTATATTAATGTTTTCTTTCTTTATAAACAGTCAACAAACAGTGTTTTCTACTAATAAAGGCCTTTCCCACAACAGCAACATAACTACTTAATAGATAAGAATTAAATACCTGAAGAAATCCTGTTGTGTATTAACAAAAAGTGAAGCCAAATCTATTCTTTATATGGCCAGCAGGTGGCAGAGCCTGTGGTTCCAAAAAGATGTACAATTGTACAGAAAACTGCGAAAACTACGATGGTTCTCAAGCTGAATAGTTTCTTTTCTTTTCTAGTTTTGAGTCTTATTGATAATAGCACGATGATACGTTCATCTTCTTCTTCTCATGCAGCTTGCGGGGGCTGGAGCCTATTCCAGCTGCCATCATTTTTAAAAATTATTGTCACGATTACAGCCAAAAAGCACACAGCCTTGTGAGATTACTGCAGTATCCCATGGTTTCTCAATCAGATCTACCTTTTATTGGGAGTTACAGAAATCCACAGCAGTAAAAAACATTGCATCTAGCTTGACTAAACATCTGTCAGAAGCAGAAAAGAAGCCAAATGCCATTGTCAGGTTTTTCATTGCATTGGCCAAAACCATCACCGAGCCATTAAGACGCACAACTTGAAGTGGTGTTTTTTAACATCAACTTAGTATTCATCTTGAAGGAAAAATGGTCATCTTTTTCCTTGCAGATGAATACCTAAATACATAACATCAAAAATGTCGTAGCAAGAGAGAAATTTGATTATAACTGGATTAAAATCCCTCAACCGACTGAGCCTGGTTCTGCCGCAGGTTTCCTTCCATTAAAAGGATTTTTCTTTCCTGCCCACTGTTGCCAAGTGCTTGCTCATAGTGGATCATCAGATTGTTGGGTTTTCTCTCTTGCATTGTAGGGTCTTTATAATATATAGCACTTTCAATCAGCTTTTGTTATTGGGCCCTATTTAAATCAAATTGATTAGCAATATGTTAAAAATTTCCAAATCAATAAAACAAATTCCGAATTTTAACTTGTATTTCTGTCTCTTTTTGTTTTCTGTCAGTGGTGTAAACATTCAGGTCAAAGTATTAGCAAGCTAAATAATGAAATTCACTGAACTTTATCGTCTGTTTTCTTTTCGGTTGTATCAACGACTGCGTGAAAGATGGACGACGCGACAGCTGCCATGTTGCACTTTTGCAGCCTGAGTCTTCTCAGTCATTGGTGTGGAGAGGAAAGCTATCCGCGGCGCTGTCTTCGGTGGGCCTGATGGTCTCCGTGTCTTGTGGTCCGGGTCATGACACTTCAGGGGTGGGTCTCCTTCAGGAAGTTGCAGCTGTGATTTTTAAATGAAAATACACTGGTCCTTGTATATAATAATAATATTGTTTCTTACAAATAAATACTGTTCAATGAATAATTGCTTACTATCATTTTTTTAGGAAATGGGTTGTTCTATTGTTTTATTAATGGAAAGATGCTCATGAATATGTCTTCTAAGGCTGTTTTCAACAGTTATTTCTGATTGTCTCCCCCCCCACCTTCTTCCACCCATTAAAAAAAATACTACAAACGCCCCTGGACAGAGCTCAGTGTCAACCTGACTGAAATTGCTTCATTGGACATAACTGTATAATAATCGGTCTAATATTTTTGCAGTTTATGGCAGGAATAAAGCATATGGCTTAGATCTGTCACATCGATCAATTGTGCTGGGATCAATTTTTGACTTTGAAAAATAGACGCTATTTATTATCGAAACTTGCATGAGTTAAAAACTGAGAGCAGTCGATACAATTTAAATTGCATGACTTACAATAATGAACAACAGACCACACTGACACTATACAAGAACATCTGAAGTTTAACATGATCTACTTTCATGTAATGAAAATGCTAAAAAAGTGTCTAAATTGAGGAGGTGCTGAGGAAGACTCCATTACTAACGCTGTTAAAATGAGTTTTTCAGCAGCAAACTGAAGGCTGACTGGCTGCTCTCACCTGTCCAGCAAGTCCAGCAGTTCTCAGTAAATGATGGCTACGTTATTGCTTGAATTGCCCAGCTAGCTAATTCTTGCAAAAACCAGAACACAAATCCAAGTTGGTGTGTTGCCAAAAATATCAAAAGATTCCTTCGGTTGTGATGAAAGGGTCTGGGTGATCTTGAACTTGGACACTCGAGCCACTCCTGAGCTTTTTTGGCTTATTACAGTTTTGGCTGTTGCTCCGAGTGCGAGGAATGTGCAACAAAATGACTTCCTCCCTCAATCTCCGTTCCTCCAAAGCTTTTGAAGTCTTTTTTGAAAAACAAGGCATGAAGAAGTGCTGAAATCAAGGACATCGTCTGAATAACTTCAGAAGTGTTTGTGTTGTGTGCATGATTGCATCGTTTCTTCGAGGGTGGGGGGGCTCCATTCTACTCCTCCACCTCCGCCCTCTCAAGGACAGGTTCTCTTAACCTTGGAGTTAAAAGCTTTGAAAGCACACAGAGGCCTTCTGTGCAACAACAACTCCAGGTCTGAGAAATGGGAAATTATCGCCCTTTTAAGATACACAGTTTAAGATGCCTGATATTCAATTGTCATCACACCATAGAGGAGGTCGATTGTACTGCAACAGACTCTTTTCTGGTTACCTCACAAAGTATCAGTCCTCTACAGACACAGGGATAAATGGACATCTGCCCGACTCATGAGAAACTGGTGAGCGTTTACTCAAATTGTTGGGATTGCTGGAAAAGGATACACGTGACCATATGGGCTTTTCCGTACTGCTGCGCTGGTAAAGCGCTGCTTATTATAAGCGAGCTTCATGTGTGAATGGAATCTTTCATAGTGCAGGAAGAGGAGGAGGAGGAGGCCTGGCGACTCACAGAATTAGCTCTGTTTTTCTTTGCTCAATTTGGTGATGGATTATTTTAAGAGAAAGGGGCACATTCAATAAGAAGCATTCTTGTGATTCAGACTAAATATAGCCAGCTTTTACGAAACCTTGTGAGCGGGTTAATGAGCGGTTGATCTGTCGTGCAGGCATCTGTGGAGGGAAATATGTTAGGAAATGTCAGGAAGAGAATGAAAGAGGGGAAAAAAATAAATAAAAAAGTTAAAGACTACAAAAGCTTCCAGGCTTGAGCAACGCTCAGATGTGCTGGCAGCTTTCTCCTTGTTTATTTTTTTTCCTCTTTGACTAAACACCTGTGGATTTGTAATGATGTGTACATGCATTTTCTAGTCCATACAAAGTGCTTCGGCCGTAATCATTGCAAACATGTGAATAAAAGGCTGACTAGGCTGCTGACAGCCGTACCAATAGAGAACACCTGGAAGTTAACCAACCACAATGAGACCAACCCCATAATGCACGCAACACTGTCCGCCTCAATGCACGATACAGTTATTCAAACATTTTCCAATAAAAAGCATTTTGTTGCTTAATCTCCAGCCAACTGCAGGAATTTTCTAAGGCATCAAAAGGCTTTTGCACGCAGGCAGACTGTAGTGATTCATTACTAAGATAAACACAGATCTGAGCAAATGTGTCTTCAGTGTGCAGTATTTACATAAAGGATAAGAGGCGCAGAGACAGACAGGAGCTGGAGAATGCTTCCTCCTCCTCAGGAGCACTGTGTTAGCTCAGCAGAAGGCAGAAGAAGGAGTTTAATGGAGCCTGTGCATCCAGGGAAGCATTCTACAACACATTTTCTTAAAGCCTTAGGACCAATGGCATAATACAAGTAAAAAAAAATGAACAAATAAAAGCAAAGTTCAAGGAATATGAGAGACAATGAGGGGGGTGAAAAACTCTAGCAGCTGGAAACCAAATCCAGAGCCGAAGACTTCACTTGAGACCGGAGGGGTTGGGCGAAAGGTGAGGTGGACACTGCAGCTCAGGGAGTGTGTGAAAGGCCAGAGCTTCTGTTCAGGGGCTGCTTCTGCTGCGCTCGGCTATACATTTCACAAACAGAGATAAAAATCTGCATAAAACAGTGAGACCGGGGAGGAGAGCCATCTTGGCAATTCAAGAAAGGCAGAGGTGAGGGTGGGAAGGGGAGGCTGGGTGAAAGGGGATGGGATACGTGGAGTGGCGAGAGCGGTTGTTCTGACAGCAGTGAGGCAGCAGAGGGTGAAGAATGCCGTCTTTTCTTACCCGTCCAGACGTCCTGCCCAGCAGCTTCACCCAGTGTGGTAATCAATACCGGTTATTTTCCCCTCTCGCCTTTCCAATCAATAGATAAGAGTCGGGTAAGACCAGTCGGGACAATGGCTCTTTCTGTGGCACCATCAGATCTGGGGTGAATAGCAACTGCTTTAGTGGTGGGAATAGTACAGGAGGAGCTATTGGATAACACGAGGGACTAGAAAAACAGCAGAAACAGGGTGGAATAAAAAGAAAAGGGGAATAAGATGCTCCTGTCAATCTATCTGATTAAAGAAGAATCAGAGGAGTAACATCTCTGCCTCTGCTTCCTTCGCCCAGCAAAACAACAGCCTCCTGCCGACTGCTCATCAAAAGAACAGGAAAGAAACAGAGAAGAATTACTCCAGCGTCATAAAGCTCCGGGAAACATCTCCATCACGCGGCTTACCCTTAACAGGCCCTACTGTGGAGTCTTTGAACTCTAAGCTGCTATATTTCATTAAACTTGACGGCCTTCTGCCGGCCCCAGCTGCCTCGGCTGGAGCAAAAAGCCTGTGCGTGTGTGTAAGCTTTTTTTAGTCTCCTCTCTACTCTCTCCTGTGCAACTTAAACAGTTAATTAGTGAATATTTCTACTTGTAAATAAACCAGATTAATTCATTTAAACGTGGATCAGAGGTCTATTATTACCCCTGAAGCAAAGACAACCTCTGCTAACGTCAGAAAAAGTACCTTATATTATATTTTATTATTTAGACCCTTGTTTTTGGAACAAATTGATCACAAGAGAAGATGTGCTGAGAACCAGGTGGCTTACTGCCAAAAGCATCCTGGGGAAAACTTTTATGATTATGTGAAAGGTCTCTTTCACTTCAGGTTAAGGGGTTTCCATGAAGACTGTACTTTTCCAAGTGTGTGGAAGTATGGAACCCTTATGGAAAGTCTTTAACCTGAATTAATAGAGGTCTTTCTTGTTGCGTTTTAGTCTTAATACCAGGAAGTGAAAAAGGGGGTTTGCAGTGGAACACCTCCTAGGTTGGTTTTCCAGGATGTTACCTGATCAACCAGCACAGAAAACGGGACATTTCTTTATTTATGGGCTGATCAGGGATCGTTGATGCCTGTTTGTTTCTCTGTGTTAGCAAGATTACCCAAACACTGAAGGAAGGAACGCGATAAAGATTGGAAAGGATCTTTCTTTAAGTCTGTGCAGTAGGGCATTGGCCTTGACGAAGGAGCTGCCCTTTGAATGCTCTTTTAATTACAAACACTGCTTTCAAAGAGACTTGAAAGACGTGTCAAAAAATAGCACTCTGGTTACAGTAGGAACTTCACTGACTTGTGCTGTGTAGTGGTGGGAAAAAGGAGTCAGGGGATTCCCCTTCTTTTCACTTTATTTAAAGGTGAATAGCACAATATCCTGAGTGATGTTACTCCTTTACAGTAAACAGAGGTACTTTAAATGACTTTAACAGTATCATGCCATCAGACAGCTGGTGCATCAAATGTGTAGTAACTCCCCCAACAAAACGATATTTGACGACCTCCCCTTAACCCTAAATGACGAGTTTTGACACCTCAGTAATATGTGATATAAGATGTTTGGTTTGGTTTCTATGGTTCTTACCTTACTCAATGACTATTTTGCCAGTGAAATAAAAGCTGTGAGTTTGAGTTTAACTGTGTTTGCTAGCTCCACTAGCTGCTTGTCACGTAACAGTCCATGACAAGTTTTCTGGGGTTTTTTTTCAAGGGTAGTTGCACAGTTTAGAAAAGAGCTTTAAGGTTTATTCTTACTAAGCTTTCAAGAGGTAAAGTGCAAATGCAATTTAACAAATGCATAACTCACACCATTTTGATTTTTTAAGTCTACTACTCAGCCTTTATAAATGATGAAACTGTATATGTGTGAGATTGTCAAACACACTGTTGGTTATGGTCATTGTTGCTGAAGCCCATGCAGAATTGTCTTAAACCTGCATTCTTTGCAGTGGCCAGCAGGGAATGACGTTTGTGGTTCCAAAAAAACAAAAACAAAACCTACTTTTCACTTCATTATGACCTCCGTCAACACTTTCCTAATAAAGTTATGATCTCAGCAGCTACTTTAAAGTCTTACTTTACAAAGTAAACAATATTGTATAACATATCTCCACATTTAGAACAAATAAATGGTAAGACTGGGTATGCTTTATCCTGTGACTGAAATGCGTGCAGTGGCCTCAGATTCTAAGTCAGATCAACTCCTCCCTAGGCATGTCTGTTATCATAAAAAACTAGATGCTAAACTTAAAACAGTAAAGTAAAACAGAGTGTCACAATCCAGTGGATAATGTCATAGAAGCTACATCTGTATTTGAAATACTGATTACAGTTTTTCATATTAAAAAGAGTAATTATCCTGTAATGTGTGACTTACTTTTTGGTTATTTTTTTCTATCTACATCAAAAGGAAAACACTTACTGAACTTATCAAATTTAACAAAGGAAGTGCTGTCAGACTAGGAAGTGTTTCCATCTGGAGTTACAAAGTCAAGTTTTTCCTCAAATATTTCTGAAATTTAAATATTTTCCCCAAAAATTCCTAGAAAATTGAACATACCGACGGAGTGCCACAATCTTTCATGCAAATGTGAGTCTTGCTGCACTTGTCCCGTCATAAAGAGAGCACAGCAAGTGGCACTCTAGCCGTTTTATCTCACTCCATTAGGCTAAGGCCTGGTGCACACACACGGGCTGAGTGTGTGCTTAGGGCCACTTATCAGGGAAGAGGCAACAGCGGGGAGGCTGTGAGGAAAGAGGAAGGCCAAACAGAGTGGCAGACACAGAAGGAGAGAGCAGAGACGTGGAGAGAAATAAAATCAGGCAGAGGAGAGAGAAGCAGGGTGAGGGTTAAGGAGAGGAGGGTCACTTTAGAGAGCAGAAGGGAGCAGAGGCTAAGATGGCAGAGAGGCCTCCTTTAACACAGCTCATAAGGAGAGGAGGGCTGCAGGGGGGAGCAAAAGGCGATTAGGTGGGCCTAGGCGGCAGCAACCAAGAATCCCAACAATCTCGCACCCCACTCCCTGGCCCGCACTCAGCCTCGGCCACATGACACACTCAAACAGACTTTGCCCTCTCTCCATTACAAAGCAGCGCACCAACAAGCACCTGTTTATTACTGTCTGTCTAATACGTTTGGAGGTTGGCCGACCACTTGGCACTAAATGGGACATTGTGGGAATGCCCACATGTTTTGGCTGCACTGCACTGCCAGTGCATTGTTTCTTATTCTCCCTCGCAGACAAACAGATATGAATGTTTAGACACAAACTCGTATTAATCTGTATGTTATCATAGTCCCCCTCGCCAGAGAAAACACAGGGTGTTAAATATTAAACTTCAGGTTAGTATTTAACTGCACAGAGCAGTTCTCCCTCACAGCATCTTGATAAGATAAACTGGTATTCTAGACACTCAAATGGTCTTAAAAGAATAACATTTGTGTAAATTTAATCCCTGATTTGTTTTTTAATCTATGTCTGTACTAATGTGTAAGACTTTGAACTGGCTAAACCTAAAATAGCTATTTAGGTGTCACAAGCAGATGTTTTATGCAGGGTGTAAAAAGCCAACAAAGTTGTAGAAACCACACACAATAATTGAGCAAATTTACCCCCTTCAGACATCAAAGGATACTTTTTGTGTTTTTAATTTTGGACTTAGACCATTGGGCATCCAAGAGTTCAAGGAGCTGCAGCTGAATCTGAGCCAGGTGGCGAAAAACCTGCAAAGACTTTTGCTGGCATGATATCAACTTTGCAGGTAAGTCTAAGTCTTTGTATAAGTCTAGGACCACATGGAGGCTTTTGCAACCTTCATTGTATTTACCAGAAACCAACAATAACTAAGCTGCTGGGTTACTTTAAAAGGGACCCATAATGCTAATTTCCAACACCTGATTTTTATTTTTATTCTTTGCATGATTCACAGTTCAAAATAATCCTTATTTATCTCATAGCAGATCTTTTTGGAGCTCCTCAGTTCGTTTACCTTCTGGAAAAAATAATTTTGCCGTTTGTTTCTTCTGTTTGGCCCCTTGTAAGCAACAGATTTGAGCAGTGTGTGGGTGAGACTTCTGTGCTCACAACCAGACACATTTCAGTCTGTACCAAAAGCTACTGACCCTCTAATCCCATAGTGCACAGATATATATAACCAATGGGATACATGGAGTTTTAAGATGTGAAAAGGGAAAAAACCCTTGCAGATCACTGCTTCAGAGCACAAATGCTGCACAAAAAAACTATTTCCTCATAGCAAGACTTGTTTTGTTTTTTGGGTTTTTTTTCCTCTTATCTTTTAGCAGTGAGATGCATCCTGCCTCTCACACCCTCCTCCTTCTCCTTCATCCTTACTGCATTCCATAGTTTGGGAAAAAAAAGTGTCCAACCTGCATTTGGCTCATTGTGTACAGTGAGTGACAGAGAAGCACAGAGACTGTAAACAAGAACTATCTGAGTCAGACATGCATCAGTCACCGGTGGACCCAAGTGTGTGTGTCTTTGCGATGATGATGACGGCTAAGCTTGGTGTGAAACACCTCTTATGGCTTGCCAGGAACCTTACACCAGTGTACAGTCTGAGGATAAGCCAATCTCCATGACACTAGGAAGCGCTTTACACCAGTGCCTTTGTCAACAAGGCCTTTCAGGACAGGGCCAATGACAGACTGTGATGTAGCAAGAGTGTTTGGGCAGAATGGAGCAATTCAGACAGCGGCGGGAGGGAGGGAAAAGCCGGGGGTGGAGCAGGTGAGGGAAAGAGAAAGGCGGGTGAGACAAGAGACGAGACAGAGCGGGGGGGAGAGAAGGGGAGAGGCAAGACGAGACAGACGGAGGGGGTGGAAGAACTGGCAAAGCTCTCACTGACAGCAATGGGGCCTCCTTGACAATCCAGGAATATTGTCTGAAATCAATCTGTCATCATGGAGCTGTTGAGTCTGTCATTACGATGTGGTACTCGCCCTTTCACAGTGACAATTTGTTCAGTGCTTTCCCAGTTCACCTTACTACTGCACTGTAGAAAGGTCACTGCCCTCTATCCATCTCTGTCTGCTAGTCTGTCTGTCTCCCTCTTTGTTAAGCAACTGTCCACACAGAGCTTTGCAGCCCTTTTACCGGAGTGACCTGCACAGAAACAGACGGCTGATGACCAGAACAGACGTCCTGCTGCAAGAACGTCTGTTACATCATCGATTTTCCATATTTCCAGATATCAAAAATAAGCGAACAACAAAAAAGCTTTCTAGAATAACAAGTCCAAGAGTCTACAGCAGTAAACAGTGCTTTCAGGTAAATGCTAACATGTTCACTTTTAAAATAGTGGCATGCTGAATTTTTTAGATTTAATATCTAGCAGTTGCAAGGCATTAAGGCTAATAGAAACTTTGGTCATAAACCAACATTTTGGGCTCATTTTGACCTTTGACCTGATAATGGGTTCATGTAAAAAGTCAGTGGACTCATGTTTTTATAATGAATCCTCTGGGAACCACAAATGTCTGGCATTCTTTCCAACAATCATTAATGACTGTTGGACTTTTAATGAAGTAAAGTTACTCTCATAGTGAACTAACATGAGAAAGCCAAGGATTCAAAGAAGAATAGACTTCCTGTAAAGCGTGAATTTCTGCCCACAATGTGGTGCCAATCCATCCAGTATAAGCAGTCAAGCGTTCACTGAATTAATGAGCTATTTGACCCGTTGTTGGTGTTACTAAAGGAAAACTGAAGGGATCAGCAAAGTCAGATGACATCATCCCCGAGGGAACTTGAATTTCTGGAGCAAATGTTGTGGCGGTCCATCCAAGAGTTACATAACATTTCAATCTGAACCACAGACTTAGCCACTGCGACTCACTGATTGGTGGACTACCAGGTTAGAAGTATCAAGTGTTGTGTGATCAAGGTGAAACCCCGACAGCTGAAAAATAAAGCCAACAAACAGCACCAGAAACTGCAGTTCCTCGAGTGGCCACTTGAGGATGGCTCCAAAAGCGAGTCAGTCATCACCACAGACTCCCATGTCATTTTAGTCCAGTTTTACAGCATTTAATAGACATACTTACAACCTGTATAAAAAAAAATCAGTGCTGGTGTCAATGAAAAGTTTCCATTGAAGATGGTGAATTTAATAACTTATCCAACTGCATACTGGAGATTTGGAGTTATGGGTGTGTCCCTAAGCACGTTAATTGGAATAATTTTGGCATCATGATCGGTGCCATTTTGGATTTTTTGGAACCAGAATTAAATATATATTTGTGTGAGTGGGTGGTCCATGTAGCAGAACAGAGGTGCCATCGGCACAGTATCACAAGGCATAGCTAGCGCTGCTGCCTCACACCAAGGAGGTCCAGGTTGGAATCGACCGGCTGGCTGGAACCTTTCTATGTGGAGTATGCATGTTCTCCCCATGCTGGCGTGGATTTTCTCCAGCTACTCCGACTTCCTCCCACAGTCATTCGCCTCTGGCCCAATGAAAACTGGGATGAGTTCCAGCCCCCAAACCACAACTCTTAATTGGACAGGCAGTAGAAAACGGATGGATGTCCATACTTAGTAATGTCACTGACTATGAACATGTTCACTGCTAATAAGTGCAAACCTATAAATAAAATAAAAATGGAATTTCACTCACTGAAACTGAGCAAAAGACCTCTTGGATACAATTAAGTGCACAGCAATACATGTAATCTGTCTGATAACTGCATTAAAAAGAGCAAAAAGCTACCACAAGATCCAGTGCTGTGGTGATCCCAAGCAGACAGCTCTCAGCTACGACCACAATTGTTGGCACCCACCTCACTCAGAGTCTACACCAACAATAAAGTAAAACTTTAGCTGTTAATATAATTGAAAGTAGTTTTTTGGTATGAAAGCCAGAGTCAGGAGGATTCATCCTCTGGGGACCTTTACTGTACAGATTTCATAGTAACACAACAGCTGTTGAAATATTTTAGCCTGGACAGACTGACACTGCCATCATTGCTGTGCTTGCATGGTTGAAAATACACAAAAATAATGGCCAGTTCAGCTAATCAAGGCACACAGTAACTGTATGATTGGCATATTGCCACCGTCTGCCAAGTCTTAAAATCTATCTACATCCAGACTGGGGACTGATCCAAGGCCTAAGCTCACATCTCTGTGCAGGAGGAAATCAAATCAGTTTCACTGCATGGTGCAGAATTCCAGTCTGGGACAGCAGTAGCTCTGCTATAAAATATGACAGATTATACTCTTTCCCCCTGAAATGACTTTTCCTCCCGCTGCACTCTTCATGTCAAGGGGGACAGATTTTTTCTATTCATTTGAAAAAGTGGTGCATCCCCAAAATAATAATAAATTTTTTTAAAAATTAAAAAAAAATCAGAGCTTCGAGCCTTCACATCCCGTGCAGAAACGGGCACATGCAGATTCCATCACAACAGCCTGGATGCTCACAGAAAAATCCTCCTACTTTGGCATATTGTGAGAAGCGGTAGCCTAGACCAGACTGTATAACTGGAATCAATGGGGACAATGTATAAATACTTTCCAGGGTCATTCAAAAGGATCCTTAACAATAAAAAGTGGAAGTGAATAAGCCTCAAAGCCAAGTGGGGTCTTACTGAAGCTCATCAGAGGAGAACTGAAACAAGGGGGGGGGGGGGGTCGAGAAGAGAAGCAGAAGCCTCATTCAGAGCTCGTTATCCCAGCCATGCCTTGGCTCGGCTTTCTTTAAGCCCGGCCAGCCACCACTGTTGCCACCACCATAACTTTCAATCATCCTTTTAACTGCTGAGTGGCAGGGTTAGTCAGAGGTTGGAAGGGGTTGTGTGAGGGACTGTCAAGAGATTCCAGATTAAACCCTAGACAGAGGAAGAAGAAGGAACACAGAAAAACAAAGATAGAGCAATCTTTAATGGTTTGATGTGTAGTAATGCATTAAAAATCAAAAAGTTGACTCAAAACCAAAAAGAATAAAAATAAAAGTGGATGGAAAACAATAAGGATCTCCTCAAATGATATGCAACAGGTTCACCCTGGGTGCACGATTTGGTATTCTGATAAGTCAGTCAGAGACTTCAGCAGCACAGATTCTAGCAGGCTGTGGCAAGTACAGCAAACAGGCACACACAGATGGGGCAGATAATATTTCTGCTCTTTAAATCAGCCTTTTATTCACTAACATCACAATGGCAACTCTCAAACTTGTCCAAACCTGCTCAGTCCAAGAAACACCTTCAAGGCCATCATCGCATTAAAGTTGACAGTATAGATAGTATTTTCCCGAGGCAACAAAATGTTGCTTTGGTACATATTTTGTTGGAGATACAACCAGGATCTAACGCCAGATGAAAGATGTGGAGAAGCAGGAGAAGAAGGAAGTAAAGTTTCAATTTCTGCAACACCCCCCCCTCCCCAAACTCACGTGCCCAGGTATGCATCATAAATCTAGAAGTTAAAATTTACAGGAAAAAAACCTCAGCTTCTCCTGTTGAGCAATGAAAGTGGAGATCAATTGGCATGTCATCATTTCTCCTACTAAAGTGACTGAGCGAGCAGCTGTGGAGCACAAAACAGGGAGGAAGGTGGCTGGGTGGGGGAGCGAGGGGTTCGGGGAGGCTCTCCATGACTTGGCTCCTCGAAAGAAAAGAGAAAACAGAGCGAGACTGCAGAAATGAAGGAGGCTTAGAAGGAGGGGTTGCACAAGACAAACACTTCCCGCTGTGGGGCTGAAATGTTATTGTAAGGTCACTTGTAAGGTTCCAGGAAGGCAGGGACCCTTGCCCCCCTCCCACCTACCCACCCACAAGGCTTGCTTCCAGTCACTCCGTCCACTCGCTTTCTTTGGCCAAGGGTGTAACGCAGAAGCTCTGAGAGTGGAGTCTAAACAGTGTCCGGTGTCATCTTATTTAACACCAAGCAACTGCCAATTAACACAAATCTGTTATTCATACGTCTGCTAAATAGTGCAAGTCAGACCAGCGAAAGGCACAAAGTCGATTATCATCTGAATGGTGGCCGTCCCGACGCCTCTGTGCGAGCAGCTCCGTGGGTTTCGCGAAGGTTAACAGGAGCAAAAGGAATTCTATTTAGCTGAACTCAAATCCATTCAGCAGGCAGGAAGAGTGTGTGTGGTCTGAAAACACTCCCAGAGCCAACTGCCCAAACAAACTAATGAGCATTGTACACACACACACACACAGACATGGGGACTTTCTTAAAAAGTAAAAAGAAAGGGGGAAAAATCTGAACATTAGCATACAGCTGAAAGTGGCAGACAATACTTTGTTGAAATTCCACATGAATCTTAATTGAAGTGTCCATTAGAGTCAGTCAATGAGTGGGAGTGCTGCTCACCAGGATTATACGACCCCGCTAAAGTAAACACAGAGTGACCTCCATTATGACTACTTATCACGGCTACGGCTCTTTCCTTTCGTTCCCCTTGGAGAGGTGAAGTCGGACACATTCCTCCCACCAAATGTTTCCTCCTGAACTGACAGGGTCAGCATTGTGCGCTGATAGATTGGGAACAAGGATTGTTATAGCGCTGCTAACATTATTTCCGCGATAGAAACAGAGGGATTTGTAGGCAGGAGGTATATTATTTCCACCTGGTTTAGAGGGGAAGGAGGTGGAGTGGGAATAGTTGTTGGTCTACCTCTGAGGTTTTCCAAATTGCCCCGCGCTCCTTGGATGTCTCATTATCATGACTTTTCTCAGGGTAATTTCAGGCTGCTTAATAAAACGCACGCATATATTCAGAGGCACGAAAGCAGCGCCCATTCGCTCTCGTAACTTCTTCTCACGCAGGCCTACGTGGCACCACCTCAGGAAAAGCGAGTCCCCCGTCTGCTATGAGCTTAAATACACGGCAAATAAGTCCAGTCAAAAGGGATGACGAGGGTTTAAAATTAATTACCGCTGCCCTGTCCAACCTTGGGGGACCACTGCACACAATAATCCATCCATTGTTCTCTGCAAATGGACCCAGCCTCTGTAAATATGGGGCTGTGAAGAGCTGAGAGAGGCTGGGTGGGAGTAAAGGTCAGCTCGAGCCTTGTTTTTAACGACAGCACATTAACTTAACTGACTTCCTTCGACTTTAGAATGGTAATAAATGAGAGGAAATGCAGAGAAAAAGAAGGGGACATGTGTTTAAAAGGGTGGCATTCACTGGTGGACGCGTGGTGTGGGAAACAGAAACGATGCGCCGGACCAGTCGCGGCTTAAAGATGAAGTGCGTCTTCCTTTGACTTCTGCTGTTTGGTGTGGGATGAAAGACAAAAAGGTAACATGAAGCTGATTTTATTTCTAGCACTAAATGAGGCATTAAAGTGCGAGTTGCATAAGGAGGATTAAAAAAACAAACAAACATGTTAAACAGCTTTTCAGCTCTACCCTTTCTCATTCCCCCACCTCGTCTCACCAGCTTGGCCCACAAGCCACTGTTACACCTTCTTACTATGCAGGAATATATATATATATATATATATAAGAGGACTTTGGGGCATTTTGTTGCTCAGAAACTAGCGTCATTACGGTTTAAGGAAATGGAAAATGGTCTGAGAGCCAAAACAGCCTTGTGATTTTAAAAGCCCTTGGCATGCAGTTTATCTCATAGTGCATTCTTGGTATGAAACCATGATGTAACTCTGCTATAAAATGTATATTTTCCAACAGGGTCGCAGAGGAGTTTGCATGCTCTAAACTTTGCCAGATAGCTTTAGAAGTGAAGGAAATACGTGTGGGGTTAAATCACATAAGAAAAAAGGAAAGGGCTAGTGCAGCAGCTTAAAAGGACCACTGTATTTGATGCCTGGTTCTAATTAAAATGCACCAAAATAGTACCATTCATTGTGCACATTGTTAGCTAGCCTCGGTGCATAACAGGGACACCTGGTGCCTCTATTTTTTTCTCCCAGGGTGCATTTCTGCAGATCCATATGTCCAGGATGCTGCATTCCTCGTTTAGCAGAGCCGAACAGTCCCCGGACCTGTCACCACGTTAGAGCTCTGCTGGGACACATCACCGAGCACCTCCTCCAGCTGCTTGGGGAGGCAGAGCAGCACATTTGGGGAGGGGGGACAGAAGGTGCTAAGATGGAGGAAGTGCAGTGGCTACAAGGGGGTCCAGCTGTGACGTTGCAGCACAGAAAGAGGGAGGTCTGTGTGTATATGACTGAGTGTGTATTTGGGGCTCTCTGTGGTACTAGGGCAGGGGGTCCTGGGTCAGATGTCACCTGGTGACTGACAGCAACAGGCTCAAAGTCGTTCACCCAAACTTACTGTCCTCTCAGGTGCACTGCCTGAAGTGTTTAGATAACAGCAGTAAAGTAACACTCCCTACGTGTTTTTACTGTTTCACACACAAGCGAAAAGGGGGCCCGTCCTTTATGATTTCATTTACATTTGTCAACGATGTCATCATACACTGTTAAGTTTTACAGGGACAGCTTAACAGCTCTGCTGGCCTTCGCTTCACTACAAAAGCAGAAGCTTTGAATCAACTACCCCCTCCTACAGACTATATTTCACAGCATGTCAGAGTCAAGCTGTTGCATTTGGACTGTAACACAGAACCCACTGTATCCCTGCTTCTGTTGGTGGAACTGTGGGATATTTACACTTCACAGACTGTCAGGGAACGTACAAAAATCATCTTGCTCAGACTCCTTGCCAGCCGCATATCTGCAATTGTACATGTGTCCCTGCATCTGCAACCACTTTCAGAGAAATTATGAAAAGCAGGCTGCAAATGCTTCCCATTGCCTGACATTAAATCAGCTCAGGACCCATCGGACCTCGGCTCCCCACCGTCCAAACTGGCTTCCCCGTTTTGCTTTGCTCCCTCGCTGACATATGTTAATCTGTAAACACAGAAAATTGCCTGTCTAATCTGATTTAGCCTTCACATCTTGTTTACTTTTGGTTTAGTTGTGCCGTGAAGGCACGGCTGCCACGCTGTGAATGAGGCATTGTCTGCAGACCCACAGATGTAATCTCCCCCTCTAAACCGCCGCCAAGCCTCCCACCCCCGCCTCCTGCCCCCTTCTACCTTGAGCCATGATAGCCACATGCAGGTATTGTACCTATCAGACGCCTCTTGAATCCACTCACACGCTGAGCGGGGAGAATAAAGAAGGCGCTATAGAGCCTGCTTGTTTTGCCAGAGAATAATCTTTGGGGGAAATGTTCTAGTTTTCAGATTTCTCTCATTAAAAACTGAAGCGAAGTTACAAATTCTGCCTCTGGCTTTGACTCATGCCACTGGATTGCATCAGACATGGTTCAGTAGTCGGTGATGGTGGATGAAATCACAGAAATTGTCTCGAGAGCTGTTCACGAGCTGTTGACAAGCTCACTGTAAGTTGTCTTTATAAAGCAGAGTATTGATACTGGCACAAACAACAGCACAGTGAACTGTGGTGAGACTGAGGTTTCCCACTCTCCAGTCGGGGTTACGGTCAAGAAAATATGCACGCACATGAACACACACACAGACACAGGGTGTTGTGAGTCAGGCCCTTTGGCCATCTACTTGAGAGCTGGACTCTTACACCAACTTGTGTTCTTTCACCCTGGGAAGCTGATGGATGATGTTTGTTTGGTTTTGCTATAGCGAATGCACACACACACACACACGCGCGCGCGCGCTGCCATGACTGAAACACACAAACTAGGGGTAGGGGACGGGCTGGTTTGCCCTCTCTCATTCCGCTGTCCTGTGTTGATTTTGGGCTGTGTTTAGAGATTTTTGTGAGTTTTAAGTTTTCCATCTCTTCTCTGCACGACAGCATTCAAAACCCAACTGAGGCTTTCTTCAGGCTCACAGGAAACCAGCCAGTCAGCTTGGTTAATAATGAGCTACGACTGCTGTATAAATGAAAAGAAAAACCCAAAAAATAAATAATTTTAAAAAATGACGCAGCTCACCTCTTACGCAGTCAGTCAGCAAAACAGCCTCAAAGATGAGTAACACAATCTTCAGGATGTCCATGCTGTCCAAAGACAAATTCATCTTCCCTAAACCTGAAAGACACATGCACAAACAGTTACACTGCTGGAGGATATCAAGACATTTGTATACAAAATAGTTTAAATACTATAGCTTGCTTATAAAAGTCCTGACCAAACCTAATATGCACTATATCACTAACAAACTGGAGGTTCCCAAACTAAGACACCTGGGATCTTTTTGTGGTTTATAAGGAAGTTTAAGGATTTTAAAATGAAAACCAAGCAGAATTTATTTAATGGCAACATGAACATATAAAGTTAACGTTAAATAACACAGGATGTGTGCAGTTTTTCCACTCCTTCCAACTACAGGTAGACACCTAGGTTTGGGACTCTACATTAGGGTCAATATTGAGGGTTTAAAAAGTGCTGAATATCTTAATAGCACAGTTATGTATCTAAACGACATATTCAGATACAAAATCAAGGTCTGGGAAAGCGAAGCGTTCATGGAAACTGTTGCTTTAGGCTAGTTTATTGATGTGCTTACAGTAAAATATCCCTCCAGCTGCTCAAATGAAGGTCGGGTGAGAATGCAAATAAAAGTATAAATAGGACTTTAACATACCTTAATATTCAGTGAATTAAGTCAGCCTCGTATCAGCCTCTGGACTGAAATGCTTTTAGCTAAAGTCCGTGTCGAGTCCATGAATCAAAAGTGACAGCGGTCGACTTTCCACCGACCTCTAACAGACCAGCACATGCCTCTCTCCGGGATAAAATAACGGATTCACGGCTGCAATAAAACCGGACACTTCCATAAATCACAATAACAAAGTTTCCAAAGTGTTAGGGAAAAGAAAACTCAGGGAAGTCCAGTCCGGTCCGTGTAGTCCGCTTCATCCACAGAGTGACTTTTCCAGGAGCGCGCACACAGCCGAGACTCGCTGTCCGTCCCAGCGCTGCAGCTGCGGGCCAATCACAGCCTGCAGAGCCCGGCCACGTTTAACTCTTTATCTCTCAAACCAACCTCTTCATTACAGAGCTGTTATCCCACCGCTGTCAGCTCAGCGCACGGGAAAGAGATAACAGCTGCAAACTGTTAAGAAGGATGCCATGCAAATAATGGGCCTTATATAAGCCATTCTATTGTTCTAATATAATATCTGATCAGAAATAAACACAATGAAAACAGTGGAGGGGAACATTTTGATTTTCAGGCTAATGTGCATCCCTGTATGGAGGTCCCCAAGTGCCAAAATGAATCCAATAAATACATCATTAAATAATAACGTTAATATGTCATTAATTAATCAAACTAGGCAATAAATAAATGCATCCATAATTATTTTAAGTAAAAGTGATTTCATTTAAAACACTTAATAAAATATAATGTTTTACTTGTTTCTGATTGTGATTAATTAACGACACGTTTAACCCTCTAGAGTTTAAATCACATGGCCAAGTTAAGATTATATAGTAGCAAGATGCACTCTCACAGAGTCTCTGTTCCAACTTGTGTCAAAACTGTGACTTTTTAGCTTTCAAATTGTGTTGATAGGCCAAGTAAGTCCAGAATAAATATTTTACTCTGAATTCTGTTGTCAAAATTCAAAGCAGGATTTTTTTTTTTTTTGAGGAAACCCCCAGAGCCTATTTGCAGAAAAACGCATCAACTAATCAAAATGTATTTGGTTGCGTAGGAAGAGGGAACAGTTGTGGGAGTGACGGTGGAGAAAAAGTGAGCAATAACAATAGCGAGTTTTCACATCTGAGAGATTGGTGACATTTAGCATGTTTGCAGTGTATACTTCAAATCAAAAGCAGCCACAAACAGCCAGTTGATCACAGAATATTCATTATAAGTTCATTATTTAACTATTACTTCTTTCCCATTTAAATTAATTAATAACAACTTAAATTATTTAATGATATATTTATTTAACTCATTTTGGCACTTGAGGCTCTCCATACTCATGTGCACTAACTCAGAGATGTATTACATGAAGACATTGGTTTTAGCTGTTTTACATAATCCAACTTAAGTTATATTATAAAAAGATACTTTTAATACCTAAATGAATCAATATATAAATTATATTGTTTGAGTATAATTACACCATGATTTTTTTTACTTAGGAGCTACAGCTTTGAAGTAAGTGTCATCATTAATGTAACGGATACCTGGAAATACTGCCGCAAATGCCCAAATTAAATTACAAGCTTCAAAAGTAAAACTTATAGCTCCATACTGTAGCACCCTGTGCTGTGAGTAACACCCATTCAGTATCCAGATACAATGGTGAGAAGCCATGAACATGTGCTGCCACCTACTGGCTACAGATCAGCTTCTGCCATGCTGAAGAATTTCAACTACAATCACTGCTTCACTCAGTAAGTACTTGGAACTTAGGTGTTTTACTGATGTTTTGGCTCTCATCCAGTATTGACAGTCATGTTGCTGAGTTATTTGGCCCTCTAAAGGTACCTTTAAAGAGGGATCTCTTAAGGTTTGGTTCTCATTGGATGCATCATCACCCCTGTTTGGATGAATGGGGTGGGGATGTCCAACATTACATCCCTCTCTGCTAGATGACCCGCCAATGGTTGATCAAATCTCAGCAACAACAAACCATAGGCCTGGTGTCGTAATCCAAACCTACCTGGTAGCTTTCATTCCTCTCCATGTATTCCTTCCCAGGAACAATCAGCTACTTGATCACCTGCTATAGTTAGGAAACTTCAGCTGTGTCCAATATCTGCTTTTAGAAATCCTATAATTGGGCTGGATGAAACTCTGACAATGTGGTACTCAAACTCCATAAAGAAATTCAGTTAAGGAGGATCATCAGTAGGCCCACACTACCCACTCCAGTGCCAGGAATATAAATGGCAAATAGAAGCTAAAATTATTCCAGGCTTTAAATGATGATCTTTACATAATATCAAGACAGACAAATTTCAGCTAGCAACTGTTCCAATCATGGGACGGTTAACATAACATACGCCCTGCAGTTTTTCAGTCTCTATCCGTTCCGTGAATAAAGAGAAGACTACTTTTAAACAGGAAAAAAATCATTTATTTCAATATACATTGCATTTAAAACTATATAACAGTATTTATTCAATATTTTACACAGCTCTCATAATGGAAATGGACTGAAGTTTTAGAAAATAAGACCAAGCTCTGAAATAATATGATATCCCAACCTTTAATTACTGCATGATTCCATGTTTTTTTTTAAAACATAAAGATAATTATAGCTTCATACATTATTTTTGTTCTTTATAAAAGAAAAACCACACCTTTCCAAAGTAAGTTCATATGTTTCTTTGATGAAAATAAGATTGATACAGCAGTATTTAGTGATTCTTAATATGTAAAGCCTGAGGAACTGCTTTAAGCCAGAGCAGAATGGATAGGATGTGATATTTCGTAACAGGTGCTCAGTGGTCCATTTTGGCCACTTGAGAGCAATCAAATGTACAAACCAATATACTGTAGCTATGGAAGATACTGTGTATGCTGTCATTGCTGTGGAAGCAGATTTAAGAGCAGAGAGGAAGTCGAGAGTAAATGACATCAATCTGGGAACAAAAGTAATCTGGTCCTGACCGTCAGTACCACCAGAGGAACGGATGAATATAATTCAGTGTAAACACATATCAGCAAAACATTGCTCTTCCGAAAGGGCCTGTAGATGCATTTCAAACAGCAGAGTGATGTCTCTTAAATGTGGAGGCCCACTGCAATTAGTAGTCACAATATTGCACTATAACATCATGAGAAAGAGAAACCCAGCGAGTATCAACGGGCCTGTATTCCTGTAGGCCAGCACCTGAAAAGGCCTCTGGTTCAAAGCAAATTATACACATTGTGGTGCTAATCAGGGCACTGAGTAATGAGAGGTCAACTCTCCACTAGGGGGCCTTCCAGACCTAACAGTGATGACTAAGAAATCCCTTTTATTCATCTCAGCGTGCAGGAGAGTCCCCGGAGAAAACTCAGTGTGCCGTGGTGCAACAGTAAAAGCAATGGGCACAGCCCATAACCGTGGAGAGGTGAATGGACAGTCTTGTTGAAATTCAGACTCCATCTTACAAAGTGATACAGAATTAGACATTCACTGCCATTAAAAGCATGAAGGAATCTCAATATAAAAGTCGTCCATCGTTCACTTTTGCTTGACTGGGACTGGTGGACCGGTGAAGGTTGCTTTTCAGTTCCAGTGCAGAGCAAATGTTTACTGAAGACATTTTAGTGTTTTTATTACCAGAATTACCGTTATTTACATGTTGATCACAACTTACATTCTTTTGATTAATCCAAGACTCGTGACAGTTCGGGCACAAATATAGGAAGCTCGCTAAAGCATCGGAAATATTTCACAAAGTCCTTTCATTTACACCGGAAGCTAAAAAACGAAAAGGAAAAATAAGAAAGAAGAGGGGAAAAAAGGAGGCCTGTTTCGATTTTGCTACAGAGGACTGCTGCACAATGCCAGTTTAATATCTGTTATTGCCAGCTTTTCCTCTTTCCTGTTTTTAAAAAACATGTACAGGCATTTGTGCATCATGTGGGTGCAGAGAAACCTGCTGACACACCAGAATCTCTTAGAAATATTAAATCGGAATTCGGTGGCTTTTTGTCTGGAATTTCTGACGTGTCATCTTTGAATGGCCATGCTTAGCTGGTACAATTACGACCATTAGGGGTTACCCGAGCAGTGCTGCTTTTGCTTTGTACACAGCTTTCTGTCTGTTGCATATCTCCTTGTTGTGGCAGACTGTGCATTCGCATGGTTTTCTGAGGTCAGATGCCCGCCTTGTCACTGTAGAAGGGCGTGACATGGAACATGTAGCAGTGTGTGCAGACCCTGACAGGCTTCACCTGACCGTATCGAGGCAGCGGAGCAGAATGGGAAGAGCAGCGAGAGCAGAAGATCTGAAACGACACATCATGCAGCGTATCACTTACCATCCACATGATAACGCATGAATTATCAGTTTGATCGAGTTCACGTTAAACCGAACAGATCGTACCTTTCCGCAGCTTCTACAGTGATGTTTCCTGCGGATAACAGTGAACGGAGCCTTGCAGGCAATGCAGGAGTTGCAGGCTTCATCAGGGACCCAGTCAGGAGGGTCTGCACAGAGCCAAAAAGAAACAGTAAACACAAAGCAGAGCTGTCACCAGCTTAACGTTTGCTGAGAGAAGGAGAAAGGAACTGGCTGACATTTCAAAAAAAATCTGTGTGGGTCTGTTTGTGGATTTGCTGACCTTCGAACTGGCCCTCACGGGCCTTGGCTGCCAATTCCGATGAGGAAATGGTCTCCTGACACAGAGCACAGTCCTCCAGGACTGCGCTGCGCATAACAGGCCCCGCTGAACACCATAAAAGAAGAAATGTGTGTTGTGTGACTGATTGTTATTTAGTTTAACAGCTCAGTTATAAACAACAGTGCAAAACTGCTGTTAGCAAAGACCCTATAGTGTTTTCTAAGCTGTTTACACATATGAACTTAATTAACTGTTAATATGAAACAGTAATGGGAGGATGAAGTGACTAGATAATGTGACTAACAGCATGCAATTTAAGATTGCACTGCTGTGTCCATTACTGTGCAAGCTGTCCTTTTATTACATTTGTCATCAGCTTGTTTTGGGCCAAGCACCTGGTTCTGTTTTGATGTGGTTGTGTATTTTTCTTGTGATTTTTTTTAGCATATTTTTCCAATATGACACAACCAGAAAAAGCCCCACTAAAACACTGCGTGTACTAGGGAGCTGGCAGTGTAAAAAGACATGCCTGATGTGCACTTGCACCCCTGTCAGGTGCCATCTAGAAAATTTTGGGGCGACAGTGCAGGCCTAACAGCTTTATTCAAAGAAAACAGAACTCGAGGAAAATTTAACTCTACAGCTTTATATAATGAAACCAGGGCATATTCCTTACAAAGACCCAGCTACCACCATTTTTCGTCAGTTTCCAACCATGCCATAAAGAGCTAAAATGCTAGTAACATTTGCTATTATTTATTTATGTTGCATCTAACTGAGACTTTTGATGCAAATATCAGGTGTTGCAAATGTGGCAATGAGGATAAAGAGAATAGCAGTATTTGAACATGCTCTCCAGTGACTACATTTGAGGATTTTTGTTTTTCAAATGGGGATTAAATCCCATTATAATGGGATTAAACTATTATTTATTTATTTATTTTTAAACAAGCAATTTTTCACAATCAGAAATGTGTTCTGTTTTATGTTAAGCAGCTTTTTTTGCTCACTTGGGGGTGCGCACCTATCACTGTTAATTTAGAGTAAATTTTTTTCACATGGAGCCTCATTAGGGAAACATCAGGCTCATTAAGTAAGGTGGTAGGTATGGTGTGTTTTTAAAGAGCTTTTCACTGAAAGCAGCTGCCTTCAGAAAACGATGCTATTCGAGTGAACAATGACCACTCTCCGCACATAATTAATGCAAGCATTCATTTTTACACTGTCACACGATCCATAATCCATTGTTTTGATTAAAAGAAAATCATATTGTGGCCACTGGTTAAATCTTTATAAGAAAGTTTAATCTTTTAAGCAATATGACTAAATACTAGTTACTACTTCTGCTTAATTCAAAAGGCTATTTTGACTTCAGTCTTTAGTCTGTTAAAGAGAGAAAGCAAAATATTGTAACACTAAAAATATCTCATAATCAAAAAACACCTTTCTGACCTTTCTTCTGCTTATCATTGTCTCCTTCCTCACACTTGGTTGCCATGACTTCAAAAAGAGTCTTGAGGATGCTGCGAAGGTCACTCGCATAGTTGGTCTGCAGCTGATCAGCAACACCTGCATCACACAAAAACACAGAATGGAGATCAGGCCAAGCAAGAAAAAGAGGTGAGTAGAGAGCGAATCAAGAATGAGAGCTTTTATACCTGATATACAGACAAAGAGACGGTGGATGAGGTCGCTGCTGCTGTGGAAACGAGATCTGATCTTGTTTCTGGTCGCTGCTTTGGCAACTTGTACGGCCAGCTGGATCTCCTGCTGGTCCGGGTCTTCTGATGTCCCTGAGCTGGGAGTCAGACTGCTGACAGGACTGAAGGGAGCGGTGAGACACAGTGAAGGATCATCAATTAACATCTGTCCCCAAACGTCCATACATCATTTTCACAGTCAGTTTACATCAATAAAAGCAGATTTCCATATTTAAAGTGGACCAATTATCCTTTTCCTGATTTTCCTCTTATATATGCATACAAATTCACTATGTACGAGACATCCTGAGAGCCAAACGGTTCAGTTTGCTCTTAATGCTCTGCTTCTGTTTTCTTTTTCTATTCTTGAAAACTGCACAATGTAGATGAGAGTGGATACTCATAATATAGTCACTTCTGGTACACAGCTCTGGCTGTGACAACAGCACCCCTACAAAGCCTTAGTTCAAACCTTCTGTTTGCAAGAGGCAGCCAATCAGAACAAAAGTGGAGTTGCCTTAAAGTGAGAGGAGCTAAAAAAAAAGCTTGATTTAGACAGTAAATTAACTAATGGTCCAAAATAAAATAAATGAGGACCATCTTAACTTTGCAAAGCTACTCTGGTGGAGTCCAGGAATAAAATCTTTGAAGCTCCACTTTAATACAAAGTGGAAATAAATGCACAATAACACCATTTACTCTGCCCAAATTAACAAATGCATCATTTTTTTTTAAAATTAGCCATTAAAGGTTTCTTTAGTTACTGTGAATGTGAGCAGGAAGTAAGCACAAACATGAGACAGACACACATTGGGATGAATGATTTGTTACCTGGGTGTATATGCACTGCTCGACAGACTACATGTGGTGACCGACACACTCTCACAGTCACTACCTGACACAGAGCTGAGTGGAGAGTTCTGAAAACTAAAAATAACCAAATACAGAAATTCATGCATATATATAAAGACTTAAACAAAACAAACGGATATGAATATTAAGAGAAAAGAAAGTGGAAAATTGTGATGAATTAAGGAAAACAAAACAAACTGGATATGTGTTAATGGAGCATGGAGGAGTCCATGTTCGCCACATAAAATATTGTAAAATGAAACTGAAACACACCTGGAGCTTCTCCTGTTGTCCTCTTTGGTGTACCTCTTCATATCCTTATTTTCTGGATTTTCGTTATCCATCTCCTTGTCCCTCTGTCGGCCGCCACTAGCATGTCTTTTTTCAGTCCTCAGCTGGTGATTACATGGGGAGGCTCCATTTCTGACACTAGAGCTACAATCCTGAGCCTGGTGTCCCAGCCCAGGAGCCTCTTCCAGCGGCTCTGCAGAGCGGGAGGAAGGAGGGCTCAAATGGGCCACGTCGTCCTTATTGTTGTGTTCGTGAGGACGAGGAGGGAGCCGACAAGCAGAGGACTGAATGACAGCGCTGGAGGCAGGCGTCGTACAATGTTTGTCCAATCCCAGAGCGAGCCCTAAACCGAGTCCAGTAGTCTCTGTGGTGATGGCATCCTCGTGGCCATCTTCGCAGCTGCCACAGCAGACGCAAGAGTTGAGCAGGCAGTGAGTGGCCACCAGGGGGCCACAGGGCTCAATCTCAGAGGGAGTAGGCCGAGGTAGCAGCAGCTTGTCCACAGCCAGTTCTGTCAAGCTGGGTGAGTGAGGGTTGAAGATGACTGTAGCAGACAGCTTCATGCCTCCCATACGATGGGCGATGACTTCAGCTGTTTCAGACGCTGTCCCCTCTAAACCCATGTCCCACCCATTGGTGTAAGGCAGAGGTTCTGAACCAGGGACATTAGTACAAGGGGGACACTTTGCAGTTGGGCAGTGTGTGTTCAGGTTGCGTGGCTGTGGACAAGGCTGCTCAGATGTTGTCTCAGAAAACCAGCCGTTCCTAACAGAGTCTTGCCTCGGTGCGAGCTTGCGCTGCACAGGACGAGCAGACTCTTTGGGAGGAGAGGTGACATAACAGCGAGGCTCTCTGGTGATGTGTTCTCCTGCTGCATCCAGGTCCTCCATGAAGAAGACCCTGTCTTCCTCCTCTGTACAAATGCCCGTCCTTCCTCGGCTCCCCAAGATTCTGCGTGGAGAGACCTCCGTGCTGGAAACCCCACTGGAGCCTGCAGGCTGTCCTCTGTTGGGATCGTGGGCTGGAGATTGACCCTGGCTGGGAGGCGACAGCAGAGTCGACATCTCGTCTCCCACGCGGTACACCATCATGTTGAGCTGCTCCAGTTCCTCCTCATCGTACTGCATGGAGCATGCCAGCTCAGCCTCCTCTGCCTCCTCACAGAGTAAACCCTGCTCCTGTTCCTCCTCTCCCCTCACAGTTTCCACCTCCTCCCAGCCTTTTTCCACTCCTGCCAACTCTTCCTCCTGACTGGGACAGACAAGCACAGCCGGTGGCTCCTCTTCTCCCTCACTCCCCCTTTTGGAGATTTCATTAGCAGGACTGCAGGACGAGTGATTCTCTTGGACTGGAGCTGGTACGCCGTTTGTGGCCAGCGCCTGGCTTGTGGACAACTCCCCTTCTTGAGAAATGCACAAGTTTCTCTCTAGCATCATCAACTCCTCCTCAGTCAGGGTCTGGAGCAGGTCTCTGAAAAAAGCAGCACAGGATAGCTGGAGCATAGTGATAAACTGTGAAAAAATACATTTGTTGCCATGTTAGATATTCATGGCTTTTACCTTATTTTCTTCAGTAAAGTGCGAAAAGGCCTGAAGAGCTCAGACATATCCTCTGATTTTCGGTCTAGGTTGAGAGGTCCCTCTGGATACACAACCAGCCCACTAAAAACATGTTTAAAATTCTGTAAGAGGGTGCAAAGGAATGGAAAACAAAGAGGGCAGTGAAAGGACAGGCAACACTTACCACACAATGGCCAGTCTGGGAATTGTAAACATCAGTGCGGGTTCATAGTCATCAATCATGTCCTGTGTGAGATAGCCCAACTTTAGGGCCCTGAAATAAAAAAAAAGTAGTCAAATTAACCGCATCATCTCTGTGTGGTATTTCACAGAAGAGGATTATTTAGCAGAAAAATGTCTGTCTATAAATTCACCTCTCCACAGTCTCACAGAAGAGCACAATCACCTCCTGCTGTACATAGTATTCTTTGGGAGACTTCACAGGCACCATGGCTGACACATAGCTGCCAGTGGAAGAAAACAGAAAGTGGAACGTAATGACTTTTTGGCACACTTGCAGAAATATCATCAAGTGGACAATAAATCCAGATTAACCCAGTGCATACCATTGATAATAAAGTCTTGTCTCTATTTTTACCTGAGCTCAAACTCAGCAAAAAGGCTGTCAAAATGTCGCAATGCGTCCTTCATGCGGTCTGTGTACAAGTTGAGGTCTCGCAGGGCCTGGTCTCTGGTGATGTTGCGTACCTCCTCCAAGCTGCGAGTAAGATCCTTAGCTAGGGGTCTCATAGCTATGCTCTCTATCTCCCTGTTCATGATAATGGAGCCTGCAGCCAAACACTGGACAGGAACAAGCAGAGACAATATAATTATGCACAGAGAATTAAATTGTTTACGATGGCACACTTGGCATTCAAAAAACTCAGTGTGTGAAAAAAAAAAATTAAATATCATTTTGTTTTGAGCCAGAGAAAGGTCATTTTTTTCCCAGATTGATGAAGTTGTGAATACACTACCTCGGCTCCAAACCACAGTTGCCCTGCCAAGTTGTCATGACGAATCTCCTCGGGGAACTTGACACAAAAATCTCTGTTGGCCCGGTCGAAGGGGATACATTCATCCATGATCTGACTGATGATGTTCAACACGTTGTCCTGCAGATGAACACGGGAGTGACAGAAAACTAAATTGAACTAGTGGCAGAGAAAAACACGAGCGAGTGAAAGTCTGTTCTTGAAAAGCGTTCTTTTGTTTTGTTTTGTTTAACTAATCTTGGTCAATAATCCGTGCTTAAACATCGGTCACCCTTTCAAGAAGGCCATTATAGCGCAGTGTCTGAGGACCATTGATTAGGACGTGAATGGGAACAACTTGACAAACACATGAGACCATTATGGCCCTCACAGCTACATTTTCCTTCAATAAAAACATTGAACTAAAGCCCATAATTCCAGCAGTGAAAATGCACTGTCACATACAACAAGAGCTAATCAAGAGCTTATGTGCCGCTGGCATGTACAACAGCCATAACAATGACTTACAATGAGCCTTTCACTCAACCGCAGCTGCACTGTGCACTGTAATCTTGTCGGGCACAGCACTGCGTCTTTCTCTGCTCGCCCCGAGGAGAGAGATTAAAAAGCTTTGAGAGGGAGAGCTTAACCACTGATTCCTTTATGGCTGTGTTCTGCACATGTGTCTGGGGCCGATCCAAGTGCCACCTCAACGTCTGTGAGCGCCTCCCAGCAGGGGACACTGGTGATAACCTTCACTTATGTTTGTTTCCACGTATTCAGGAGTTGCGACTGCAGCGACACCCTGAATATGACACAAGACTAGCTTCCTTCCTCCTTTTTTTTTTTTAAGCCCATCTCACTCTCCTTATTGTCCTCATCTGGCCTCTTCTCTGCCTGTCTCAATCTTTGTCCATTTTGAAAGGCACACGCACGCCTGTTCCAGCAGGCCACACTGTAAGAACAGCAGTGCCAACATAATGTGAGCAGCATGCCAGCAACCCCCGCAGAGGTCCATGAATAAGAGCTGATAGCTGCAGTGGCAGGTTCAAGCACAACATTTTGGCTTGAATGTACTTGCTTTCTATTCTTAGGGCCTCTGGGCTATGGGGTATCATGCTGCTTCAGTCATTCTCAAAAAAACCTTAATGCCTTTGAGAGAAGCCACTCTAAAAAGCCTCCTCTCTAAATGTATAAGTGCTTAGGAATGGCTGTTAAATATTTTCATTGAAAAAAATCAGAGACTAATTAAAAATCAGCCTAATTGAGAATATCATGGAGAAGAAAAAAAAGGTGGCAGCACGGCAGAGGGAAGGATGGAGAGGAAAGAGAACAGTCGGGGATCAAGTGATGACCTTATTAGGTGGTTCTCCCCGTGCGCTCTGCCAGTGGGGAGGAGGCTAAGGCACAACAGGTCACATGAAAACCTCCCCTACCACCTCTAGGTCTTTCAGCATGACGCAGCATAGCAGCCATCACTCATGCCCAGCATCACCCGCTAATCTCCTCTCAGCCTTGACCTCATGAAAACCTGCAACAATGCGCTGCACGAGCACATAAATAACCCACCATGAATTCACACCTTAAGATTCTTGTTCTGTGGCTCAGATTCAACCTGATTTATATTCAGAAGATTAAAATGAGACCAATAAACCAACTCTAATCCCAAAAGGAAATCATCTCAGGTTATAAAATGCCTCTTTCTAAAGAAGCCACTCCGGTAATCATTTACAGAGAGCCCACATGACACAGGGCTCTGTGTTATCAGAGCAAAGTTAACTGTGTCAACTGATGGCTTCCAAGCAAAGTCTACTTATCTCACTTATCAGCAAGACTATTTCATGCAGTGTTTACTAAGGCAACAGTCATACCACCGCGCCTGTGTCCGGAAAGGGATAATAGTGGCTGTCTTTATTTTTAGTTGAGAGGCCAAATCAGGTTAGAGTCAGGAAATCATGTCAATTACATTAAAACAAGCAAAGGAAATCAAAACCAAACCCAAAATCGGGGTTAATTTACCTAAATTACAGATTCGCGTATCTACATGCATTGCTTGTAATAAAAGACAGTGAAAGTTTTGCTTGTTATCTGCCAACCTGACAGGATCTGAACTGGTTGACCAGCAGGGTACATCTCTGAGGGTCCTTCCTGCCGTCAAGACTATCCAGCTCTGTGGCCACCTGGTTCAGCTCTTCATCGGCGTAATAGAACTGGGCCAAGAGCTGAGGGTCTGTCCTCTGCACAGAAACACAAAGCAGTCGTTTCAGTATTTGACAATCAAAGCAAGGCAATGTAAATGGCATAAGCTTATATGTTTCAATTACTTTATGATGTGTATCTATCCTTTTATCACTGACTGTTATTTCTTACCATCGTTCATCTATAGAGATTAGGGGTATTATTTCTATTCACTTCTGGGTTTAACTATTGTGCCTCATCCATCACATAAAGCCTCTTCTCACTTTTTGATAAAGGTAGCCTTAGCTACAAAATTAGCATATTAGTATTATACTAGTATATTAGCATTTTCTGCAAATAATATAATATAATTGGCCATCTTTAGGCATATTTGAGTATTCTGGGTATTAAAACATAAGCACTGAATGGAATTATTAGAGACAGAAAGCATTTGAAATCATCCTGAGTGACACTGATCCCCCAGAGCAGTAGTTTCTGAATGTTACTCTGTCAGACAATTAAAAAACCATGAAGTGTTCATTTAATATTTTAGTGAATGTCTTTCATTTAGTAAACATTATTAACTTAGCGGCAAAGCAAGCAGTTCAAAAAGGTTGAGCACCCCAACTGGTTCTGGACGGGGCACAAGGCACAAAGTCATCTGACCTAATCGTACATGTCATAAAAAGCACAGTGTTTACAGAAGAAATCACTATACGTGAAAGCAAACAACAAAACCTTTACTAGAAACAATACAGACAAGGTAAAGCAAGGATTTGGAAGTCTTCAGACACTTTGGTAAGATGTTTGACTCCTGACCCAGATGTTGATATATAAAATATGTCACGTAACTGTTGTGTTTTTACTTTCACAACAGTCGCTGATATCATCTACCCATGCATTTTCTTAACAGCTTATCTTCTTCAGGGTCACGGGGAGCTGGACCCTTTTCCAGCTGTCACTGGGAGAAAGGCAGGGTAAACTCTGGACAGGTTGGCAGTCACAGGGCTAACAGCATGATCGCTACCGATGGCTTTTGTGATCATTCTTATGAAGATACATACACTCAAACTGACTTTAGCATTCAGTGCACACTTTATGGTTATGTCTTAGTGTTAGCCTGGATTGGATTTAGACAGACACTCATGCATCTTACCACAGGCCTTTTTCGCAGCAACCCTCTCACATTAAGCAGCAGGGAAACACAGGTGTTACTAACGACAGTGGCGAAGGTTCTGCTCGGGTTTAAATATGATTAATAACACCTGTGTTACCTAACCGCTCATAACAAAATTGGTGCTGTTTAAAATGCCCTAACAATAAAACACAAGAAGTCATCCAATAGCGGCCATTGTGTTGCGTTTATCAGACATTTGTTACTAAAAAACAGAAAAATTGACGCTCTGCTCACTTAACAAAGCGCTACGGTTATACAGCTGAAGCTAAACAAGATTTTTGGATGGATTTGTTGGGTCGGTGAGTCACTCACACTCAGGGTTTGAAGGGGGAATTTCTAACAGCTGAGCAAAAAAACAAAACAGATTTCTAGCTGAAAGATGATGTCACGATTCAAAATGGATTTCCTAATTATATTACTTTCATTACAGGGTGTAGATCATTATTCATCATTCTATGCTCTCTCTCTCTTGTTAACTGTATGCATTGAGCCTTGTGTTTGGTTGATTATTACTGATTATTATTTCTCCTTAAACATGGCAACATTTAAGGGAATTAAGTGGAATAAGATTTATTGCCAAGAAGCATAGTTACAATAAAGAACCACCCTGCAAATAGAAAGGAAACCAAGTAAAAGTAATAAAAAATATTTTCTAATTTGCTCTTCAACTCTTTACTGAGGAACTAATAATCAAGTAAGAGAACTGTATGTTGTATTCATTCATTACCACCTGTAGACTGCACAGTGGATTTCTAGGTATAAATACATTTTGTTCTCTATCTTACCACTTTCTGCGTAGGCTGTACAAGTCAGTGGTATACTGTATTAAATCTCTGTTGTTATTAACGTTGTTTTACCACTTAACCTTTTGTTAACAGGTGGAGTGTTTATGTAAACGTACTTTGTACCCAGCTGTCAATTTAACGCTTCAAGGCAACTTTTCATTTCTCATACAGGAGCTAATCTCACACGAAAGGAGCAAAATAAAAAGAGCACAACAGAGGGAGAAGTCACGCCAAAGCAATTAAGCACTAACAGGACACAGAGGACGTATAACAAACCAACATACTGCTGATCTTTAGGGACAAAAATAAAATCAGGTAAGTAGGGCGCTGTAAAGGCCAGCGTAACGCAGGTTGCTGAGATTGATTTGTGAGAAATACAATAGAAATTCATATTCGTACATACGCACATTTCACAAACACACATGAGGAAATAAATGACTAACCCTGCTAAAATCGAAACAAAAGGAGCTAACAAAGGTTTATAAGCAATGCTGTGCAAAAGTCTTGAGCCACACCTTATTTCTTTAGGTTTTCTTAGGAAAATAAGAAATCTGAGCAGTGTTTAGAGGCGCAAACATATGAAGGGCATTCAGAGTTGTTCTTCCAAGTTTGGCCACATTTTCTGTCCTCTATCAAGATGATCCAACACTGCTTCAATAATGCTGAACTTGGGGCTCCTGTGTGTGTATTTTTTTTCCTATCCAGGAACAATTTTACTCCATTGGCAGTGCATTTGGGGTCATTGTCATATTGAATAATGAATCTGTTGCTTTCCAGATCGTACTGTATGGTGGATCCAATCTGACAATAACTTTTCTGCACTCATAATTTTAATTCTGACAAGATCCCCAACATGACTGGCTGAAAGACAGACCCAAACCATGACAGAGCCTCCACCGTGTTAGAGATGGCTACAGACACTCACTGTTGTACCCATCTCCTGATCTCCTCCATACATTTGACCCAGAAATTAACATTTTGGGTTCATCACTCCATAAGACATGTAACCACTGATTTTCACTCCGGTTATTGGGCCATGTATCCAGTCTTTGCTTAAAGACTTGACTTTCAGATACTGTTCAACAACCTTTCATAGTTTTCAGCCCTGTCACTTCTTTGTGCCACGATATGTCATGTTTTCAGATAATATATCTTTGGGAATTACAATGTTGGTGCAAAAACTATTTCACGCCCATCAAACTGTGTTAAAACTGTGAAAATAAAAACGTTTTGAAATACCCTCAGAAAGCATGGAAAACTAACTAAACTGCTTAAGGCAACTTAAAGAAATTACAAGAAATTTTGGCTCCTTGGAAGAAAAATACAAGGAAATGAGGAGTGGCGCAAGACTTTTCCACAGTACTGTGGTATAAAAGCTCCCTGGAAGAGCAGGTGTAATTAGAGAGCCTAGCGCTGGTGGATATCTCCTGCCATGCGCTCTTCACTGTGGCGAAAACGCACAACACAGCAAATCACTTCAAGGCTTAGCGCGAAGCACACACACACAGCCACAACACACCAGGCAGAAAAAGATACGTTAAAAAAATGGAAACACAACAACGGTTCATCTATAATTGCAATTCAAACTTAACTGGACAATCCAGATACCAAATTTCCATTTCAAGTGTGCACAAACGCATACACACACATCCTGCGAAGGGCTTCTGTTAACCAAAAGGTTAATGGTTCTGAAAACGGCGACCACATACCGATGTGCATCATCACAAACCACGCAGCCTCGGTGATGGCACAGGAGCTCAAAAGGCCAGCATGACTGTGCAGACCGGAAGCAGAGAGAGCTGCACCAGTAAACATTTGCCTGCCGTGCACTGACTGGAAGTGTTTTTTTATGACGTGAAAAACCAGAGAATACTGGTATTTATCGGAACCTCTCACAGGATCTTTTCCCTTAAGTTTGCAGTGTTTCCTGTTGCACGATGCTCTCCCCATGGAGGCGTGCTTCTCTCTCTCTCTCTGAATATGATACATGGTGCTGTTCCCTCAACCTCTTGCTCATTAATAATGAAACAAACAGCAAGAAGAAAACAGAGATATCTCCTACAGCTGGGTCGCATTATTACTGCGAGGTGGAAAAACTACTGTGAACATGCTGTTCTAGAAAGGTTATTAGCAGTAACCAAACACGTCCCGGCAATCCTAATTAACACGTAGCGCACAATAAAAGAACATTTTGTACATTTTTTTTGTCAAGGTCAAACTTTTATTAGATGGCAATGCAATCACAAGGAAGATAATGTGTCTTTCCCAGGTAAAGACCCATGTTAAGATGACTGGAGAACAGCGGCACTAAAGTGAAGCAGATCAGCATTTCAATTCGAGCTTAGGGCTCTTTCAGGAGGGCAGATGTTTGTCATTGCCAATACGACACCCACTTTGTATCCAAACACAGCTTTTCAACTTGCTATGAGTAAAATCAATAATATCCCAGCACATTTTGTTCATGTGTGTGAATTTTTATGCAATGTTTTATATGCCGTGTTATGTTTACTGAATAAGATGGAAGCAGGGAGCAGAGAAGGCCATACAAACACACATAACTGAGTCTGAGCATGTTTCTCTGTCTTAACAAGGTTGCTTTACACCCTACTTACATAGACTATAAATGAATACATGATAAATCCAGGGTAATACTAAAAATAATTCATGAATGAAAATGTTTTCAGTGACTTCAGTCTGTTTATGAGGATAAAAACACCCAAATTATGAGAAAAATGGTAGATTTATACAGGAAAAGTCAGATCACTGAGACTAAAGGCAGACTTCTGGGGGGGAAAGCCATTAAATGTTAGTAAAAGTCATAATTCTAAGATTATCAAGATTTTTTTAGTGGTCCAAAGTTGAGTGAGCATTTTTTACAAGCACTCTTTAAATCTTTAAATGACCGTTTGTTCAACCATTTGTTCAAGTGACAAAACAGTTTAGGAAAGAAGAGAAGATGAGCTTTACAGAGATAAGCTGTGTATCACGGTAGCACAAAGTAATCACTGCTATCTTAACACTGACAGAAAATCCCCAGCTCTGCCTAGTTTTTACCATGTGAGCTTCACATTAACTTACTCCTTGACTATGTTGGGAGGGAGAGAAAATTCATATGGTTCCTGAAAGATGAGATAAGTCCATCAGGTCTGCATGAAACTTGGGTGATAAAGGGTTAAAGGGAATATCATCTGATACTGATGTTTAGCTAATAAATAATGTGTATCTGGAATGAATTTTAGGTCTCTACGTCCATCCCATGGGGAATGGGAGCAAAAACAAAAGTGTTGCGTTTATATTTTTGTTCAGTGTATGTATATATATACAGTGGGGCAAAAAAGTATTTAGTCAGCCACCGATTGTGCAAGTTCCCCCACCTAAAATGATGACAGAGGTCAGTAATTTGCACCAGAGGTACACTTCAACTGTGAGAGACAGAATGTGAAAAAAAAATCCATGAATCCACATGGTAGGATTTGTAAAGAATTTATTCGTAAATCAGGGTGGAAAATAAGTATTTGGTCAATAACAAAAATACAACTCAATACTTTGTAACATAACCTTTGTTGGCAATAACAGAGGTCAAACGTTTACTATAGGTCTTTACCAGGTTTGCACACACAGTAGCTGGTATTTTGGCCCATTCCTCCATGCAGATCTTCTCGAGAGCAGTGATGTTTTGGGGCTGTCGCCGAGCAACACGGACTTTCAACTCCCGCCACAGATTTTCTATGGGGTTGAGGTCTGGAGACTGGCTAGGCCACTCCAGGACTTTCAAATGCTTCTTACGGAGCCACTCCTTTGTTGCCCGGGCGGTGTGTTTTGGATCATTGTCATGTTGGAAGACCCAGCCTCGTTTCATCTTCAAAGTTCTCACTGATGGAAGGAGGTTTTGGCTCAAAATCTCACGATACATGGCCCCATTCATTCTGTCCTTAACACGGATCAGTCGTCCTGTCCCCTTGGCAGAAAAACAGCCCCATAGCATGATGTTTCCACCCCCATGCTTCACAGTAGGTATGGTGTTCTTGGGATGCAACTCAGTATTCTTCTTCCTCCAAACACGACGAGTTGAGTTTATACCAAAAAGTTCTACTTTGGTTTCATCTGACCACATGACATTCTCCCAATCCTCTGCTGTATCATCCATGTGCTCTCTGGCAAACTTCAGACGGGCCTGGACATGCACTGGCTTCAGCAGCGGAACACGTCTGGCACTGCGGGATTTGATTCCCTGCCGTTGTAGTGTGTTACTGATGGTGACCTTTGTTACTTTGGTCCCAGCTCTCTGCAGGTCATTCACCAGGTCCCCCCGTGTGGTTCTGGGATCTTTGCTCACCGTTCTCATGATCATTTTGACCCCACGGGATGAGATCTTGCGTGGAGCCCCAGATCGAGGGAGATTATCAGTGGTCTTGTATGTCTTCCATTTTCTGATGATTGCTCCCACAGTTGATTTTTTCACACCAAGCTGCTTGCCTATTGTAGATTCACTCTTCCCAGTCTGGTGCAGGTCTACAATACTTTTCCTGGTGTCCTTCGAAAGCTCTTTGGTCTTGGCCATGGCGGAGTTTGGAGTCTGACTGTTTGAGGCTGTGGACAGGTGTCTTTTATACAGATGATGAGTTCAAACAGGTGCCATTCATACAGGTAACGAGTGGGGGACAGAAAAGCTTCTTACAGAAGACGTTACAGGTCTGTGAGAGCCAGAGATTTTCCTTGTTTGAGGTGACCAAATACTTATTTTCCACCCTGATTTACGAATAAATTCTTTACAAATCCTACCATGTGAATTCATGGATTTTTTTTTCACATTCTGTCTCTCACAGTTGAAGTGTACCTCTGGTGCAAATTACTGACCTCTGTCATCATTTTAGGTGGGGGAACTTGCACAATCGGTGGCTGACTAAATACTTTTTTGCCCCACTGTATATGTATGTATGTATGACCTTCGGTTAGCCATTCCGGGTGTCTCTCGTTAACTAGCAGCTGGTTCATTTGTGCTGCCAGACGCTCGTGGAGTGCAGTCAGCTTCTTTAGCCAGTAGGCGTGAACCATGTCGGGCCCTGGTGCTGTCCAACTCTTCATACTGGAGACCCTTTCTTGGATATCTGCCACTGTGATGGTTACTGGACCCTGTTCAGGGAGGTCGCTGTGGTCTGCCCTCAGATCCACAGCCACTGAGCATTGCCGTTATGGGTTGCGTCCTTCTCCCATATGCTCTTCCAGTATTGCTCCGTCTCCAGCCTTGGTGGTGCTGTTCTCTTATTGTTCCCTTGCCACTGAGAGTACACCTTTGCTGGTTCTGTGGAGAACAGCTGGTTTATTCTCCTGCCTTCTATCTCTCTGGTGTACCTCCTCAAGCGGCTGGCCAAGGCTGTGAGTCTTTGCTTGGCAGTTTCCAAGGCCTCAGGTATGGACAGCTTGCTGTATTTCTTATGCACCTTCTTTGTCGCACCTTTCTGCAACTCCGTTAGTTGGCTAACCTCCCTCCGTGCTACTTTGATCTTGCCCTCTAGCCTCCTTCTCCATGGAGGGTACTGCCCCTTGTGGCTGTTCAACTTGTAGCCAAGCATCTCACTATATATATATATATAAACTAAGTGTTCGAAGCACTAGGTGCGTGACTCCCAAGCTAGGCGAGTGGCTCCAGCAGATCGCGGGAATAACATCGGAGATCTCTGTCCAGAAGAGCGCAGTCCTGGGAACAGCTAAGATACTGCGCAGGACCCTCAAGCTCCCAGGCCTCTGGTAGAGGACCCGAGCTTGAAGGATAAACCGCCCGCAGGGGCGTGCTGGGTGTTTTTTTTATATATATAAACTAAGTGTCTCTGAATGTGTAGGCTAATGGTAAATGAACACAAACGAAATATTATTCATACAGGAATACAGCCAAATGATCGCAAGATGAGGTATTTATCCTCTTTGTCTAAATTCGACCTCTGAACAGAGAGAAAAGCTGTGACATCAGCAGTGGCAAGACAGGCCAGTTCGACTGGACAACTGAACAACAATGAGCGAGCTTATGATACAAATGTCAATGACCAAACAGGAAACAGGAGTGGGGGACAGTGAAAGACCTTTTTCTAGTCCGGACACAACACTTCTCACAGTCTGCCGGCATTCAGTTGGAGACTTTCTGAAGGATATAGGCCAACGCTGAAGAAGGAAGAAAAGAAGTGTTTGAGACAGACACCATGCTATAGCCTCCTCCTGCTGCATTCCTCACACAAGAGGAAACATTCCTGCAGCATTGCATCATGGGGGATAAGTCAAAGGCAAGCAGTGTTCACGGCATGCTGATTTAGGTAAAGGCAGGAATGCGTGAGCTGTTTGGTCTACAGAACCACACAGCATTGAATAATAATTTAATAAGAGTTAGTACAAAGGTATAAAAGGACTGAATTTCATGCAGTGTAGACGTCTGCATCAGCCCCGTTTTCTGACACTAGTGTGAAAACCTTTAAAACAGCTGCACCAGCTCAAGTGAATTTAAATTTAGTTGAGTTATAATGTGCTACATGTGAACAGACACAACATTATCGGACTAATGCAGCCATTACAAAGACATACCGACTACAGCAGCCCATTTTCAAAACCTGAAAATCTTCTGCACCAAAACCTTTAATTAATCTCATCTCATCCATTTTAGCCTTTTGACCTTTTAACGTTTTGTTTGTTTGGGTTGATTCTCTATTTAAAGCACTTGAAAACCACTTTATGTTCTTTTCATTAGTAATGAAATACAAGATGAGGTGTGATGGTTAGCACTCTTTCCCAGATTCAAATTCAGGCAGGGGCCTTTCTGTGTTGAGTAAACATGTTTTCTCTTGGGGTAACTCACTTCATCCCACAACCCAATGACATACATGGCTTCATTAATTGGTGAGTCTACATTAGTTGTAGGTGTGATTTCCCCCCGCCTCCTGCCCCATGACAACTGGGATAGGTTCCAGGACCCCTGCGACCCTCAATTGGATAAGTGGAAGAAAATAAATGGGTGGCTGTGTTGACACTGCAATTAAAACTATAAGTGATCTCCTGGGTTTTCAAGACTTGTACTCATTGTTCCAACCGACAATGCAACATCTGGTATGAAATGCTCACAGCTGAAACAAGTCTGTCTGAAGGCGTGCCAAACTAGGCGTGCCTAGACAGGCATTATGCAAATGTGGCACATGGTTATGTAGATAAGTCATGGAATAAAAGCTTGGACTCCAAACAAGGAGTTTCAGGCAGTAGGAGTGGACTTAGGACCTTACAAACATTTTAACTGCACATGCAGTATATTCTGACACCCACCAGGAGAGGCAAAACCCAAATAATTTTTTACATTAGCGCCCACTAGACGAAAAAAGACTCATAACTACATTTAAAAATAATAATGTATCTGCAAGGTCCCTTTTACACTCAGTAGTTAAGTGGTATCGACTGGAGAGCAGAACACATGTTCGTTAGAAACTGATGACATACTCACTGAAATAGCTTTACTGGCCTTTAAAAGTAAACCGATGACTTATTCACTAAAAAAGCTTTCCAGACCTTTGAAAGTAATAAAACACAGATCAGTCCTCTGTCACAGATTCAGATCCACAGTCTCCAGTGGTAATATACTTTGTTACATGCGTCATGAGTCAATGATGATGTTACAGGCTCTTCCTAAAAAGCAAACAAAAATTAAAAAAGGCAAGCTATCCATTGGAAACAAGCGCCTGCGTTCATCTGCCTACATAAAAAAACTTTGAAAGTTTAGAGAAAATTGTTAAAAGTTTTAGAATAACTGTGAAAATCTCTCTTAAAATTTCCTTAAAATAGCAGAGTCATATCGTGGTATAAAAGTTGTAAACATCTGGGGGTTTGACTCCCGAACTCGTGAGTTGTGTTATCATCATTCACCACCAATGACAGCTCTACCTTGCGTGAGGAAATGATTCAGCAGATTTGGCTCTTGTCCCCTGTGGCGTGCCACTCTCCTGTTATAGTCCTGCTGTCACTTGTCCTGGGTGCCCTCTGTCTGGGATGACTCTAAATCTCCATCCACTGCGGTCAGAAACTCATCATTTTAGGTGACCAAGATCCCAAGATTTCATCCAAAGTGACAATTAGAGTAAAAACCCCTCAAACATCATTTCACAATGACTCAGTTGAATTTCTGCTGGGTTTTTTGTTTTTTTGTTCAACGTTAACATCAATAACATGCGGTGCCGGCGTGACTCTCATTGAAACGTGCTACTGAAAGTTCCCTGCCGCTGTGTGATCAGCATTTTGATCATCTCAGCCAGCTCTTTTCTTGAGCTGCTGATTTCATTCCTATTCAGACTGTGCAGATGATGACGGTTGTCAGGCTAATGCTTCATGAGCATCCATAGCATCGGTGCATGCACATTGAGCCCACTTGAGGGACTTATGAGAAACCTTGCTGTGCCCTCCATACTCTATTCCAGGCTCAATTTGCTGCCTTCTGGCTTCCTTCCAATGATCAGAGGCAAATATTGTAGGGGGAAACCAGTTCACTCTGCTTCTTTCAGTCAGCTGGCAGACTGGCAAAAAAAAGAAAAAACAGAAAGCAGCTGAGAACAGTTCATCACCTTATTTATTATTCAGGACTCAGCATAAAAGCCATGGCAAGAGCAAGCCAATCTTTTTGGTAGAAAACAAGGAAACTTCTGCAACCATTATTTATATGAGGTTTGGCAGAATAAAAAGTATAATCTTTCTAAGAATGCCGTGTTACGCTGATTTACTTCCAGTTATGTTGAGTCATTCCCTTCGTATTCAGCTCGCGTCAGGAGTTTCCTTCCTACCTCAGAGTTATTGATAGTCGGCTTTCATCCATAAATACCACATTTTAAGATATTTAATACATAAATCTTTAACTGTGTTCATGTCTGAGGAGTATTTCTGCACAAACCAGCTGAAAGTTGATCTGGGTCCACAGCACGCTACCAACTTAACTGAGTGCACTGACTCAGTATTATCAAAGTGCTCAACCCATCTGGGCTGATGACATAATCTATGAGCCCATCTGCTCTGTGAGGGATGGAAATAATCCGGTGTTGTACTACAGCAATGACCCAAGCATGTGCCCAGCACATGGTCCGAGCAGGCAGAGTGAACACACAAGTGCACTGAGGATTTAGGTGGCCCTGGGGCTTGTCCAGTATCCCACCCCCCCATGGTCATGTGGTGACACATGGGGACACCCCTCGTCCCAAAAACCTCAGCGTTCTTATGCAAGAAATAATCTGGTTATACAATCCGGTAATGTTTTCTGGATCAAGGCTAGAGAAGGGAACGCTTTTTTAGATTTGATAAAATCACAACTTTTTTTTTTCCATGTATCGCTCGGTGTCCCAATCAGATGAAAGCATTCGTGGAGATGCTCAGACCCTTTTCTTATGCTGCGATAACCAGACTTTAAGAATTTTCCTGATTTTAATGAATCAACACGCAAGTCCAGTAACGCACGTCCTCCCCGTAGTTTTGTCACACACTTCTAAGTCAATCGAGCTAATTCTGTCCACATACTGACCGTTGTGATCACTGAATGAGAATGAGTATTGTCCAGGATGTCACACAATGACAGCCCGGGATAACTACAGTACTTGTGTGGGCAAACACACACCTCTGTTTGGCGTCGGTGGAGATTAAAGCTGCGGTTATGCCTGATGCATCAGTTATTGCGCACAGCAATTATGACATCAACGCAGCGTTGTAACCTTTTATACTTACTGCTGTCTACCTCTAAATGACAGACGTCACTGCTGAGAAAAGTATATGCTACACGGCTGTAATAGCAACAGAAGAGGTGATATAAAGGAACTATGTCATTCAAACACAGCGACAATTATCGGTTTATCTACACTTTTCTGTAGACAGTCGCACATTTTCCTTTTGGTTGAGCAATCCCAGCACAGCTTCTGTGACAACTGGGAATCCAACTGATAGTCTGTAAATATGCTTTTAAAGGAAGACCAGTACATAGACTCATGCCTCCACGTCAACCAGTTTGCATGCATGCCACGTGATGCAGGTTACAAAATTAAGAAACACAACCACCTGACACTGGGTCATCAGCAATAATGACTACTTTTTATGCCACCATGAGCAAAGGTAACGACTGCAAGCGTAAACTAAGCTTACATTTATGCCAGTCATCATGCTTGTGCACATGGCATTATACCTAAAAGCCCACTCCTGATACCTCAACGTCACTGCAAAACAGCTAGATGCATACCCAGCATTAAAATTTAGATTAACATGATACAAAAGTAAGTGGAAAACTGCTAAACTTTTACTGAACACAGACTGTTTTGTTAGTCATGAACTGCATTAACTTAAAGCCTCCCTTTAGCACCAGAAGTAAATTAGGCCTTGAAACATTGCAAAGTTTTCTAGTGTTGATAAAGAACGGCATTACTTCTGACTGCAACCAAGTTACTGGCCATTCTCCCTCATTTCTCTCCCATCCTCTGCAGGTGGTAGGCAAAGCCCAAGGTGTGGGGGAGGGTACTTCATTCGCAGGTGCTTTGCTCATAGCCGTCAAAAATCATACATTTTTAAAATGAAAAGAAATAAACTGAAAAGTCATGTTAAAAAGTTATTTTTAAAATGATCTTACGGCATTTTTGTAGCAATGAAAATAAATAAAACACTGGAACCCGATGCTTCCACAGGTTAGGGTTAAGGTTAGTTAGAAACCCCTCTGTCTGTGCAAAGGAAGTGTCGGGACAACCTGTGTATTATCAGGAAAATACTGCACTGCGGGATTTAGTACTAGATGCTTCAATATGGATGGCAACAAATAAACACAAGTAACTGGTTTGTCAGTGGTTCACCCTGCAGCAAGATAATGACCCAAAACATTAGAGGAAGAGGACAAGGCAGGCTTCAGATGATGGAAAACCAGCAGTCTCCAGACTGAATCCCCATTTAGGTGAACTCGATAAAAGGGCGAAGCAAAGCAAACTAAAAGAACAATAGGTTTGGTGCTGAAACATCCAATGTGTTATTTCTAGTGGTCTGAGTTTAAAATTTAGGATAACATAAGATATATTTTATTTATCCCATCATTGTTACATTCATGCATTACAGCTGCCAACCTACTAATCTGTATCTTTCCAATCCTTCAAAAACAGTTTTACCTATTACAGAGCATTACTGCATCTAGAAGAAATTATAGATTTTCATATTGTTTCCCTTATTGTCACTATTATATTTATGTGCTCTCTCTTTTCATTTTAACTTAACCATACCAGTTTGCGCAATCTTTAAAAAAAATAGCTCTTGCTATTGAGGCCTTGAGTACATAAAAGCTACAGAAAAAACAACACAAACTGATAATCTGATAATTACTTAAACAGTTAAGCAAAGAGTGTGTAAAGCATGAATGTTCTTAGTTATAAAATTCAGTAAGAAAAACCCCTACAGTGTTGATAAAAAGCTGCATTATTCTCAACTAAAGCCAAATCCAAATCCAAGCCTACTATTCTCCTTTCCTTCTGTCACTCACATCCTCTGCTGCTGGGAAGACAAAAGCCAAATCATGAGGGGTGGCGCTTCATTTACAGGTAATTCCAAGAACAGTCAAACTTATAAATACAGACAAAGGTGATCGTGATGTTTTTCATCAATGATAATGAAGAGAGCAATTTAAAAGGTACCAATGCCAATAAAAACAGGGTGTAGAAAAGTGTACATCCCCCTCAGTCAGGACTGAGACTTGGTACTTCAAAATCTCACTGTTTTCCACGGCTACTTTCCTTCAATCATCGTGCCCTCACACCTCTTGGGTTCTGCTTACAGTCCTGCAATGAATTTAAAAAGGCTTTCAATTGCCTGGCCTGCCTGAATCTGCACTAGGGTCAGCTCTCTAAATCCCAGCAGCTGACACCAAATCAATTACCACGTGGCTGTTGGGTAAGCAGAATGGGATGTCCACAAGGAACTCCAGAAACTGGGCTAAATATGAAACCACAGTGACCACTGCTCACCAGTTTGCTGGCACACCGAGTCTGCGGCAAATATGCAGAACTGGCTGTGCAAAGACTAACCCCAGACACAAGCACAGCGAGAGCATGGAGCAATTATTACAGAATAAATAAGCAGCTATGGTTTCCTCTGATAAGAATATATATGAAGTGTAATAAAATTTTAAATCTTGGAGGCATATTGACAAGAAAACAAAATCAAATGAATTAAAGCTACAAACAAGGATTATGTAAATACTTTACATGTAATTACACATTTGTTACAAAAGACAGAATAAAGATTAAAATTGAAAACTAAAAAAAGAAGCAAAGTTGAAAAATGCACTCTTGACCAGCATAAACTCAAAGATATATACTACTATCAATATTTGCATTGTACATAAACATTGCGATGAAAATCATCATATCACAGACCACAAGCTAACATCTTCAAATGACATAAACCCAGTGTTTTATTTAAAAGGCAACAATTCAGAATTAATATTTATCTAATTATCTGAAAATTTATCAGATTTTTTTGTTTGTTTCTATTAATCGTTTCAACTCTTCTTCCTAGAAGCCATTTAATAATTCAATAAATGTATTAGTAACAACTGTGTTAATGGGAATGAAAACTTGTGTTAGGTTTTGGTCTTTTAAAAAGCCAGAATGTGAAGCGTCACAAGTCTGATGACTGTGCCTTTTCCCACTTTCCAAACAGATGCGTCTGTTAGTTTGTGTGTCATCGCCACCTCTTCATACATGAACATTTCTTTTCAAATCAAATTCAAATGATGCATTTCAAGAAGGGCCCACACGGCCGGCAACAAAAAGAGAACAAAGGGAAAGCAAAAAAATCTGTTTCTTTGTCGAAACCGTCAGCTGTCAGCGCCCCTCGCTGTCTTTCTGATGGTGTAAATAAACTTTTTCAGAGTATCTCATATGATGGTTTGACAGTGATTTATGAGCATGATAAATACTTGCCTGCCTTGACGTGTTTCATTTACATGTTAATAATTTTACAGCATTGTTCTTTATATAAAAAATGCATAGTTTCGAGAGATTTGATCTCATGCAAGCTTTGTTTACTGTTATATAAAATTCCCTCTGAGTTTTTATGCAGGAATGTTGACTCAAACATTGGAGCAGCTCTCCCCAGCCCAACAACAAATACCTGCTGAAAATTAATTTTTAGCGGTTAGCTTCTTTAATCTTCCTCCTATTAGTTTGGGCCATAGTTCAGATCTAATGTGTGTATGATGGAATAATTGCAAAATGACATTGCTGACTGTGTCTTTATATGTGTGTGTATCTTTAATTTGTGGTTTTAGTCAAACTGTTACGTTTTTTAAAGTGTTGTACAAATGAAATTATTATTGTCAGTATTATGATTATTACTGTTGTTGTTAAATAACACTAGTAGTTATTAGAAATATGATGTAATTAATCAAATCTGCCAAGAGGAAACCTCATTGGCTGATGTTTGATGTGTTGCGAGCTATAAGCCAATCTGTTTCCATGCTAAAGATTAAGCAGCAGCACACTATAAACAAAAGTTATCACCTGCTTCGTTCAGATAAAGAGGAGTGCAGTATGAGCTATCTACACATTAAAATGTCCTGTGGGGAGAGGGGCAAAATTAGTAGCGTGCTGCAAAATGGGGTGCGTGCACTGGGCTCGGTGCGACCTGTGAGCCCCGTCACACTGACAGATGAGGTGGTGTGAAGCTGAAGGTCAGCTCCTGAATGCCTGATGGAATACCAGCACAGAGAGGAACACAGGCTACAGAGGAAATGCCCAGGTGTAGCCGCCTGTCTTTTGTAATCAGTCACTGTGCAACTTGATGAGCGAGAGGTGAGGAAACACTCGCCAACATTGGTCTTGGCTTTGTTTTCTGCAATGTGCAATGTAGCACACTCTTATTAATCCTTCTCCAAGCTTATCTTTTTGATCTACAACTCTTCTCCACACTAAATATAACTTGAGTTACAAAACACACCAGGTAGGAGAGCTCTTTATAGATATTTGGGTTGCCTAACTAGCTGCATAAAAACCAGCTCAACCAGTTTAAGGATCTACAAAGTATGTAAAAAGCCTAACCTGTCAATACTGCAGTATTATGTCCTTCCAACCCATGCGTACTTCTCAGCAGGACATCCATCTTTACACATTCATCTTGTCCAGGAACTAATGCATTGAGTTTGACTAAGAAGGGATTGTGTGGCAGGGGCAAAAAAAGTCCTGCTCTGTGTGACTTATCTTAGAGGTACAGAACAGCTATGGAAATATCAATAGCTCTGCTTCAGTCAAAGGAACAAGCTGATTCAACATTTTTCTATCTCCAGGAGAGCATAGTTCAGTGATAAACCACTTACTGTTGATGGAAATGACAATGCAATGTGGTGTTTGACAATAAATGCCAAAATATGGGGGATGGAAACAGATTTTAATTAGTACAGAAATATTTTCTCTTAGAACAAATTAAACAACTATTGGCTAGCAAAGTGCCTCTTCAGCACCATGTGCCAAAGTCATCTGAACTTTCTTTCTTTATTACTGTTGCCTTTTCATGCTGATTGGCACAACTGTAGAAGCTTTTAGCACCTCTCCCCACTCCTTTGAGGCAGAACTGGTCATTTAAATCCCACAGACTCATGCGTAATTCTTTTCAATCCTACCATAGCTGTGATTTGGCAGAAAAGGCACTGATGCAATAGCTCAGCACTTTAGAAGCAGTAGTCGTTTACGAATGTAACAATACTCTGGTGAACCCCAACACTTTGGCCTGACCCCAGATCACCGAAATGCTGCGACAGCAAATACAGTTTGACTCAGGAACAGGGAATGACGCAGGTGTGTGTATGTGGTCCAGAACAGGTGGACAAAGTGTAATCAGAGGCCTTTTATCTAAGCCTTGTGTGACACTACTGTTGCAAAAGCTCTAATTATAATTACCCAATGATGATGTGATTCAGCAGTTTTCTATTATCAAGAAGGCTGACTTATACTCTACTTATGCTCCCAATTGGAAATACGTGTTGCCAAACCTTTTAAAGGTTTCGGATGCAAAATGTATTTTTCATGTATTAAACACTTTTTTTTATTGCCAATGTGTGAATGAACTGTAGAAACTCCCTTCCTCCAAGGCTAAAAAATCCCTTTACATTGAACATGAATTGATTACGTTTTATTTATTTTCAGCGATGCCCAGGAAACCCTGTCTCCAGCCACCTCCTCAGTTCTTCTGGGGGAACACTGAAGTGCTTCTAAAACAGCCAAGAGATGTCTCCAACATGTCCTTGCTCTGCCCCTGGACCCCTTCTTTATGGGACCGGAACAACTCACTTAGGAGGTGCCCAGAACGCATCTTAAGCCATAGGTTAGCTAGGAAAATAGATTGGCACTTAAATCGACAGCTCAGCTCACTCTTTACCATAACAGGCTGGCACCACTCCATCTGTTAATCTCCCTGAACTACGTTGCTCTGCTCACATTGTTGCTAGCCAATCGAATCATAATGTAGGGCAAGTCCACAACAGTCCCAGTTTCTCCTACGGCCTCTTGGGAAAATTAATTGCCCACCCATGGTCTATGCTCTATAGTTTGGCTCAAGCTCGGTTAGCTTGCCTTGTGAGTGATCACAACTGCTTAGCTATGCAGCATATCTTGTAATCACCGCTGTTTCGTCCGATGATTCCTTGAGTGTGGAGTTCAAACACACAGTGACCTATCAGCTGACTTACCTCTTATCACAGGTATCATAATAACAAGGGTTTTTCTGAACATTATCATCGAGGAACTTTCAGTAAAGCAGGAGCATGCCAAGAAATAACAGTTACCTCCACCAGTCAACAGCTTGTTTAAGAGGCTTAATAATCTTTAAAGACTTACAATGTACAGCAGCTATGACACAGGTTTAACCTTTTAAGTGCAAGCCTTAAGTCAATATACTGACACAAACACACTGCTATAAAGTTAACAACAATTTTCAATCCAGAGAAATGTTCACGTTCACTCATCCTAAAAGGTGCTGCAGTTGGCATATACTGAACTGTTCATTTAACAAGGCAACCAAGCCTTTAATACTTCCTCTGCTGTGTCAGGCATGTTTCCACACTTTGAGCTTGATTTAAGGAATCACAGCACATCCATTACTAGCGCACCCAAAAAGTGACGATTTTGCTGACAAATGTGTTTCCCGGGCAGGATTTGATTGTTTTGCCTTTTTTCAGACTGTATTCACAAATGGTATACAGAGCTGAGACAATCAATATTTTAAATAAACTGCATGAGAAAAATAGCTGGTAGGTATTTTGGTGGTCTTTAAGGCTTCGATTCTACAAAACAATGTTTTCTTAAAGTCCAACTTATCAATTGTAACAAAGTGTCTTTGTCCTGCCTGATATAAATAAAATATATTTGGACTTTGAACTGATACTACAACAAAACCATATTAATATGTCACCTTCTACTTTAAAAAAGGTTTGGATCTTGGAAAACGTCAACCAGAATAACAAATTCAGGTAAACTGTGCCATGTTTTATTTGTTCTTTGTTCGGAATAAACACATACTTTTATTTTAATCATGTTTTTTGCACTTTTTTTTTTTATATTTTAAAAAGGTGCTATTTTCTAGCATGTATATGCACCAAATGATAAACCCGTTTATTAAAAAAATATCCAGCAGAATCAATAATTAAAACAAATAGTTTTTAAGGAAATTAAAAACATGAGCTTTTGTTATAAAAAATATATTCTCCTTTTAAAATATTTCCTCTTATGTGGTAACGACTTGATAATGACACTACTATTACAAGCAAAACGAATATTTTTTCAGCTCTGATGTGGTCTTGTGATTGTTATTAATCACTGATTTATTAAGGTATTTCAAACCTTTAAAATAACAAGACAGAATCACATGAACACTAATGTCAGCTGAAGACAGATGTAAGTAAATGAGTATTAGCCCAAATTGGCAGACTGTAGCATTGTTAGTCCTGACTGCAGCTTCAAAACAAAAGCATCAACAACAACAAAGGGGATAGCTGCTGATTAATACAGTGTAACATCAGGAACACGGGCTAACGTTAGCAGATGTGCCGACAGTCTATGAAATGATCAGGCTAGCGAGCTCTATGCATAAAAAATGACTGACTGCAGGGGCTGACACAACAACTTACCTTGGGCTTATACAGCCACTTTCGAAAGCGGTTCATCGTTACCTCGCCACCTTCCTTTGTCACCAACCCCTCCTCTCTTCTCCTGTACCTGTGTGTCTGACACTATCGGCGGCTGGCTGGCGGCTAAGCTAGCTAGCGCTTCTTGGGTCCAAATAGGAGGAAAAAAGACAATGTACGGCAAGTTGTCCTGAACGTTACACCGAGGCTCTGAAGGCGCACAAAGGAGGTATTGGGAAATAACCACTTATTTCCATTTTCCCTGAAGCCCGAGGTTAGCAACCTGTCCCTCCACCTGCCCAGTCACTTTCCAAGTCCCCGACGATACAGACAACTGGAGCACCGAAGGCTCCGCTGTTCTCTGCCCCTCTAACGTTACTCGATGACAGTCACGTTGACAACATTCACCTCCCACTTTCCCAGGAAGTGGTGCGTTCAAATGCTCCTCCAAAAATAGCTTCTTTCTCCAAAAGAACTCGATATAAACTCATAGCACAATTCTACAATCCTCCTTCTTAGAACCTTACTGAGTTCCTTGGACTACCCCATTGTTCTGAATATGGGTTATTAACGATGTATACCCTGGAAAAAGAAACCAGTTCAAAGAAATCATTACAAGCCACGACATTACCATTTTAAGCTTATGATTAGTGAATGTAAACTTCTAACCATGATTATAACTTCTATGGACGTTTTAAGAGTCTCTTAGTTCTTCACACACTGCAGCTGCCTTTTGGTTTAGTTTTTGGTTGGATAAATACAGCATAATATCTCATCATTTGCAATTCATCCCAGGATGAATTAACCTCATTTTGAGACTAAGTAAGGGCCATATTATTTTTATTGCTTTAATATGTAAACCCTTCAAATTTAAAGATGGTTTACTTTCTTTTTCCTCATGTAATAAAACATAAGCAACAGATAAGAAAAGTTTACTAATGACAGTTGTTTTCTGTTACCTAAGAAACAAATTTGAATTTGCTACATTACAATAATTTTAGAATCTGGAGGAAGTGTGTCAAATTGACACTAACAGTATATTCAATAAATCACAAAAAAATGATTTATTTAACATTTTATTTAATAACATTTTTATCTTCTTAAAATGTTATGCAATAGCTTCGCTGGCCCAGCCCACTTGAGATGAAATTGGGTTTGACACCCCCCCCCCCCTTATCTAGATTGTATTAATAGTGTATGCATATATTTAAGTATGAGTAGTGGAGGTTTTAAGTTTTTATAACTCAGTTGTGTGAGAAAAACAATACAGTAGCCCAATGTTGTTTAATTTTAACTTTAAAATCAAATGTCAGGCAAATACAGGGAAATTTCATCAAATAAATGTATGATTTAGGATGTGTACAGATGCCATTCTTTGCAGTAAAGACCATCCAAATGAGGAGCAGCAAATTAAGCACATTTTTTAGGTTTGTAAAAGAGATTAGAGAGAAAATATCAGTGGGGAAAACAATTTTCACTCAAAATACACTTCCAGGTTATTCCTTAGCTTTCGCCTGTATTACATGATTAACATCAGCAGTGTGTGTTTGTCCAGAAGCTATTTTGGAGTCATTTCAACTTTCTGTTTTCTAATACATCACATGTAGATTAATCATAAGCTTAGTTTGGTATTTCCTAATTTAAATTCAACAAATGACTTTGTTTTCACTCCGGTTAAGAAATATGATTATGATGATCAGGTTAAACCAGGAAATCAAATGCTCGATTCTGAGAATAAAAACCCAGTTTCCATGTGATTTACCCAGTAATTAGCTTTTGTCCCTCAGATACCAACAACGTAAAATCCCTGGTAAGCTAGGAAACAAATTTTTTTGTAAAACCATCATTTTTTAAAGCACAAGCAAACAACTTTCCTTCGGTTTTTAGAACGGGTTTCCATCTTGACCAGATGTTTTAACGTGTCACTTTGATCGCCTTCTGTCTATTGTAGAATTTCCAAAAGCACATGAAGGCAGCAGGAGACCAGCACAGCCCCAGCAAGACGTCACAACACACTACGTCATTATTATTGTTATGGACGCCAACAAAGGATGAGGAGGGCACTCTGTTAATCTGTACGGATTAAAACTGTGAAATATTTAATATGTTAAACTGAACAATAATAAAACGCCTCTTTTGAATCTAAATAATTAATTTTTTTTTGCTGAAGCATTCCTCGTTTAACATTTCGAGCTGGGACGTATGTCTGTTTACGCCTGTTTTTGTTGCTAAGCAACGACGCAACACAGCGACGGCTGGAGACTGTCTATGAGTCGAAGACAGCAAATGTTTTTTGTGAATTGATGTCTTTCATTAGCAGCCCGGTTGGCTTGTCTATCCCAGGGAGAACTGTTTGTTCTCTCATCTCTCAATGCGTGAGCTTTGCTTATATAAACAGTTTATTTTTGGGATTTTCTAGTGGATTTAAGATGGCATCAAACTATGCATCACTTGTGAAGGAAGCCGTTCAGCTCCTCGACAAGTTTAGAGCTAGCAGACAGTGTCTGGATGACTTCACAGAAGATGCTATGAAGGATCTGCAGGTATGTCAGACTCAGATCAATGTGAGTGCATAGGCCTGCTTCTGATTGGTCTGTATTTCTTGTTTTGTCACAGGACATGGACATGCTGCAGAGGAAGTTCATTCTTGATGTTGTTTCCGGATGTGTTGAGCAAAAGAAGCTGCTGGATGTAGTCATCAATGCCTTCTTTGGCCAGCACGTAAAATCAGTGTCCAGAGGTGAACGTAGCCAGTTTGTTGGTGAGTAACTTCATTGCTACTCCTGATTTCAGCCTGAATAAAAGAACTGACATGTTTTAATGATCGTCTTGCTCCCCAGTTATCTGTTACCTGGCCACATTTCTTCTTGATGACCTCGGGCTTCAGTGTTTTAGCAGCATTGTTAAATCTCTGGACATCAAGAAAATGCACATGGTAAGAAACACAAATTCTGGGTGCAGAAGAGGGAAATTAATCAGCAGCTTTCTTATGTTGCACTTTTCAAAATTAGTTTTTAGGTTTCTTCTTCTCAAACCTCACCACGTGGATACAGGATGAGTGGAACAACATCTATGATTCTGCCTTTGTTGCGAAACAGTGGATTGGGCCTCTACTCAGGTGAGAAAAGCATGATAAACAAAAATACTACTTAGGTAATAACACTATAATAACTCAAAAAATGAATGGAAAACTTAAATCTACACATTGTGTAATTCACTGACAACAAAAAGACATGACAGCAGTCAGTAGCAAACAAAATTTTTAATCCTTTGAGGGCTGTATTCAGTGATTGATTTGACGCTGAAGTCACATGAAGTTCGGCACAGCGTCTGTAGACTCTTTCATTCCTGTCACATAGGCTCAGTGTGAACATGCAAGAGAATAGGGAACTAAGGGGTGCTCATGCCATTGATCATTGAGTCTGTTTCCTCACAGTCTGGTCAGAAATGTGCACAAGTATTCCAGTGGAGGTTGTTTTGTGAGCAGAGCATTTCAAATTCAGACAACCCAAATGTTTGCGTGTGTGTCCTTTAGGTGGCGCCCTGAGATAGATATTCTCATGGACCAGCTTGCAGTCAAGATCTCTCAAGGGAATCTGCTCAAGAAAGCTGCAACCAAAACCACTGAGCCCCAGGAGTTCGCCCTCACCGAACCTAAACCACGGCCTCTACCCATGCCCGAGCTCATCCCACAGCAGAAGAAATGCAAACCAGTCAGTATCAGTTACAAAAAGTCCTTTACTTTGAGAACTTTTCATGTCCTCAATCCTTAAAGAGAATGTAAGCTGTAAACTGTGTAGAGGCTGGTGCGTCACTCTTGTTTGTCATGCAGGTACCAAGCAGCACCTACAAGGCTCCAAAGGAGAAGCAGATAATCGAGGAGAATAAACAGAAGAACCATCAAAAGGCTCAGGTACAATGAATCTAATACAAAAGAAGATATGTTTAACAGTTAAATGACAGATGGCACATTTAAGTTCAATAATAGTAGATATTATCCAAATTTTTTATATTTTTAAATTCAATTACATATACTGCCATTAAAATGTTCACTTATCATACAGGAGCTTCTGTATGAAGCGAATATCAAACAGTTCAGATGTGGAAATCCACAGAAGTCTGAGCACACAAAGGTGTGTATGTGTGTGTGTGTGTGTGTGTGTGTGTGTGTGTGTGTGTGTGTGTGTGTGTGTGTGAGGGTGGGCTTGTATTCTGTTGGCTTCAACACCATCTCATACTTGTTCCACAGAGAGTGATGTCCAAGATTGAAGAAGACTTGGATTCAAGGCTCAAGCCTAATTCCTTTCATTCCCGTGGAGCTCCTTCCAGTAATAAGGTAAGACCTAAGTACTCTGCCGGTTTCTAGATAGCCTAATGTTGGTGTAATATCTGCTGTCATGTGTATATTTTTTACAGGCTGTCAGCTATCCGATCAAACTCAACAATGCAGCTATTCTAAGGAAGGAGGCACTGTATAAGCGTTGGGTGGAGGAGGAGGTCCAAAGGTACAGCACAGCTTTTACCTGCTACTTTGACCTTTTCCAAGGTGTCTGCATAGTGCTCCACGAGGATGAAGTGCAAATCAAACACATGAAAAGTTGCGTCCTTTGTGCGTCTGTTTTTAATACAGAATTGAGCGGCTGGTGCAAGGCGAGCGCGATCCTTCATCTTTCCTGCAGTGGCAAAAGGAGATGCGTGAGAAGGACCTTCAGGAGCAGTTGCCCAAGATTGAGCGCCGACACCTGGAGGCATGCATCAGTGAACAGGAGGCAGCTCTGGCCCGCAAACGTATAATGGAGCGCAATCAGAAGGCTGCGCAGCTGAAGAAAGAAGAGGTAGGTAAAAACCAAGTGGCAACTAATAAATAAAAGGAATTCACAGAGGATTAAACTTGTTGTCGTCTTCTTTATGGCTTGTTTGCATTTTCAAGACCGCTCAGCTGATGCAAAGATATGCTGAGAAAAGGTTGCAAGAGGAAAAGGAAATAAAGGATCTGGTGCAGCAAGTGGCAGATGGCCACAAGAATTCAAAGGCAGCTAAAGAGAAGTTACAGAAGCTGAAGCAAAGCATAGGTGCGCCTCCTCAAGCAGCTTGTCAAACGGGGCATTTCACGTGTTTCTTTTTGCTGTTCACATCAATGTCATGACAAATTTCACAGTGAAAGAAGTCTCCGAACAGAACCAGGAACTGCTTCATCAAGCACTGGAGGAAGCAGAGGCAGAGATGAGCCGCAAATTTGAAGTCATCCGAGAAATTCACTCCATTGAGTCGCTTCCTCGCATGAAATTCAAGAAATTTGATGACACAGACGTAAGTGAAGGAAAGCTGCAGTACTATGCAAAAAAGAAAAGTGGTTTCAATGTGGATCAAGACTTTTGCACAGTGCTGTATCTTATACTCAGATGCTGTTATCGATCTCTGTGTCACAGTTATCTAATCCCATGTCAGACTGTAGGCCATGAGCTGCTGGGAGAAATGTCGCTGTATGAGACGAAGGAGCGGCTGGCCCATCTGAAGAACAAGCAGCAAGCAGAGCAGGAGGAGAAACGGAAGCTCATCCTGGAGGAGAAGCAGAAACAGAAGCAGCAGCTGATGGAGAAGCTGGATGCCATCAACTTCCACAGCAGCGTCCTGGCACAAGCTACGGCCATCAGGTCAGGAAAGTGGCAAACAAAAATACTCAAACGCAGAAATGTGCACATGTGCATGTACTGATGCTAGTTTTGGCATGTGGCAGGAAAGAGGAGAGGAAAGCCGAGAAGGAATTAATTCAGCAGGTGGTGGCTCAGGATGAGACGGTTTTAGCTCTGAAGAAGATGCTTGAAGAGAAAAAGCAAGAACGTCAAAAGCTCAAGCAAACTGAAAGCAAGGTCAAAGGCCATGAACAGACAGGAGGACACACAGGGACACACAGCCAGGTGAGTGTAAAGTCCACAACAAAGAAGAAATGAAAGAAGAAATAAAACGTATCCATAACTCCTTTCTCTGTTTCCTCTTTTGCCAGGCGAGTGTGAAAAGCTGGGAGGAGCTGGAGCAGAGCTTGTCGCGCCTTGTAGAGAATTTTTCTTGACTCAAACTATAAATGTGTTTATCAGGCACTGCAATCTTATGACTGTTTAATTTAATAAAACACGTGTGGATAACATGTGCAGTCATTTGAAGTTGTACTTATGTACTGATGTTGATCGCTGCTTGGTTTTCTGCAACAGTCGAGTATTACGACTTTTTTTATTTTTTGTTTCAATTACTGCCAAAGTTATCGAAACTCACGTCTGTACGTAACATGAAAAAAAGGAAGCGAGCCTTCAACCGTGACTGATGAGGAATGTTTCCCTTCCCCTAAACATGTTTTCTGTGGCTTTCTGTGGTTTTCTGCGTCTTGCTACTAATTTACTGTACTAAATAAATACCAAGAGTCAAGTATCATATCTTTTGGGACTATCCACAACAACAAAAAAGAGAACTACTGCAAGCATAGACACAAGAATTGAACAATATACAATAACATTTCTCTGTGATATTCTATATTTAGCACAAAGCAACATAAAGTATGTTAATAATATGATTTTTTATTTTTTTTTGTAAAAATTAATTAAGTAATTTTCATGATAAATTCGTATTACTGCTTGGACCTAGTTTGAATCGCTTCACCTGCGGACCGGGAGCAACTCTGAGCCTAATGCATGATGTTTTAATAAGGCGGTGGTGTCCCTGTTGGTTGTTCCTTGTAACTACACCAGATCTGTCTTGAATTGAGCCCATTTCTCTCGGTTTTTTCCCTCTAAACCAAAATCACATGATGCCTTTTTGTCATATGACACTGATGAGTGGGCTGATTCCCCTGACAGCGTACTCTATGAAAACAAAGGAAACGCTGCCACATTTAAGAGATGAGATGCTGTAGACAAGCATTGTTTGGTGGCTGCAGTCGGTAATCTGGAGCATGGACTGTCGGGGAGTTCTGGCTGCGATCACCGCCGCTTGTTTCATAGGTAAGTGGAGTGGCTTGTACCGTTAACGAAACGGCGGCGGTAATCCTATAAACCAAGGGTCTAATACAGAGATTTACTATATAGTATGAAAAAAAGCATGAAGTCACCTTAGGTTAATTCACTACTGAAAAGTGCTGATGGTTTGTTACTGAAAGTATAGAAACAGTAGAATCAGTTCTAATGTTGTTGCATCATGTAATTTAGACTTTGTTCAAAGCAAAACTTTATTACACACACTTTTCTTTGCACCAGGACACCATAATGAAATTAATACACTGGCTCACTGTATTTCCGTGGTACTTATTGCTTTTGTATTTCTGTTAATATAATTTTATCCGGTTTTACAAACTCCCTGACTTGTAATTCAAGAAGCATATCTATTTGGGAGAGAACTGCTGCCAACCCAGAGGAGACTGGAGCTGAGAAATCATATGACCCCTTTCTGAATAATTGCATTTCATGAGGAGGATGGCTCCTATTCAAGAAAGCAGTTAAGCGCAAGGCTTATGTGATTACTACCACAATATGGGCTCTGTTTTGCTGATGTGCCTATACCTTTTGCAGCCACCTTTTTTTCTTTCTTTCCCTGTTGGATAAACTTTTTGTAAAATCATTCAGCTATAGTTGATTGAAGAAGTTCTTCCTCTTTTAATAAAGGCAATGCAGCAAGGTTGGCTCTCAGGTCACTCATCCACTTGCTAACATTTATTTTTCATACTCCTGTTGTGTCCCTGAGGCTGTGTCCTAGCTCAGTGCGTGTCTAGGGAGGAGGGACGTGAGGGTTCAACCTCAGTCCACAGCAACATTTCAAAGCAGGAGACTGAATCATGGAGAGATGCAGGGAGACAGGAGTTAAAATCCTGGTTATTATTTGCAATACTAATAAATAAACGAAAACATTCAAAGAGAAGGTATGCAGGAGGGTCCCCCAAAATGTTTGCTTACACTGTTTGTATTAATTATTAGTGATCATACCACATATTTTTGCTTTTATGCACTCGAGCCATAACCTTTTCACTACATTTAGGTACTTTTGAACCTTTTTAAGACAGCTGACTGCATATATACCATTGTGTCCTTCCTTCTCAGGCTTAGTGGTGAGCCAGACCACTCTTACTCCTGCTGTGACAGATACCACTCTGATCGAAAATGTGACCAGTCTGACTCCGACACCCGTGATCTTCAGCAGCACCACCTCAGGCTGCTTCACTTTTAACCTTTCTGCTTGTGAGCCATGTGCACCGGGGTCACAGTACGACAACAGTGAGTCAGTGACTATCATCTGCCATGGCTTTATTTTATGATATTTCTAAATATGCTATATTTAATGTCCTTTCTGTTAAGTACCTGGCTTTGCTTTTGTTGATATTAAAATAAGCTGTATGCTATTAAAGCAGCAAAAATGAAGAGTAAAATCAACTTTTTGTCAATCCCCCCAGACACCCTTCTGTGCACGTGCTGTCCTGACTCAGGGCGGTGTGTATTTCCTGGCGCGTGCCTGCCATGCACCAGAGGATTTTATCAGCCACTAGCAGGACAGCAGCAGTGTCTACCTTGCAGCCGGGGCTTCTACACCAAGTAAAGACTAATTTTGCTCCAGCAAATTCAAACTTCACTTTTTTTCTCTCTTTTTAAATAGAAATCCAGAGTTTACATCACTAATAATTTTTTCATATGCTGTATCCACTTCAGTTTCACTGGAAGTCCATTATGTCGCCCTTGCCCTCCTGGGGCCTTCAACAATAACACTGGTGAAGACTCTTGCACAAGTTGCTCACCAGGTTTGTTTATCTAGCAGTCACTCATTGTTTTCTATATCAGAAAACAGAGAGTGTTGATTCCCATACATATGCTTTCATTGTAAAATATTGCTATAAAATACACACAACTTAAAGAGAAAGGCACGCTTTATGCTTTTGATTATTTTCTGTTACAAAACAATGGATCCTCTTAGTGGATGTGGTTTCAAATAATAGCTTAAGGTTCAGGCTTCAGACTCCTCTAAACATTTGCTCGGTAGCTTTTCCGTATGATGTCACTCTGAGGTGATATCTGTATTATGGTTATCTCAGGAAATTTGAACAGGTCCCCTTAAAGTCTATAGATATGCTTGCATTAGTATATGTTGATATCTATAACTCAAAACCACAAATTATGTATATTTCTGTTCGTTTTTTAGGTTTCTTTTCATCGCAGGGTAATTCTACTTCATGTAAACCATGTGCACAAGGACGTTTTTGCAAGTAAGTTGGACCTGATTGCTGCTGGGACTGCATTTCTGTTTGTGTGTCCATTTTTCTGTTTTGTTGTTGTTGCCCTGTAACTGAGCAGAACTCAGTGTTTGGAAAATAACTTATCTAACCACCAAACTGAGCATCACATGCTTTCATCTCATGGTTCTGAGTTGCCTGCACAGTTGCACGCCACACAAACACACCCACACGCACAGACACACACAGGACTAGCTACACAGTGTCTGCTTTGAGTAATCTGCAGCTGGCACAAAGTCACGAATGGCATGCACAGCCCTGTTTAAGTGGTTTATGTGACCCCTATTGAAATGAATGTCGTTTTGATTCATGACAAAAATGCATTATCCCTCCATTACAGTTTGAGATATGGTTACAGGGGGCTAATACTCCTTTGGATTTTCCCAGGTTATTTTTGAGAGTTTCCAGACTAGATAGGATATGTAGGCTCACGCGGTCTAGATGACGTGTCCCAAATAACCTTCACAGGGAGGCGTATTGCAAGATTCTTAATCACAGCTAAACTGTGGGTGTAAAAGAGCAACAATATTTGCTCCTTCTGTGGATCTGTGGATTTATTTTTTACCATTTAGAAACTGACAGTCATTAAACACTCATAGTCATATTAAGCAACTTCTCCATTGGCAGAGCTTCAAGGCTTCATTGTGAGAGTCTGGTGACCTCTTTGCCTGCTGAAAGCACTTCCTAGGGCTGATTGCAAGTTTGCTTCTGCACTAATAAAAGCGATATTCCTTTTTAGTCTGTCCATACTTGCCAGCCAAGCCTGGAAGCCTATCTCCTCACTGCCAGCGTCTGCCAGCAGGTTCCTGGGCTGCTGCCATGATAGGAAGTGATGTCTCACAGCCACGACTCCATATGTTATTTACAGATGCTAAAAATAGTGTTTGGGACTTGGCCTCTCTTTATTTTTTTAGTTTGATGAACTACCTCCTGCCACCACCAAGTTACAAAACATTTCTCCAGTAGTCACTGTTTTATCCACTGATCTAACTGTTAACTATTGACAACAACCATTCATATTATTAGTAGGATCTTTGATCAGTAGACCTGCTCCAAAGTGTTCACATGTATTTTACAGCTATAAATGTTGTTTTGTTTTTTTTCCTGACAGCTCATCGGGTTGTACTCAGTGCCAGATGTGTCCTGGAGGCACAGAAGCTCTGCAGACTGCCGCTAAGGACTGCTCTCCATGTCGGCCAGGTAAACTAGAGTATCTTAAATGGGCTGTCACTTAGTCATTTGTGTGAGTGTTTGCTGTGGCTTGCAATAGAGAAAGATAAGAATTGCTTTCCATCCCAGTGATGTGTGATTTTTGAACAGGTATGTACAAGGCCGCCCGTCAGAATATGTGTCAAATCTGCAGCAGTGGTTATTTTCAGATCCACTGGGGCCAGGAAAGCTGTGATATCTGCCCAGAGAATCACTACTGCCCTGTGAGTGCGCCACACTCTCTCCGATGAAATACATGCGTGTGCATTTAAAAGATATTTAGCGACAGAGCATGTTATTCTCTCAGAGTCCTGACGTGAACCCCATTCAGTGTCCGAGTGATGCCTTTTGTCCAGAGGGCAGCCTGGCTCCGGGCTACTGCATGGAGACTTTCTTCCGCAAAGCAGGGGACACTTGTGAACTGGCTCCTGTCACTATTGCTTTGTTAGTTATTGGAGGAGGGGGTGAGTAATACTAACAACGATTGTTTGATCCAAGCGATTTATTTATTTTTTGTGTCTGGTATTGTAATGTGTCATAAAGTTGCCTGTTTTCTGTAAAATTCACATTCAAATGAATTGAAAAAAGGAAAAAGTGATGAAACAAACTGCATTTTCAGTAACTTGACTCAGTTATAGTCCTGTTTATTGATATATAATAACTGTAAATGAGCCATGTTAATTCAAGCTCAATTCTTATGGCTAAATGCAGTCCTGTCAGGTGGTTCAAATAAAGATATAGTGAATTGAATTAGGAGTCATGGTCACATGCTAAAGCACTCTATGCCTGTAATGACGTGTGTGTCTCTCTCATATATGTCTGTGTGTTTTTTATTCCAGTGGCCTTACTCTTTATCATTTTAATGCTTTTACGTCGACGAAGAGAAACTGACGGAGAGCTGACAGTAGCCCGGGCTCCACTGTTACGAAAAGAGCGACCTCAAGGACGATACTATGGCCTGCCCTGTGACGCAGAACCTGTATATGCGGGCTGGTGAAGCACTAAGATACAAGAAGAGACACTGAAACACTGATAAAACTCCCTCCCTCCCCTCTAGAGACTACACCTTATCAAACCACCAGCCTGTCAATTGCAATGAATCACTGGCCAGTGGAGGTTGATTCTTTGGTGAATTCTTCCTGTCGCAATCGTTCCACTCAGAGAAAAACATTCCTTGTGTAAGTGAGGTTATTCGATTATGAGAGGTACGCTGGAATGACGAAAACAACATACATCCCTCTGCTTGGTGACAGCCTTTTTCACTTATGAAAAGCACTTTTTTTTTAACAAGGTAATTGATTTACTTTGCATTCCTGTGTCAGTACACTTACATTAACATCTGTTGTCTCAGTGATTACCTGTAAACTGTGGATGATACTTTTTTTTTTAAAATTAAATTTAATTATATTGCTTTTTAGATACTTTTGCTTAAAAGTTTTTAACTGCTTTTTAAGGTTATATTTGTATGTTTTAGAAGAAAATAAAATATTCTGATTTCTAACCCTATTCAAATGCTATGTTATATTGTGGACTAGCTTTTAAAATAAATGAAAACAAAAATCTATATTGTCTTGATAATTTGTCCTAATATGCTGGGACAGTATAAAGTAATTTATTTCGAATGACCGTTAATAGGTTGTAAGTAATAGCACCTGTTATCATTAGTGTCCTCATATTAATTTATTTACTGGAGGAAAAAATCTTTTGGTGATATATCTTTTTAACAAGTACTGATTCTCCATATTCAAAACTTTTGATTGGCTGCATGTACTATATGTGTAATTAATTCAAATAATATATATATATGTAAATATATAAACTTTTTATAAACAACTTTAAAACTCAAGAAAGACTCACATTTCACAGATTTCAAAACATTTTGAAAGACACTGGCTAATTTAACCAAGAAAAACAACGTAATTAATATCAGAACAGAATGTGTAATAACAACTGCCTTTCAGCAACATACAACACAAAACTGTAGTGTATTTTATCAAAGACAAACAGTGACAGTACAATGGCCTGCCAGCAGCAAAGAGTAGTGCCTTTATAACAGCCTTCAAGTAAATCTGGTGATATTATACCTTCCATTAGTGTGTAGAAAGTGTAATTTAGGCTGTGTTTTAATTGTTCAATTCTTGCTCCTGTATGCTGTGAATGTGGTGTTATACTGTCTTCTGCTAAGCGGAGAATTAAGAAATACAAACACTGTCTTAACCAGCTCTTTATAACTACCACAAGTGACATTACATGTGTTGCTTGTCTACAAAGCTTTGAAAGTAAAATTAGTTAAAAGACATTCTGAAGCAGGGCAATGGTTTTGACTTTAAAATGTATTTGAATACGTTTTAAAGCTTTTCCTACTGATAAAGTCCTCCCCCACCATGGCCATTCATGCCACAAAAAAGTAGTTAAGTAATAAATAAACAATTAAATGACAAAAGTTCCTGTTATCTGCTGTAGAAAATTCTCTCTCTCCTTTTTTTTTTTTTTTTTTTTTTTTTTACAATGGCTCTACAAGAATAATAAAAAAGCTTCTGTTCAACAATTACAGACAGTAATTGAGAATTGAGAAACAAATTGAGATGTTCTGTTGAAATTGCTCCTCTTTTTCATATATTTACTGGGCTTTTTCACATGAATAATTAGTTTGACATGTCTGCGCTGTACCATCGGGGTTCTGATCACTCCCCAGATCATTCTGCAGTACTCCTGCAACACCAGATACACAGTTGGAGAGAACCGCGCACCTCAGGTAGAACAGATGGCCGTTACAACCCCCCACAGTCTGACACCTTCCATCAGGGAGTCAGGCTGATGCTGAGGATGCCTAAAACCACAGAAGTATGAATCAATCAATTCTTTAGAAATTAGTCATGGAAATATTTTTTGAACTATCACAGTCTATTCTCAACGTTAATCAGGCACTTGAATCCTCTTTTGCTAGTTTTATCTGTAACAGGTCACTGCTGCAGGTTGTATACTGTATATATGTGTCAATGTTCTGCCTTGAAATGTTATGACAGTTGCAACCACTGTGTTGGAGTTCGGATATTCTGTCTGTGCCTCCGTGGGTTTCCTTCTACACTCCAAAGATGTACATGTTAGGTTCGTCTGTTCCTTTGTGTCCTCGCTGTCTGACTGGTGATCTGTCCACGATGTGCTACTTCTTGCCAGGTGTCAGCTGGTATAGCTGGTGAAGAAAATAGATGGATGAATGGATGGATGCTGTGGCATAATTATATTTACTGCACAACACAGCCCTACGCACAGCAGTCATTTTGATGAATCATAGCAGGGAAAGCACAGGCGTTATTAAGAACATCAATCACTATTTCATTTAGCTATCTAGATTGTGGATATTTGCTCCACCTACATTTCTGTCATGGGCTATCTGTTCAGTAGGTACGGGGAAATTTGCCAGACTAAATAAATAAGAAAACTGAAATACTGATTTGGTCTTCCAGCAATGAACAATTCTTTCCAGATTATGCAAAAGTTCAACAGAAGAATGTGAAAAAATGGCAGATCTCAGGATCTCATGTTTACAGTGTGACAGCTATGTAGACAGACACAGCTGGAAGCTACATATCATACTGTATATACACCAAGTAGACTGAATACAGGAGTATTTAATACATTTGTATTGGATAAAATGTGGTGTAGTGTGGTGCAGTGCCTGATAATCTTTTGATTACTGTAATACATGAAAGTTATATTGAAAAGTTATAAAGGACATAAATTAACAGTGCCACAGAAATACTCAATTTATGTTAAACCCACACAATGACATTTTACAAAAGCAATGGTACAGTAAAATACTAGGTATTTTATTGTAAATGTTTTTATACATAATTTTATTTTACTAAACAAAAGCAAAAGCTTTTTTAAGCTCGTCAGGCAGGGGTAAAACTCTTACTTAGGCCAGTCTTAAAGAACCAACCTTATGTACAGTATTGTATTGTCCATAATCATGTTTTTTTACACTGAAATGTGTTCATATGCGATTTATGCACATTTTACAAGTTTGGTTTGTCTCAAAATGACTTGAATGGTTCTCTCTCTCTCTCTTTTTAGCCTGCTCTGGTTTGCCATATCCTGCACAGCACAGCCAACCATGTCCTTCACTAGGTGGCGGTAAAGCGCTGTGTCGCTTCAACTTAACTTCATGCTTTTAACAAGAAGGTTTGTCCTAACGGGCCACCGTACTTACTTGGGCGTTCAGGAGGAAACATGGCGGCCACCCTGGCAAGGAGGCTGTCCGGTGTGTAACTGCAGTTTGACATTAATACAGTTTTATTTCACCCTCTTGATGCGGTGCATGTTTATCATCTGTGTGTTACCGAGCAGTGCTGTTCAGTAACACACACAGAAATAGCTGAATTCGGTTTTATATTCATGTGTTTCTCTGTCGTCCTTGTGTTTGACAACAGGGTTGCTGAGGCCGCTGTCCGTGTCTGTATGTGCCCGGACACCACAGACCTGTCAGTCCAGCCTCGTCCAGTCTGCGCATCTCTACAGTTCTTTTACAGCCGCTGTCCGTGCTCCTCTCCAGGGTACAGTGTGGCAGACACCACGCTACAACATACTGCAGAGGTAAGGAGTGAAGGAATAGAAATATGAGGCCGGTGCATTTGAGTAATTAAGCTCCCCAAAGTAACAGGCTAGGTTAATGTTCGTCCTAATCACGATTAGGTACAGGTTTTCCTCCAGGAAACCGTTTCACCGAATTGATAATCCGAGCTAATCTCATTTTGTGACACTTTTGTTGGTAGTGGACAGCCGGTATACAGCAGAGAGGACTTGCGGTGACACAGCACCTGCTTTCCACGCTCACTGGGAGTGTTTTATAGTTATTTGTTTCTACTGTTGGCAAAAGGCGTCTTTATTTCGGATATAAAACACAAAAAAACTGAGATGACTAAAATGTGACTTCAACAGCTGCATCACAGAGTCTTTATAATGTAAGCACTTTGCAGCGGGTCTGAAAAACAATAGTTTTCTATTATTTATTTTACCTAAAATAAATAATTTATTTCACCTTTTTGGACCCCCATTTTTTTCTTCATAATTTCCTTAATTGTAAAGGCAAAACAAATTCAATGATGTGCTGGGAACTGACATGACAGCATGTCACAGCTGCTGCAGATTTGTCCGCTGCACATCCATGATGTGAGTCTCCTGCTCCACCACATCCCAAAGTTGCATTCTGGTGATGATGGAGCCATTTACATACAGTCATTCTCATTGTCATGTTCAAAGATATGAGTTTGAGAAGATTTGAGCTTTGTGACATGATGCTTTATCCTGCAGCCGTCAGAAGATGAGTACAGAGGTCAGAAAGGGAGGGACGTGGTCAGCAGCAATGCTCAGCTTAGTTGGTGCTAAGGGCTCAAAATGTGCCAAGAAAATATCCCCACACTATTCCAACATCAGCAGCAGTGTCAATAGTTGATACAGGGCAGGTTGACCTGTTTTCATGTTGTTTACTCATATTCTGACCCTACCATCTGAATGTGAAGCAACTATCAAGACTCATCAGACCAGGCAAGCTCTTTCCTGTCTTCTGTTGTCCAATTTTGGTGACCCAGTATTAACTGTAGCATCAGTTTCCTGTTCAGAGATGCTCTTCAGCACAGCTTGGTCGTAATAGTGGGCATTTGAGCTACTGTTGCTTTCCTATCAAGTTGAAGCAGTCTGGTCATTCTCCTCTGACTTCTGGTATTGAAGCATTTCCACCCAAACTGCTGCTCACTGGATACTTTCTCTTTTTTTTTTTTTAGCTCATTCTCTGTAAACCATAGAGATGACTGTTTGGGAAAATCCCAGCAGATTAGCAGCTTTTTAAATATTCTGACCCTTCTGACACAAATAACCATGCAACCATGTTCAGAGTCACTTCTTCCTCATTCTGATGCTCTGTTTTAATTTCAGTACATCCTCTACATGACAAAAGCCACTCAGTTGCTTCCATATGAGTGGATAATTATATATGTGTGTTAACAAGCTGGTGAACAAGTGTACAAAGTAAGTATGTTTTTTGTAACAGCTGTTCTGCTTCTCTCTGTTGTTGCAGGGTGTCGGCACTTGTTCCTAGTCTAACTCAGCAGCCAAGCAGAAGTCTGACTTACTATAGTGTCAAGAAGGGGAAGAGAAAGAGTGTAAAATCTGTCACAGATAGGTTCATGAGGCTGCACTGTGGCCTTTGGATCCGACGCAAGGTTTGTATGTGTTACAGCTGCTTGAATCATATGTTAATTGTAGGTAACGTGTTAAATTTAACTTCTTGATTTTGAATATGAACAGGCTGGATACAAGAAGAAGCTCTGGAAGAAGAAACCTGCCAGACGAAAGCGCCTCAGAGAGATCGTATTCTGTAACAAAACACAATGCAAGCTTTTAGATAAAATGACAACCTCATTTTGGAAAAGGAGAAACTGGTACGCCGATGATCCATACCTGAAGTACCACGATCGGGTCAACCTCAAACCCTAATTTGCTGATTCACGTAATGACATCTTGTCTTCTGCTTGTAATGTAATGATGTTGTATATGTGTCAAATAAATCATCACATTTTGCCTGTACGTTTTCTTTTAAAGCAAATACGCAGAAAAAAGAACAGACACAAAAGTTCTGCTTTATATTTAATGGTTGCAAGTTGATTTCACCAACAGAAATATTTAAACAAGTGAAACAAATTGATAGTCATGAACCAATATGCCATCACATCACGTCTTTTTGTTTCATAATTCACAATTAAGTTTAAGTTGAATTAACTTGACATTCTGGCCTGCCAGAAAAAAAATCTGAGGATACGTTAGTACAATGACTTGCGTGTCTCCCACTGCTTAAAGTGTTAAGTGGCTAATTTACCAGTTAATAAGACATGTTTGTATGCGTATATATTTATTTAACCAACTGATGGCCTTAACATTTCTTTTTCTTTTTATAAATCAACTGAAGAAGAAAATGTTTACCAGCAAGGCATCTGAAGAGGCCAACAGCTTCACACAAAAGCACTTAAGAAATCAAATTCTCATACAAATTAATAACAAAACATCATGCAATGATGACTTCATCGATCTACACACAAGTATACAGATCTGCAACTTTGTAACATGTTTTTTCCTGTTTTGCTTTGAATGAATTTCAAAGAAAGCACCTCCAACACTACCACAGATACTACTAATGCTTAAACACATTTGATCCCCCCCCACCCCCCATTTTTTATAACCTTTTATCCGTTTAAAGAGCATTTTATGTGCATAATAAGTGTATCTACAACATCAGAGTGAGTGACGTGTAAACAGAACAGTTGTACCTGAGAAGCTTTTTGTTTCAAACCCACCTTAAATGATACAGATACATAGAGGAAAGTTAGAAATCTACTGGGCTAATCCTGTCAATCGACAACCAGCACAGTGATACTTTGTTTAGAACGTCGCCGAGGTTCAGGCGCAGCGAGTAAAGCTCAGGATGAAAACAAACAACGCTTCACCACGCACTGCTAATTCATAAAGGTTGTAAACCTGAAAAACCACTAAAGTCACTCTCGTGATTTTCTAAATAACAACGGAAGCAAATAACGGTAACGAGAGTCGGGCTTAGAGTTGCTCAGTTCACAGCAGAACATTGCACAGTGATTTTAAACATGTAAATAAAAAGATAAAACAACCATGTCCATATACAGTTAATGTTTAACCATGTAGTATCCTACTCTTGCTACAGCAAAAAAGTGACTTAATCCTAATTGCACTAAAAACTGCCAATTAAATGACAGAACATGCTTAGAAACTAAACAGATTGTCAAAAACAGTCAGCTCCACTAACGAAACATCTTATGTAATGACTTTTTTTCTCTTTTCTTTCTTTCTTTTCTAAATCTGTGATGCACGTGTTGTTTTTTGGTACACAAAAAAACTATTTACCACCGAAAAAACGCACAATAATGAAAGTGATTGATGGTGGTGTTCAGTGACTTATATTTATTTATTTATTCAGCTATTTTAGATTATTGAGGGCAGTGATTTCTATTCGAAACCTAGTGCATATTAATAAGAACACTGTTGGAAATGCAACATTTAAGTTTCTGCTATCTCTTTTTTTAAGGCTTTAAGAGAGAGGTAATAAACAGAATCATATCTGTCACTTGTTGCTTGATCTTCGCTTGGATAACTGATTGATTTATTAATACTTTGTTGTGATAATTACTGAAGTGCAGAAAAGCTGCTCTCCAGAGAAAAATTATTTCACGTGGGTAAAAACAGCCCGGTCTATGCTGTTGATCCTTGGCTTCTATCACATTCTCTTGCTCACTGTGCCCGCTGTAATGTTCAGTGACAGTACATTCTGTTTAATAACAGCAGACTAATGCCTGGGAAGACACACATGCATTTGCCTGTCCAGACTTGATAGATTAAAAACAAAGAAATCATAAAGATGAAGCACACATAAACCTGTACATAAATACATATTCAATAACCAACGAACGCAAAGTGTCTTCTCAGCATGGCACCCATTCACTCATTTCTCCTACCTCAACATTTTAAATCATGAGTCACTTGCTATATGCTGTATATAGAGGGGTCATCATAGGTCACTTTGGTAATACCTTATTCCAAAGCAGGGCTGCTTCAGTCATGTAGCTTTTGGCCATTCAGTATTTTTGTTTTAACTTCTTGCAGCAAAGGCAGCTGGAGTAGTCTTGAGGACAGTTTCACATGGCTTCATTGTTCGAAGAAAGAGCACTCCTGGATCTTGTGAGAGGCCTTAAGACTCTATGAGGAGGCTAGAAGGGACGAGAGAAGCGAACAGAGAGATGGAATTCAGTCAGCCAGTAGCTGCAAGGAGTCGCAAAGTATTTAAAGGATAAAGGCTGGCATTATTTTGTATTTTTCTTATTGTCAAGATGAAAGCAAAACTAAGAAACAGTTTCCCTGTTTTTCCAATTTACCTCTCAGACCAAAGCCTGTTTATTTCTACAGAAGTCATTAACAGGAGAGGAGATTGCAAATATTTACTTTAATTCCTTTTAAGGAGCAGACGGCAATTTAAAAAAACGTACTGTAAACATTACAAAAGAGGAGTAAACATTGTAGTAGTGAATAATCTTCTTCTGTGGATTATCAGCTCAGTGTGCTGGGACCAGACTGTCTCTAGGGTAAAAACACAGCATGTAACGCTTTCAAAGGTTGCCAAGTGCAACACTTTTACTGAAGAGGCCGCCTAGTATCACTATGACTGTGAATGTGTTGTGTTTAATTCTTTGTTAGGGACACCTGTTCAGCTGCTTATTAACACAAATATCTAAAGAGCTAATAACATGGCAGGAACCCAGTGCATTTACGAACAATGACCTGCTGGATATTGAGCATCAGAATGGTGAAGAAAAGTGATTTAAGTGATGGCATGGTTGTTGATGGTTGTTGATGGTTCTGGTCTGAGTATTTCAGAAATTGTTGATCTACTGGGATTTTTCCCACACTGCCATCTGTAGAGTTTACAGAGAATGGTATGTAAAGAGAGAAAAATGCAGTGAGTGGCAGTTTTCTGGGTGAAAATGTCTTTTTGATATCAGATGTCAGAGGAGCATGACATGATTACCCAAATAGCCACTCTTTGCAACCAAGTTTATGCAGAAGAGCTTCTCTGAACACACAAGAGCAAAAGATCACTTCAGGTGCCACTCCTGCTAAGAACAGGAAACCGAGGCTGCAATTTCCACAGGCTCAAAAAATTGGACAATAGAAGAAATGCTGCCAGTATCCTAGTATTTTATAGGATACTATGGGTCCCTTAAAATCAACTCTTTATGACCACAGTACCTATCGTCTGATGGCTGCTTCCAGCAGGAAAATGTTGCATGTCACAAGGCTCAAATCATCTCAAGCTGGCTTCTTTAATACGACAGTGAGTTCACTGTTCTGGCCTCCACAGTCAACAGATCTCAATCCAACGTAGCAACTTTGAAATGTGGTGGAACGTGAGATTCCCACCATGGATATGCAGCGGACATATCTGCAGAAACTGTGTGATGCTATCATGTCAACCTGGACTGGAATCTCTGAGGAATGTTTCCAGTATCTTGTTGAATCTCTGCCATGAAGACTAAAGGTAGCTCTGAAAACAAAATAGGCTCCACCTGGTAAGAACAAGGTGGTACTTAAAGTGTCTGGTGAGTGTATGTTGAATCAAATGTGGCACAGAATAGCTTAAATGACATCAGTGTTTACTGACTGTTGAGAGGCTGTTCATAATTTTAATATGCAGCTTAATTAAGAGCTTGTGTCTTTAAAACTTGAATTTGGCCTGGTGGTTAAGAGAAGCATGCTTTACTGTTTTTCTCACGTTTTTCTCACGTTTCTCTTGTCAATAGCGAGACCTTAGAGCAGAAGTGGGCAATCTCAGTCCACGAGGGCCGGTGTCCCTAGATCTCACCTTGGGTCAACACACCTGAATCACACAATTAGTTCGTTACCAGGCCTCTGGAGAACTTCAGGACATGTTGAGGAGCTAATTTAGCCATTTAAATCAGCTTTGTTGGTTCGAGGACACATCTAAAACCTGCAGGGACACCGGCCCTCGTGGACTGAGATTGCACACCCCTGCCTTAGAGAATAGCAATGAATAGGTAAGTTTGGCCTTGCATCATTGGAGCTGTTACTAACTGATTGGGAGGGGGAGGGAAAAAGTCCTAAGTCTCGAGGCGTAAATGCACATTTGTTTCTCAGCAGAGTATTTGTGGTATCAGGGGACTGATGTGGTAATAACTTAAAAACAACAAAAAACTACAGTCCCATGTTGATTGTGATGAAACATTATGTCACTCAGCGCATGCGCTGTGGCTCACTGATGTTTCTACCAGGGTTTGGGTCGCACAGGAATAAGGAACAAGCTCTTTCAGGCTTTAGCTACCCAGGCAACACTCATTTGTAGTATCAATTCATTGTTGATTTTTTCATGTGATCTTCTGACAACTGAAAAAAAAATATTGCCAGCTTTATCCTTTAATAATCCTGCTTTATTTAGCTGTTCATTGAGAACGCCAATCAAAGACATACTAGGTGTTGAGGTTTATGAATGAATGCCGGTTCATTCCAGGGAAGGATTTCACACAAACATTTCCACATCAAAACTAAAAGTTATTCTAAATGGGTGAAACACACTAGAAGGCAAACCGTGTGAATTTATCAACAATGTTTAATATTTCCAAAAAAATCTGAGTCACTGCAATCATGCATTCATTTGAACTAAATAATGTTTCTACCAAGTTAATGCATGATTCAGTTTCATCAGTGCAGAAATTCTATTAGCAATCTGGCTCTCCACCATCGCATAGGTACTGGACCATGATGATTTATTTAGGCACGCAGCAGCAGAAATTAGTGAATCATTGAGTAAATCACCATTCTCAAGGGGCAGTTAGGATCAGACAGCAGCTGAGCAGCCACGTTCACAAGGCAGTGTACCTCAGGAGCCTTCCGCTTAGTCAGCCTGAGCTGTGGAGATTTTGACGCTGCCTGCGCCTCTTTCCTCACCTCCTCAGGCTGCTCCAGAGCCACCGGAGTGGGAGGTAGAGAGGGTGCGGAGGGTGGGGTGGACTGGGGTGTCATAGTGGGTGTAATGGGCGTGGACTCAGAAGTTGAAGCATTCTGGGACAGAAACTCCTTGGAGTCCCACTGGTCCAACCCCAACACCTCAAACTCAGTCATGTCAAAATCCTGCCCTGTACCGTGGGAAAAGGTCGGCAGCAGGGAATGAAAAACTAACCAATCAAAGGCCTAATGCTTCCCATTTCATTACAGAAGAGATGTAGCTGATTTTGGTCAGTTTGGGGATTACGAATGCTCATATCATAATGCATCATCATCCTGCATGCTGCACGACTGAGATCAAACACCAATTTGCTGCAGCAAATACAAGCATAACAAGGCTGTTCTTATTAGCCCTCCTTATGTCCTCCTTTCTATTATTTTAAGAGTCAGAGTAAACCTTCTTAGCCTGTTTTCCATGTCAAATAATGCCACAACAGAAGACAAAAGATAATATCGTAGAAGCTTTAGTGATTTTGCATTTTGGTGATTTTGTTGTTGTCAGCAAATCCAATGATCTCACAAAAAGATCAAAACCACAAAAAAGCAACTTTCTGATGCCTCTGCGCCTTAAGCGCCATTGTTATACAGAAAGTATAAAAAACACATTAATGAAACACATCTTAGCTCCAGCTGACATTTATTATGATTCATATTAATTTTAACTCCACCCCAAACCAACCATGCAACTAAAAATACAGCTCGCCAAATGTGTATTAATCCACAGCTGAAAATAGTCCCCAACAAATGTATCCAAGTAGCTACACTGCCCAGCTGTTTAGGACATTATTTAGACATATAAACATATGCAGCCTTAAAATGAACAACAGACAACGTCTAAGTCACAGAAAGTAATGGTTTTGGTCTTTTACTTGGATTTGTCGGCAATAACAAAGATCCTCAGAATGAATGAAAATTCAAACGCTGGCTCAGATGTTTACAGCAGCTTGGTTACCAAATATTCGATGACATACCCTTGCTAAGATTCATTATTTAATAATACCGTAACCCCATTGATATTAACAGTTGTTGTTACTTCTAAATTTAATTACATGAAAAAAAATTTAAATTATCTGAAAAATACAGCACCGAATTAGTACAAACAGTAACCGATTCCACTGTTATAGTTGGCACAAAATCCCTCCAGCTGCATGCGAGTTTTGTCACAGGATGGTTAGCCCTGTGAGGGCCTGACCTGCTCCAAACAGGAAGGTAGGGCTGAGGTTAGGGGGCCAGTCAGGAAAGCTGAGGTACTAAACAATATCTTTGGGCTTAAACAAGCTTGAACAGGAAAACAGATATCGCCTCGATAATATGCGTCACACAAACCAGACAGGCACTGCTGCAGCATTGTAATGGCTCCTACAGTGTGCTCATCGAGCCCATATTTCCATATTTTTCGGTATGTTGTGCTATTTAACTCATTTACATTTTTATAATGCTTTATAAGACTATTATTTGTTGTTTGTTTATTTAGTTTTCAGGGCTACTATAGGTGGCATGAAGCAGTATGGAAATCACATCTCCTCACCCTTGTAGCTCTCAGACTTGCTGCGCATCATAGGTCGGGTTCGGTGCTGTGCGGCTGCAGGCTGCGTAGAGTCGGAGCTGCTGTTAACAGGGTCAGACTGGTAGGAAGAGAGATCCTGCATGCTGAAACTCCTGAGTCTGTCTGACAGAACTCCTTGACCCTAAACCGGGAAAGGCTATGTTTTAGTATCAGCAGCAGTGTGAGACAGGCTGGGGATGACATGGCATCATGAAATACACAAACATTACAGTAATCTGCTGCGTCCTCTGCTTCAAAAACAAATGTTCAAAGCTTCATGAATGTGATCGGCCGCAAAAACAACAAGCTTGACACATTATTTACAATGCCCGAGCACCGTACCCCCAGTGCAGTACAAAACAAATGTCCAGAGTCTGCATTACCTTTGTTGCAGCCATGACTGCAGCTGTGGCTGCAACGTTCAGTCCTTTTCTCCCAAAATGCACCAGTGTGTCATAGCTTTTGTCCTTTGCTTGGCAGATATACTCATCAATGTCCTAAACAAAGAGCAAAAAAAAAAAAGAATCACATGAACATGATGTATCTCATTGGCATTGTGTAATCGCTGGACAGCTTTTTCATGTGTTGCTTGACTGCATCATTTCATTCTGTGGCTTTTGATCTTCAGAAAGCTCATTTATCCATTTCCTGCCACACAAACAGAGGGGGGGGAAAAAGGTGGAAAGGAAAAGACGAATGGAAGAAGACTGTGACATGTCTTTGCCTTTGTCCAGTGGACACATTTTTAAAAGCTTAAGTGGGAAAGTGAATTGGCACAAAGGCACTTTTGTTCCTGAGACAGTCGCAAAACTCCAGTTCTATTAGACACAAAACCACGCGTGTTAGCTTAAAGCCTAGACTGAACATTTTGCCCCCTAAGCCTTTCCTTTAACGGCACCAGAGGAAATAAAGGAAGATACAACAACAAAAAGGAAAGGGATTTCACCTTTTCTTTTGAGGAAAGCGTGGGATGAACAAACTTCCTGTATAGCACACTGGAACCTTTAGTGTAAGGGGATAGCAGCCACACCACAAAGGCTATCTTCAGTTCATAGTAGAAAGGAAGCCTGCAGTGAAAACATGGAGTAGCAGTAAAACACAATAACTTGTGTTTTTTTATGTCTGCCATAAAGATTGTTAATGATAACCCTACAAGACTCAAGACAAGAATTGAAATATATTCCCCAGAGGGCCTCTGTACGATCATTGACACAAAACATCTGCAGTCACCTACCAACAAAGAAACATGTCTGTAAACACTTCCACAGATGTAAATAGGGCAAATATTATCCAGTACATCATCCATTTCACCTGCAATGTCATAGAAAAGTCAAATCTGTTAATGCAAATCCACATAAAACATTTCTATTTACTAATACATCATGGTGTTACTATTGTAAAGCTAAAAACATTTTACTCACGTATTCTTTCACATCTTTGGACTTCACAGCTTTATAAGAAGAGTATGCAGGATATAGTGTACCAAAGACGAGTCTAAAAGACAGAAAACCGATTAATATTCAGACATAAAAAAACGTGCCGCAAAGACATGTTTAATGCAATAAAACATGATTAAAAACAATAAACTGCTGTGAAAAAGTCTGTGTTTTGTTTCCAAAGTGACAGACTTTCTTGTAATTTTTAAATTGATCTCCATCAATAATTCTCCAGGCTTTCTGAAAATCTTTCAAATGTCTTCTTTGGACACTGGCTGTTGTTTAACTCATATGCTGTACAGTCTTTGTACTGCAGGAACTATTGGTTCCTATGACTACCTGTGAATCCTTTGAGCACCTAACCCAAGGGATGAACCAGTGTTGTGACTACACATAACTGACAACTTAGTGAAGAAGTAATTTTATACCTTTAGGCACTTGGTTGTTGTCAGGTTCCCATAAAAACACAGTTTGACAGGCATAAAATAGTATTTTTGGACCAACAAGATGATTCCTAAAGAGCCAGTAGCTGAAACGTTGTAATTTCTCAGCATGGTGTGCAGCGTGTCCTTAAAAAATTTGAGGAAAACTGACAAGCAGAGAACAAAAGACATTTGATAGAAAACACAACAAAATGCAGGCAACATCCAAAGACAAGCTTTGAATGTCCTTCATAAGCTTGGAGAACTATTCCTGAAGACTACTTAAAGAAACAACAAGAAAACTCATCTGTGAGAGTGGAGGCATTAAAAAATAAAAGTGAACGCATCAGATTTTTACTTTAAAGCTTATTAGTATTGCACAGCCTGTTTTTTTCCCTCTATACTCTATTTTCATGTGTATTTGCATGTTTTTAATAAATCGCTGCACCTATTTCCCATTTTCCTAGCAAATTACGAGGGGTGAAAGACAGCAGTGTATGCTGTGCATTAAAGCAATCCATATATAAACATTTGGGAATAATTCTTTCTTCTTAAGCATTTGTATGTACATTTTGTTTTGAATCTTTGGACCTCTTGTAGACATTTACAGGTTTCCAGGAAAGATGAGGTCAATCGGAAACTGTAAAGTATTACTCATGGCTAATACGGGCTTGGCAGCTGACAGATAAAGTCAAGTCATTTCAGGTAAAATTAGTTCACATATGTTGTCTTTTTTCTTTAAATTCCTCCTCTTATGCAAGCACCTGTGCTGCTGGGTGTCCGGACAGAGACGTGGACTCTGTGAAAGTGCTACAACCAAGCAACAGCAACAGCTGCGTAAGTGCGACCTGATCAAATTACCGACCCACATCATGTTGCTCGGGCCTGGCCGGCTAACTCGGAGTTCAGAAACACAAGGACGCTTAAAATATCGACGCAGCTAAAACCTTTCTGTTGGCCACCGATCCAAAAACGAATCTGCATAACCAGGTTTTGAGCTGCCAAAGCGCTGGCAGTCCAATCAGTGTAACAAAATCTCGTTATCGAAATGTAATTGCTTCCCTATTTCGAGGTTAGAGCCTGCTGTTGCTTTACACAGTCTGCAATGATGCTGATTCATAGTTTGTGCAGGCAAAAAATAGCCCTAACCTACACTAATAATAATAGGAAACAGGCAGCTATTGATATAAAAACATGGGGGTATATGCATCCACTCTTATAACATGAAATGCTCTTGCATTGTAACCTGAGAAGGTTGACCCATCCCTTTTGTTTTTTGTTTTTTCCAATGTGGGACATCCACACTCAATATTGGTCCACTCAAAGACCGCTCCTGTTGTTCAGACACCTCGCCACTCAGTGACATTTAGGGCTTCTGGCTATGAAAGAAGCCCCCAGATCTCAGGATCTGACTCATTTTTATCATCTCGTATGACGATAATACATTATTCACTCAATAACGTCATCTCTTTGTCTAGAATAAAAAAAACAAATCACTTGATAAAAACAAAGAGTGGCAGACTGCTGCGCGCTGCCAGCCTGTTAAGAAATACAGTAGGTCTATACAGGCCCGGGGCTCATTCCGGCTGAAACGACAAAGTACAATCCCATCAAACCCGGGATGCTTTCAGTCAGAAATGAACAGCACGACACTTGCTCTCTATGTTGACGTCTGATTCTGATTAAAAAGGCTGTCAGGCAGAAATGCGGGGGCTTGTAAAGCGCGCAGCTTCTCCACCGTTAATGTGCGTCTCGATTTGCCACCTGCAACAATCAGGCGATGCGATCTGTTCATATCCCTCTATGACAGAGAATGTTTTAAATGAATTTAAAAAGGGGACTTACACCACAAGTCTAGAGATGATCCAGGAGACCATTGCGCTGGGAAGGCGACAGGACGCGCTGTCTGCAGGGAGGAGTTTCCTCCAGATGACAGGCGCGTCCAGGCGGCTGCGTGTGGACGCACACAGGCGGCAACGTGATGCGGGATAAACAGTGAGCGGCCTACAGCTCTTATCCATAGATGGCAGTGTTGCATTGCACAGACAGCAGACACACAACATGCCGGAGCGTGAGTCCTCAAGCCCACAAGGGTGTGTGGATGTGTCGATGCAGGGTTGCAAAGGAGACAAATATCTCCTGTTTCCCCTCTCCGTGCTCCTTTTAAGCGTTTGTATTCTGCAATCCCTTTCAAATTTACCTTTTAATACTGCAACCAACTCCCCGTAAAGCTCAAAGATCCACAAACTACCTCCTACTTGGAATAATACGGTAATACTACGTGGCCGATATGTTTGAATGAATACTTTTGTGGTCATTTAAATGAAGGTACACACACACATGCATTACTGCAACGAAAACATTTTAATTAGCGATTTATCTACAAGTAAACTTCTTGATTGCTTGCTTTGTTTATGTCCGAATAGTAGAGAGTATTATCCATCACACTGCCTCAGAGCTGCAGATAGGAACAAATGTTTTAGTCTGAACACTCTTGAAAGAAAAGATTAAAGAAATGTATTAAACAACTGTAACGAGAACATGGTGTTTTCAACTGTTACCCATTAACCCATTAACGTCATGCTCTTTAAACTACACACAGGCCCACTTCAGGATGCAGGGTCCTGATGTTACTACTATTCTATGGTGTAACATTTTTAAAGGGAATTTTTACAATTAATCAAATGACCACAAATCAAGTGAATTGGAGGAAGATGCAGAGTAGCTAGTGTGGCCTAAAACAATGAGCATGAGTCCAAATATTTCAGATTGTACTGACTGTAATCTTGCTCACAGTTGACATTTACAACTGAAGGTTGTTATTAAAATGACCTCATAAAAACTAAAAAGTGATTTCAAGGACAGGGACATTGCCTATCCTCGAAATTCTCATCCCCTGGTCCCAAACCTGAGAACACCTGCATTACCAGAGCAACAGTACCTTGGCTTTGTCTAGCCTTTCACACACAAACTGCAGCCAGAGCACACAGGCGAGGTTTTGTTACCGTCCAACAAAAGCTGCCAAGGGAGGGACGTGGCTGGCAGAAACTTGACCCTTTTGTCCATTTTAACAAAACGGACCAAAAAACCCCCAAAAACCAAACAAAAAAAGAAAAAGCCGGTTTGAAATGCGGTGAATTGAAAATGAACCCTTCCTAAAAATTAAAATTCTGCTCCTTTAAAAAAAAAAAAAAAAAAAAAAAGAAGAAGAAGGCATTAGTTTATTATAGTTTGACACATAGCTCCTGCATTTAATTAGATAGACTGTTGTCTTTGGAGTAGTCTCATTAAGGTCTTTATTGTTTATATAGGCTATTTTTTTGTGTGCCGGTTGAGCCATTTTATCTGCCAGACAGCATTAAACCGACTGTGTGCACTACTTTTTCTGACCCGCTGATTGGCTGATTCACATATCCCAAAAGGCCTACTATAACAAGAAGAGACCTGAGATGTTAAAAAAACAACACACAAAAAAAGAAAGGTTAGCGTGATCAGCGCTGCAAGCAGAAACAGGCAGAGACAAGTTACTGGTAACTGTCAGCTTTATTCTTAAAAGTTAATTTCTTTTTTTCTCCAAGACATAGAAAAAATATACACACAGTACGTCCACAGTATATACGTTCTGAACACCCAACTTATTTCCTCTGCTTGTTTCTGTTTAGGAGGGAATCATGGGGATGAAGTCAAACATTTAACGAGCTGACTGCTAATGTCAAAAAAAAAAAAAAAAAAGTAAAGTAGTATGCGTGGAGTTTCCGATCAGTGTATAGCCACAGAAAGAACAGACACATTTTGACTGGACTGTACAGAAAACAAAAAGTGAACCCCATCCACCAACATCTAGTGTTTCGGATTTTGTAGGTTAACTACAGGTAAACGGAACAAACAAAATAATAATAATTTGATCCTAAGTGATTAAAACTACAGCTGAATGGCCATTTCTGATGTGACTTGTCATCAACAGTTATTCAGTCTGTTGCATTTGGGATCATAAATACTTCCACAACCAGTCTATAATAACTTTGGACAGAAGAAGAAGAGTATGATGAAGCACTGTAGGCACAGCAGGCTTTTCTTACTTACAATATGTACACCTTCTTACCCTTCTGCTTGACTTTGGATAATAAAGACTTACCCAGGGTTTACCCTTGATAATTATACACAAAAAGCAAAAACGTATTTTCTTCTGGCTGAGTAAACCAGATGACTATCGAAAAATTGACTGTCGTAGCACAATGTTAACCCCAAATGATTATGTGAATTTATAACAAGAAGCGATGAGGATACTCGAAACTGTAACCTCTGCACCAGAATGATCTCTGTCCTTCACGGAGTGAGCCACCTGACTTCGACAGGCAGCACAGCGGCAGTTCACCTTAGCTCCTCAGGGCTGCCAATCTTGACTGCATCTCTTCAATGTCCTCCTCTGACTCTTCATCTGAAGCCGCAGTGGCTCCAGCGGGCTCCATTTCAGGCAGGGCATCTGTGACTTTGTTCGGTGCTTTGCCAAGGGCACCTGACAAGAGAAAGCAGAACCAGCGTTTTCAGTGTTTTGACTTTATAGCTGATCTGTGGTTCAGACTTAAACTCCCTAAAAAACCCCCCCAAAACAAACAAAAACAAAAATGTGACTTTGAGCTGTGATTTTATTTTTGTCACCTGCTGTGATATCAAAGAGGATCCTGTCGACTTCCTCCTCCGCTGCTTCCTCCATCTCCTCTCCGTCTTCCATGCTCTCAAAAGTATCTTCCATCATTTCCTCAATGATACCAGCCTGAAAGGTAAATATGCCAAGTTTTAGCTTTACTATGAAAAGTTGTGAAATTTCTTTGGCACAACAATTAAATTGATCAAAAATTTAACACAACTGTAACTAAAATAATATCTCAAATTCAACAAAGCAAAATAAACAGAATTAAAATATCAGACAACATCAGTGACACAGTGTAACAACCACGTAACAATAATATCATGGTAAACAGTGACCTTCGTCATCTCCTTCGACAGCTCCCTCATGGTGGCCTGGATCTCTGGGATTTTGACTAGATTGTGCATGGCTTTCATGACGTCTGTGCTCTTCTGCATTGCTCCAGCAACACGCGCCACAGCTGAAAACACGCAAAACAGATTTCCTCAGTGACAGAGAAGAGCATTGATGATCACAATGTCATTAGAAAACCTGCTCTAAGTGACAAACTAAGTACGCCCTCCTCCCCATCTTGTGCGCTGCCACACTCACCAAGCTGATTCTTCATGCTGAGAACTACAGAGTTCATCTGTGCTTTGGAAGCGTGAAGTTTTGTGACAGCTCGTTTGGACTGAATCACCTCCTTCGCAAGCACCACGCACACATCTTTCTGTCCCTTTTTGGCAGCGTCTTTGATGGATCGTTTAACTTTTTCTTCTTCTCTTTGAATATCTGAAACCAAAATATGTCAATTTCATTACACAGACAACACACAATTTATCAGGTCTTTGATTATATTTATTACATATACAAAAAGCTAATTTGGTATCTTTATGACTTACTGAGTCAAATGATTATTTTACACCTTCCAGATGAATAATTAAATGACAGCAATTATCAGACAATTCAAATACATTGTACTTTCACTAGATTTATAACTCCTCAGTTTGGTTATCAGATATTTAGGTGAAAGTGATATAAACTGAATGTAAACGGTCCTGGAAGTGTCAAACTCCGGCTGTAGTCTTACCTCGAATTTGTCTGTCCACCACTCTCATTTCCTTCCTGATTTTATGATTCCACTCCTTAACCTGAAAGAGCACATTATCTTATTAAAACATGACACAGTCTCGGTTTCTCGGCCAGCTACAGGTGGATGTACATGTAATATTCGTTTTAACACGGGTGTCGCAATACAACGACGCCATGTACAGCTGCTAATATGTAATGGCTCATAAGGTTGGCTAAAGTGAGGACAGCCATGGTTTGTTTACAGTGAAGACTTATATTAGCATGTATGCTAACAGGCACACTACTATAGAAAGCATAAATCGGCTAATGGACACCGTATACAAGCGTGTGATCTTGAATAGTGTAAAAAAAAAAAACTATGTAAGCTAATGTCAAACTTGTTGTTGTTGTTTTTTCAACTAGAGTGCTGCTGACTACTTAATTATCAGCCTGAAGTATCAACATACAGGACGGACAAGCCCTAGCTGTGTGACAGCTAACGTTAGCAAGGATAGCTAGAGCCACTGTCTTTCTTTGCTTTTTGTCCACACAGCTCTTAAAGACAGGTTCTGGTCACCATCAGTCAGTACTTACCAAATCAGCTGCTGGCTTCTCCTGTGATTTCCCGAACAGTCCCATCGTAAACAATGTGTTAAAAGGCAAGCTAACCTATTTGACTTGAACTAGCTGGCTAGCACAGCCTGTTAAACTATCACTTCCTGTTCTGGCAAGGGGCGCCCCGGGCTGAGTCCGAATATGAGTAAACATTCACGTCCTCAACAAGAAAACAGGGAAATAAGAACAAGTGTTCAAATAAAGCTGAAATCGAACGAGACACTCAGCAGTGACGTGTTATGGGTTTGCCCTAAAAAAAACTGAAGGCATTTGGATCGAATCAAAAAGAAAGATATTACAGTTTCTTTTAAAAAAAATCTCTCTATTCTCATTTTAGTTTAGTCTTTATCATTTTAAGAGTCTGCTATATTATTATATTTTATGAATATAGTGTTAAATAAATAATAACAAGGTGTTCGATGTCATGTGCTGCTGTTCATCCCAGGTTGCATTTACGTACTTGTAAAACTGGCTAAGGACCTGATTTTATTATTATTATAAATATTTTAATTATGTTATTATATGTAAAACCTTAGAATTTAAAGAATGTGTGCATTTTTGTTTTGTTGTGCCATTTAATACCATGACTTTAAACACTATGAAACCCCCCCAAAATTCACAATTAACCATTTATTTTGGAAATAGATAGATAGATAGATAGAACAATATGACAGCAATTTTCCATTATTGTGTTGCTTTGCTAACAACTTGCGGAAATCTGAATAGGCTGTAGTCAAAGTTTAAAAACATTCAAATAATATATTGGGTAAAGCATAATAATATAAAACACCCCCTAAAACTAATTTTTGTTTTCTTTCTTCTGATATAAAATCATGTCTTTATTACTATGCACCGGTTGGCATAAGGCTGTTATGTGTGATTCTATCTTTACTGGAAATTGCCGTTTGTGTGACACGCTTACCTAACTTAAACACGATTCCTTAACCCAATAATATAATTAATATACACATTTATTTATTAGGCTTTTTATCTGGAACATTTTATCTTATGGTAGGTACCTAAACAACTTAGCCAGAAAAGTTATGTATATCATATTTTGTTTAAACAAAGAAGTAAACATAAACAGATAAAACGCATTGAAATAAAACCAATGAATGAAATGAATATAATTCAATGTGATTACGCGCAGTGCAACCCTCTGTTGTCATTTCCATGGAGATAAGACACGTAAACAGCAGCGTCATATGTCGCTATAAACAAATGTTTGCAATAACAGTAAATATTACTGTACAGACTTAATAAGCTTGTATGTATAAGCAATATATCGTCTTAGGGCACTCTAAGCTTTACCTCTCGCAAACAATGCTTCCAGGTAGCGCTTACTTTAATGATATGTACCACTATCTCATCAGATATGATCTAGCTATCAGTAATGTTAAAGTCATAGATATTATAGTTGTATGCGATTTTGAGGCACGTGAGATGTAAAGGTGGAAACTGTACCTGCAGGTTAAATTTAGGGTAAAATTTACGTCAGGCCCGTGCCGATTACCGATGACGTACTCAATGGTCCCCTTTTCCAGGTGGTTCTAGATTTTTCTGTTATCGATTGGTTGTCGCACCAATCACGTAAGGACATTGGGTGTGACGCAGCCAATCACAGGCGTACGTGGGCGGGTCCGAGGAGATACAGTCAGTCGGAGCCGCTGGGTGATGTTAGGGCTGCCTGGGAGTGGGAGAATCCGCTCTGGACATCATTGCTCTCTGGGATTACACTGAATGAGTTTGCTATAAACAGCTTTACTTACATAACAGCTAGTAATTCAGTTAGTGCACGCTCGGCTAGCCGTGTCGTATATTTTCAGAGCGGACGACACGCTTAAATAAATTTAAAATTAGGAACAGACCGCCATTGTGTGTTATTTTTCCCCCTTCCTCCTAGGTGTGAGTGCGGTCATTTGCGGAGGATAACTTGGGTGAATTTAAGAGCGCTCAATATGTCAGTGGTAGGCATTGATGTGGGTTTCCAAAATTGTTACATCGCTGTGGCCAGGAGCGGTGGCATTGAAACCATTGCCAATGAATACAGTGACAGATGCACGCCGTAAGTATAGCCGAAATATTGACAGACATCATCGCCGTGTAAGTGTGGTCTGCCTGTGAGTTTGTTACGCAATGTTTGCAACTGGAGGCGCACTGACTGAGCGGTGTGATGCACAACAAGGCACCAGGGATGGTGGCGGCGGTAGTGATGCGGCCTTAGTTCATTTCCCGTCACAGCAGGTTATTATAGGTCTTTTTTAAATAACAGTTTATTTTTGTAGGTAGTTGAGATGTCTCCTGGCTATCACCACCGAGCTGCGCAGTGCACGACAAGCTGACTCAGTTAACCTACTTGTACATGTTATTTTGTTTAATATGCGTTTTTAAAGTGTTTGCATACTGTACAGACATCAAAGGATAACGAATAGGTTTTGACATGGTATAACGATAATGCGTCAGTTAAGGCCCGTCTACAAACTGCATCTTTAACGCATGCAAGTGCTTGATCAGAAGTGACAGAGGATTAAATCCCAGGGTGAATGTAAGGAATCAACTTGGCGGACTGAAACAAATCATCTCCAAGTGGGTCTCCGTTTCTGTAAACTGAATTTGCTGCAGCATCCGTGGAAAGGCGACTGAGAGGAGCATTGCACCTTTAAGTGCATGAGGATATTTTTCTGTGGCAAGGTGAAGCTAGGGAGTGACTTGTCACTGCTAGCCAATGTGAAATGAATCCTTGTGTGAGGAGAAGCGTTGGTCTTTGTCATTAAACACAACGATTTTCCTGTTTTTTCTCTCTTTATTTTGGATAGAAAAAGCTTAATTTTCAAGGTGATCTGCTATGTCTCACTGCCCTAGTTTGTAGTTCTTGTTCAGACACTCTCCCCTGTGAACTATCCCTCATGGCAATGCTCAACATTTCAGTTGGCAGCCATCGAAATTGCAGTTCTTCTTCGTACGCCACATCTGTTAACAGGATTACTTCTGTTTGTTTCCCATTAAGGGCCTGTGTGTCTTTGGCCTCCAAAAATCGCATGATTGGAAATGCAGCCAAAAGTCAAGTAAGATCATCCATGAAATTTTATTTTTGGCAGACACATTACATCTTCAAACAGTTGTCTTTTTTTAATCTTTGCTAAGTATTTCCTTTCTTTCAGATTATAACAAACTTCAAAAATACAGTCCATGGCTTCAAAAAGTTCCACGGCAGAGCATTCGATGACCCATTTATCCAAGCAGAAAGACCTAAACTGCCTTACAGCTTGCATAAGCTGGCCAATGGAACCACTGGAATTAAGGTAAAGTACTTTACATCTTTTTCACCACTTCCCATTTTTTTCCCCCCCATCTTTGCTTTTTCCATCAACTTCCAAGCAACCGATCACCTTCACCCTTTTGGTTTTTAATTTGCTTCGGGTCTCCCTAAATGCTTGAGTGTTCCTAGGTGCGTTACTTGGACGAGGATAAAGTGTTCACAGTTGAGCAGATCACGGGGATGCTGCTCACCAAGCTGAAGGAGACGTCAGAGAGCGCCCTGAAGAAGCCGGTGGTGGATTGTGTCATCTCTGTGAGTGATGAAAACGGTGCACAAGACTTGTCGGTGTAATTCAGAACGCGGTTTTGAGGAGAACATTAAGATTTGTGCTCTGCTTTACAGGTCCCAAGTTTTTTCACAGATGCTGAAAGGCGGTCGGTGTTCGATGCAACTCAGATTGCAGGGCTGAATTGCTTGCGGCTAATTAATGACACCACTGCAGGTCGGTGTTCTTGGATACATTAGTAACTTTATGAAGTAGCCATAGTCAAACATGGAACGTAAGGGTTGAAAATAAATGTCTTGTCTATGAACAGTGGCTTTGGCTTATGGGATCTACAAGCAAGACCTTCCTACACCAGAAGAGAGGCCGAGAAACGTGGTATTTGTGGACATGGGGCATTCGTCATTCCAGGTGTCTATCACTGCCTTCCACAAAGGCAAACTCAAGGTTAGCCTTTTGCCTTCCTTCTCGTCCTCCAGCTGCATCTGCTCTTTTGTTCTTAAATTCTAAACTCCGTATCAATCTGGTGCATCAGGTTCTTGCCACAGCATTTGATCCATACCTTGGAGGGCGTAATTTTGATGAGGCATTGGTAGATTACTTCTGCGAGGAGTTTAAGAGCAAGTACAAGCTCAACGTGAGGGACAACCCGAGGGCTGTGCTGCGGCTATACCAGGAGTGCGAGAAACTGAAGAAGCTCATGAGTGCCAACTCCTCCGACCTGCCTCTAAACATAGAGTGCTTCATGAATGACATTGATGTTTCCAGCAGGATGAACAGGTAAAAACCTATTTGTTGTTTTTGTTTTTCATCTCAATAAGCACACTTAATGTGGATATCTAAATTGTTTTTTTCCAATGTTTAAATCCTCCAGGTTACACTTTGAAGAGATGTGTGCTCAGTATCTCATGAGAGTTGAGATTCCATTGAAATCGGCCCTTGAACAATCAAGTACGCCCCTTAGAGTTATTAATTAATTGATATTAATGTTAAACAAAGGAAGAATCTGCTCAGGAATGTGTATGTTTTGTCTGGCAGAGTTGAGTCGGGATGATATCTGTGCAGTGGAGATAGTTGGAGGAGCCACAAGGATCCCGGCTATCAAAGAGAGGATCGCCAAGTTCTTCTGCAAAGACATCAGCACCACACTCAATGCAGACGAAGCTGTAGCAAGAGGCTGTGCACTGCAGGTTGGAAGATCCTCAGATATTAACACCCAGTATTTCTTTCCAATGTAATATGAAAAAAAATAGTAGTGATAAAATGGAGTAAATATGTGTTCGTCTTTGTGGTTTTGCTTGTGCGTATGTGTCTGTGTAGTGCGCAATTTTGTCACCAGCATTTAAGGTTCGGGAATTCTCTATCACTGATGTGGTTCCTTTCCCGATTACTATGCGCTGGAAATCACCCACAGAGGATGGAATGGGGTAAAGATAGCACCACTCTACAAGAGACAGTGTTTTTTGTGATTATGTGTCTGGAGGACAAAAACTGGTTTATGTATACATAAATATATGTATTTCTACCCTGTTTATAGGGTAGTCCTAACCTACAGTACTGTGCAAAAATCTTAAACCGCTTTCAATTCAATCTTTAACTTTCAATTCTTTATATTTTGTAAGAAAAAATGGAAATAGGTTCAGCAGTTTAGTTCATTTCAGTAAAGATGAGGGGACTTGGAAAGGACATGACTTTTCTTCTTCTGTAGATGGTTTTTAGGCCTGTCACCTTTTTCTCCTGCGCTCCACTTGTCACTTTTTTTTTTTTTTTTAAGGACACCCTGCACACCATTCTGATGGTAACAAAGTGCCCAAAAATACCATTTAAAACTGGTCCTTTGCTAAGTTGTCTGTTATCTGTAGATACAGCATCGATTCGTCACCTGAGTTAGGTGGTGTTTTCATGCTAGAGTGATTCATAGGTCAGTGTAACTGGTTCAGTAAATAAAAACATTCTGAAAATTGTCAGTGACTGAACTGAAAATGAGGGAAGAAGCAGCCAGTGTCCAAAGAAGAACTTTGAAAGGAAAGACCTTCAGAAAGCCTGAAGAACTATTGCTTAAGACCACTTTTAAAAACATGAGGGGTGGCTCAAGACTTTTGCACAGTACTGTAAATCGAAAATATAATAAATACCTAAGAGGTCTAGATAAGAGTTGATTATATGGGCATTAATCTAGTGACCTTTTTCATTACTAAAAACTAAAAGTCTGCACTTCAATCACATATTGACTGATGTACAAAACACAAAAACTGTCTTTGTCTCAAACATTATGGAGGCCACTGTATGTATACTTACTGCTTTTTGCTCCTCCAAATAGACGAGTCAGCTCTAGGACACAGTATCTGCTGACTGTGATTACTTTCCATTGCCTGACTTTGCTTTTTTTTTGGCTAATTTGTGCTACAGAGAGTGCGAGGTGTTCAGTAAGAATCATGCTGCTCCTTTTTCCAAAGTGATTACCTTCCACAAGAGGGAACCCTTCGACCTGGAAGCCTTTTACAGCAACCCTCAAGAACTGCCCTACTCCGACCACAGGATAGGTAATGGTGCTAATTCTGCTCTATTAGCATCAAAGTGATCAGTCCTTACTTGGTTTTACATAGACATTGCATGTATGCATGTATCAGGTTCCTTTAACCAGCTGCACAAGTATGCAGAAAGAGGCGGCTAATGTAGGTGCGCTAAGTAGCTGGCCCAACAAATTGGATGGCAATTAGGAGTAAGGGAAGCAGGTTCTCATGTGACTCAGCCGAACATCATAATTATCTGTACTGTATGTGTATCACCATGTGGTGGGTGGGTGTGTTTTCTCAAGTGGGATATCATTTTTTTTTCTATGCAACTGCCAGTTTCCTGTCACAAGAACATGTTGATGTCCTATTAAAGAAGCCGCTCCTTTTCTTTCCATCTGCTTCCAGGCTTTTTTTCAGTACAGAATGTGGTTCCCCAGCCAGATGGTGACAGCTCTAAAGTGAAAGTGAAAGTGCGCGTCAACATCCACGGCATCTTCAGCGTGTCCGGCGCTTCTCTGATTGAGAAGCAGAAAGGAGAGGGCGAGGACATGCAAACTGATACAGAGCCAGTGGTGCAGAATGAGAGCAGAGCAGAGGAGCAGGTAGGATTATTGTTGCCACAGTCACTCTTGTGATGCCACAGATGTCAGCTGGTCGGTTTCTTTGAGCCGTTCAGAGTTAAAGCACAACAGCTATTGGATAGAATGGGTACTATTCACATAAAATGTATGTTCCTTATTGTTTATCAGTGGATTTCTGCCACTTAAAAATCAGCTTTTTTGTAGTTTTTTGAAAGATACTATCATTAATTGATCTTTTATATGCAATGAAAAATATCTAATGCTGTGACACCTGACTTAAATCTTCGTTAAAATAATTATGTATGTGTCTCAGATCAAAATGCAGGTGGATCAGGAAGGCCAAACCCAAGGGGAGCCGCAGAATGAGGATGCCAGTTCCAGCAGTAAGGTTAGTCAGGCTGCGATTTAAGGATGCTTTAAAACTGCATGTTTTTCTTGTTTGTTCTTGCTCATAACAGACTGTATTGATAATAAGACAAGCAGAACCCTGATACTGATATTGTTGAGACATGCTTTCAATTAAATTAAGTATTAAGTAATTCATGTATTGTCACAGATTCTGTATGCGAGCTGCTGAATTCATGTCAGCGCTGCTCATTGATGCATCTGTGCTACAATTAGATGGACTCATGCAGTATTAATTAGTCTAAAAAAAAAATAGATGATTATTTTGGCAAGGTGCCCCATGTTTGGAAATCCAAAAAGGTCTCATTGTGTTCTCTGGTTTCCAAATTTAGGAGGGAGCAGCTGGTGAGAAGCAGGACCCAGCAGCAGGAGGAAGCAAGCCCAAAGTCAAGGTGAAGAGTATCGATCTTCCCATTGTGATCAACAACATTCGACAGCTTGACAGTGACGTCCTTTCTAACTTTGTGGAGTATGAGGTGAGTGTTGCAGGTGGCCTTTGGAAAAAGCCGAGTCATGCTCTGATACAAGGAATTTTATATCTATGTATGAACATCTACTGTTGTAATATATTTATGACAGAAAATCAGGACAAGCACAGGTTTTATTCAGAAATGTCATACTGTAATATCACCTTGGTTGAATCATCCGTAAATTTTTTTTTTTATTCATTCATTTAAATTTTTTTCATCATAGCGTCAGATGATTATCCAGGACAAACTTGTAAAAGAGCTGAACGACGCAAAGAATGCTGTGGAGGAGTATGTGTATGATCTGCGGGACAAACTTTGTGGGATTTATGAAAAGTACATCACTGAGGGGGTAAGTAGTACTTTTTGCATCTATTATAGCGGCCCCCATGTTGCAGTAAACGACTATTATATCTGAGACGATGTATGAAGAACTGATCTGTATAAACATTTCATGTTTGTTAATAACAGGACAGCAACCGGCTCACGCTGATGCTGGAGGACACAGAGAAGTGGCTCTATGAGGATGGAGAAGACCAACCCAAACAAGTCTATGAGGAGAAGCTAGATGCACTTATGGTATGTTTACATTTATTACAAGAAAGATTTTGCAGACTACTGCATACAAAAAATATTTATGCCCCAAATGCTAACTTTTAGTAATTTGATTCGATGTAAATTTTCCATTTTGTTACATAAGTAAATAAACCGGTTCTAATATAGCGCTTTGCTACTCTGCTTGAGCACTCGCTCATACAACATGTCTCATTCACCCATTCATACAACCACCAGCCTTATGATTAGTAGATGACCTGCTATATCTCCTGAGCCACAGCTACTACTTAGCACGCATATTTTCCTTAATGATTACTTGCTTAAATAAACCTTTGATTTTATAAATCTCAGTGGCACTTTACCCAGAATTGTTGCTTTATGTTCATGTTTCATTCATTCATTATATAATCTTATAGATTGTAATTTATGCTGTGATTTGGAACTTTCTAAAAGTTACGTTGAATGAAGAGTAAAGATGTAAGAATATTTTAAAGTGGTAGTAGCTTTCAATGTTAACGCAAATTTTATTATTCTCCAGAGGTTGGGCCAGCCCATTCAGGACCGGCACAGGGAGCATGAGGACAGGCCGAGAGCATTTGAGGAACTGGGAAAGAAACTGCAACTCTACATGAAGTGTGTAGATTCCTACAAACAGAAGGTAAGCCCTCTTCTGACTGTGATGTTCTTCCATTACTCCTTTACAGGAAAAAGACAGAAGTAGGATTTGTGTTTGGAACTGCATGTTTTGTGCAGTGCTTTACAAATACTGTGTTATGCGAACAGGAAGCGTGATAAGACATGTACACATAGATGACTTGACACTTATAAGAAATACAGTCTGTAACTGATACTTGAGGTATGTGACAAAATAACCATTTATTTTTATATTTTACTGAGAGAATATGTTGATGGTGTCTTACTATGTTTATATCCTTGATCTTGTATTCTAAGTGTTTAAATTATTTTCGTATTTTAGCTTATATAGTTTAAAGTGTATTTTGTTATGGGAAAAATATAATAGGATGACTTTGTTTTAAAAGAGATACATTTTAGACCTGCTAAAGGTTTTCTTCGTCAAAAACTCTTTCCCAGGACGAGCGATTCCTTCATTTGAGTGCAGAGGAAATGAGCACTGTGGAGAAGTGTGTGACTGAAAGCATGGGCTGGATGAACAGCAAGATGAATGCGCAGAGCAAACTTGCTTTAACTCAAGACCCAGTTGTCAAAGTAGCAGACATGATCGCTAAAATCCAGGTGTGTGATCCGCTTTTTAAGATCTAATAATCTTCTTCCTTTAGTGAGAATGACATCTTCTGATTCTCCTTTGGAAAACCTGCTTGCTTCTTCTCCAGGAGCTGGAGGATATATGTAATCCAGTGATCAACAGGCCAAAGCCCACAGTGGAGGAGGCCCCCGAGGTGAACGACCAAACCAGCGGAGCTCACAACGGCCCGACGGCTAAGCAGGGAGGAGCGGAAGGAAAGAGGGAAGCAAAGGGGAGCCAGCAGACGAAGCCGGGCACAAAAGAGATGGAGGTGGACTGAGATCTGTGTCCGACGCGCAGACTCCGCAACCATCAACGCGTTTACCGTCACACGGCATCTAGACAGGCGCAGAAAAATCAACACCTGGGAACATTTCTCAGTCCTCATCAACCACTTATGTGGATCTGGTTTTTTTTTTGTGTCCTCTCCCATTGGATTTTACCATTTGAGGTTTTTTGTTTTCATCCTTACGTGTGACACTGGTGTGCTTTAGTCTCTCAAAGGTTTGCCATACTAAAAAAATTAAAGAATGCCACAATAGATGAAAATATGAGTCTGTCGTAAAACCGATTCCTTCGTATCTCACAGGAAGGTACGCTTTGTGTTTTGCATTCCACGTGTCTCTTAAGTGTCCAATATCACCCATAAGAGAAATAGACAGTGCTGTCCATGCCACTGCTAATGCAAACCTTTTAGTTAGTATACAATAATACAAATTATATTTGTATTCAACGAGTTCGAAGAGATATGTCCGTGTCTACAAACTGTAAATATTATTTTAGTAAACAAAAGCAGCCAGCATAGACATGTGTACATAGAGAACACATTCTAGTGTTACAATGGAAATGCTCATATACCAAGTTTCCTTTAGTGATTGGTTGCCTATTTCCTTTTTTTTTTTTTTTCTTGCATTTTTCCATATTTAATTGAAGGTGGGGAAAAAATAAACGCATTTGTCTGCAAGACTAATTTGTACGTGTGAAATGATTGATTTTCAGAAGAAAGTGGCCATCTGTGCTGTACTTATGTTTTCAGATGTGATATGGAAAGTTTCAATATATATATTGAAAGTCATTTGTAACAGTCATTTACTCTTAAACATGCAGTAACCTGTAATGTTTATAGATGGCCCAAGAAACCAGATCCCGCAGAGTGAACACGAGTCCAGGGAGAAAGTACCTCAGGTTACTTTAAACCCAGGATCCTCTTACTGTGAGGAATGTTTTGCCTTTACTGCACATTATGGTTCTCCATTTTTGTTTTAAAACAAACTTTCTTTGTCAGCAAACCAAGACAAATGAGAGGTCGAGTCCTGTGATTAAAGCTGATTTAAAAAATTAAAAGAAAGTTACTGGATTAATTCACGATTAGATAACATTTCCTTTAATAATACACGTATCATTTAAATTTATAATTTTAAAAGTAGTAGCTGATTCCATATATGCAGTTCCTGTGTCTGGACGACCCCTGATATTAAATTAAATGTAGATCATTGAAGCTTCATGTAACTCCATCGCAGCCACGGGGCGCTTGGAGGAGGCGTGGCAAAGCTTAATGTTGTCAAGTGACGCGGGGTGTGACGTAGCCACGGAGTAACGGGCGGATATTTTCAAAATGGAAGATATGGCAAAGTTTTGGAGGGGAACGCGAGAACAACATTTATTCGTCGTGTGAGGACTCCTGTAGCGGCTATCCATGCACTCTGCCTATCGGGGAACATTATTACAAACCTGCACGCGTCTGCGAGGCGAAAAGCCGCCACGATGAGTGTTTCGATCGGAGATAAAATTGAGGTGAGTGCTTTTGTTGGGCTAACGCCCACAAGCTAGCGTCCACTCGGACTGATGGCTTGTTCTCGTGTCAAGTCAAAGGCTGGAGTTACAAGTTAGCTAAACAATATCGCACTGAGAAGGAAAAAAACCACCCAGTTTGCTTAATATAATGGGGATATGTTAAACTTTTATTTAGTCATAGCTAGATATTATACTACTTAACATCAATTACTGAGGCGATAGTTCAGTTTTTCGTTTTTAGCTTGTTTCACGTGTCGTAAAGATATCGCTCTTTACGATTGCCTAAATGTATTCTTCTTCTACTTATTATTATTGTTATTGTTATTTAGTAGTACTAGTAGTGGTGGTAGTAGTAGTTAATGTAGTAGAAAATGTCAACATCGTCTCTGCGGGTGTGTAACCTTACCCATGCTCCCCCAGGACAGACATTGTTGTGTCGCGTCAGTTTGGGGACCCGTCATGCTGCTTGGAAACGGCTACAAGTGGGTCCTCATTAGCGGGAAGAGACCCGGGATAATTAAAGGTTTTGGTTGGCCATATGACGGCGTCAGGTGTTAGTGGCTTGTTTGGCAGTTAACGTTTGTTGTGGGTGGATTTCTCCCGTGTGGAGTCGTTGGTGGTTGTAGAGAACAATCCAGCAGGTCGTAGGTTACGGGAAGGATGTTTGACCAAGTTCTTCGCCATGGCTTTAACAACCTGACTGCTGACTCCCATGCTAGCAGAGATGAGAAAGGAGGTTTTTGTTATGATCAGGAGTCGAGGATCGAGGTGTTTGCTTTTAAAGCTCTCGCTTCCCGTGGGATTTAAATTTAAAAATGAAATCATGCTCACATTTTCCTGCAGATGCGTTGTTTGTACAACTTCTCTTTTTGTGCACGCAGGACTTCAAGGTCCTCACTCTGCTCGGGAAGGGCTCCTTTGCGTGTGTTTACCGGGCCAAATCGGTGAAGACTGGTCTGGAGGTTGCCATCAAAACGGTGAGATAATCTACATCTTTATCAGTGATGCTGTAAAATTGTAAACTTGGAACTACTGGGTTATGACATATGTTGCCTCCCGTGGGGTTCTTGTGGTCTCTTGACCCGCCCCACAGATGAGCTTCCAGTGTTTCGTTGCCATTGTGGGTGGGAAACTGATTATTAGGATCAAACCAAACTGTACAACATGCCACGCTGAGCCAATGAGTGGCAGGTGTATAATTATCTCTGTTGTTCCCATCTGCAGATTGACAAAAAAGCAATGCACAAAGCCGGCATGGTCCAACGTGTGAGGAACGAGGTGGAGATCCACTGCCGACTGAAGCATCCTTCCATACTGGAGGTAACGCTGACAAGCCACAGATGATTTTTTGCCATAAGGTGCTTGATACACAACACCAACCCTGCTGTTTATTTAAATTTGCCTTCTCCTGTAGTGTATCTATACAATATACATTTTCTGTTTTTTTTTTATGCATCACACACAGTTTAATGATGCACTTTAATAATTTGAAACGTGTGAATGCTTGCTTAGTGTGAGATTTACAGTTAAAGTTAACACCAGTGCTGTAGCTGTAGGGATTCCTGTGTCTTTGTGGGACTGTTGTGTTTGATGATGCATATATCAGCTTTCTGTATTGTTGTCATGGTTATACAGGGCGTCCTTGATAGTACTTTGTGTAGGCGCTCCACCGATTTGTTTCCACTTCACTTAATCAGTAGTCTGGCTAATCTTCAGCTTTAAAGATTAACCAGGAAAGCAGGCAGTGGTGGTCCCACTGACACAGCTTTCAGGACCACAGTAGTACAATCATTTTAAAATCCAGTCAGATATATTCTATATTTTGTTCTTTCTCAATGTTTCCATATTTTGAGACGATGGTAAATGAATCATATTGTTATGTCTTTTGTTTTTGTGAAAGCTTTACAACTACTTTGAGGACAGCAACTATGTGTATTTAGTGTTGGAGATGTGCCACAATGGAGAGATGAGTCGGTACCTCAAAGAGCGAAAGATGCCTTTCTCTGAAGATGAAGGTCAGGCACATGTGTTTTTGTTTAGAAGCCTAAATATGAGTTGTGTTGTCAGCTTTGTGAGTTGCTACTACTGTAAAAAAACCAAAAACAAACCCCAACAACAACTTTATTTTCGCCCCACAGCGAGACATTTCATGGACCAAACAGTGAAAGGGATGCTCTATTTACATACTCATGGGATCTTGCACAGAGACCTGACTTTGTCCAATCTTCTGCTGACCAGCAACATGAACATTAAGATAGCAGACTTTGGCCTGGCCACTCAGCTCAAACTCCCAAATGAAAAGCACTTCACCATGTGTGGCACACCAAACTACATCTCCCCAGAGGTGGCCACTCGCAGCGCCCACGGGCTGGAATCAGATGTTTGGTCACTGGGATGCATGTTCTATGCTTTCCTGATGGGTCGCCCTCCATTTGACACAGACACAGTCAAGCACACTTTGTCCAAAGTGGTTCTCGGGGACTATGAGATGCCTACCCATGTTTCTCTGGAGGCTCAGGACCTAATTTATCAGCTGCTGCAGAAAGACCCCGCCCAGCGGCCCAGCCTCTCTGCAGTACTGGACCACCCATTCATGACCCAGAGCCTGCTGGTCAGGACCAAAGAGCTGGGGCTTGGGGATGACGGGTCCATTGACAGTGGCATTGCCACCATCTCCACAGCCTACACCTCCTCCACCTCTGCCAGCAGCGGCAGTCGCCTCCAGAAGCGAACCAAGCACATGATAGGCTCTGCTCTGCCTAATCGCATGGCACCCATCCCAAGCCTTCCACGCCAGCCCAACAGTGCCTGTTTTGAGGATGGAGACCAGTGGCAGCAGCAGCAGCAGCATCCGCTGGAAAGGTTCAACAGAGAGGGCAGGAGCAGGGCGGCTCACGGTGTAGAAAGCGGAGAGCCTCATTCTCGCTACCTGAGGAGAGCTCACTCTTCAGACCGTCCCATGTCCACTTCAACAGGTTCAACTCATGCTGAGCTGGGGCGATGCCACTCAGAGGAGACTCTGGCTGGTATAGGACGCCCAGTCTTCCCCGTGTCCTCCACTCCACACCCGTTTTCAGAGCACGGAAGACTCCCATCTCCACCTGTCAAGCAGCCAGCAAAGTAAGCAGTCAGTCTGTTGATAATCTTTTTTTCTCTCAGGTTATTGAGACTAACAGATGACACTCTCTATTTCAGTTCTGGGTATTTTTCCACAGAGACCGCACTTCCACCAAATTTGCAATTTCAGGACTTAGAGGGAGTTTCTAATTGGCTCAACACTGAAGGTAAAATAACACTTTTGTGCTCTTTTGGTTGTTTTAATCATGACTACAAAGTTTTCCAAAAGTTTTGCTTTCTTTCTCAGCCTCTGGACAGCGGTCCGCAGATGGCAGCGCCCACAGCAGTAGAGGACCTTTAGGTGTTCACAACTCCTGGTCAGATAAGCCCATGAGCCGAGGCGCGAACCTTCACCCCAACCTGCACCACCAGCTTCTTTCCAACTCCGACTCATACAGGGAGAACATCCCTGGATTAGAGTTCCAACCTCCTCCTGACAGAGAGTTAAAGCTCTCTTCAACCAAACCCAGTACAGATAAGCCGAAGAAAACGCTGAGAGACGTAATCCCGCCTCTGTGCGCCTCCCGACTGAAGCCGATCAGACAGAAGACCAAAAATGCTGTTGTAAGATTTTAATCTTTTTTTTTTTTCCTTTTTTTAAAATTTCTATGTGTGAACAGTGGATATATTTTTAGATATCTCATCTCTTTTTTCTTGTCTTCTATCCAGGTGAGCATTTTGGACACGGGTGAAGTTTGTATGGAGCTGTTAAAATGTCAGAGTGGTCAAGAAAGAGTCAAAGAAGTCCTCCGGATTTCCTGTGATGGCTCAATGGTACAGTTTCTGTAGGGCAATCAGCATTTATCATGCAGTTACTTAATAAATCTTTCCATGTTTGAAAAAAATCTTCAGTCTTGTAAGTTGTGGCTTATTATGACCATCTGCTGTAGGTGACGATATACCAGCCTAATGGTGGAAAGGGTTTTCCTGTGCTGGACTGCCCGCCAGCTCCTCCAGAAGATATTCTCATTTGTAGCTACGAGGATCTTCCAGGTATTCTGACGGATGCATCCCACCCATTAATATCAGATAATTTAAAAAAAAAAAGTGAAATAAAATTGTAATTGAGCTTTTTTTTCTTTCTTTTTTTGTCACAGAGAAATACTGGAAAAAGTACCAGTATGCCTCCAAGTTTGTTCAGCTTGTTAAATCCAAGACTCCTAAAGTGACCCTTTACACCAAGTATGCCAAGGTCATGCTGATGGAGAACTCTCCTAACGCGGACCTGGAAGTTTGCTTTTATGATGGTGAGTCCGAGGTGTTTGCTGAACGTCAGTAATGAGGTGGCTGAGCTGATGAGTCTAAATTAACGTGTAAAAACTGCATCGTGCAGGCGCAAAGACCCACAAGACGTCCGAACTTGTGCGAGTGGTGGAGAAGAGCGGGAAGTCGTACACTGTGAAGGGCGAGGCGGGGCTGAGCGGCCTGAGCCCGGAGTGCCGGAGGTATGTGGAGCTGTCGGACGAGGGCCACGCCATGTGTTTATCTCTCGAGGCCGCCATCACTGCAGAGGAGCAGCGCAGCACCAAGGACGTCCCTTTCTTCCCCATAACGATTGGCAGGTGACAGGAAAATTCTGGCCACCTCGTGACAGCTTTCCTTTCCTTTGTTTTGTTTTTGTTTTTTTTGTTATATTTCTCGTCTTGCGTGACAAATGTTTGTTTTCTTTTACTTCCCAGGAGACCCGTCAGCTCAGACGCTCCAGGCTCATCGTCTGCGCCCTCGCACCCGGTTCCTCCAGATACAGCATCACCTCCTAAACCTCCACAAATCACTCCTTCGGTAAGTTCTGACATTACAGGATAAAATGAAGAATAATGTGGATTTCCACGCCAGACGCGGAGACGTCTCAGGCAAAAACATGTCGTGTATGCAGTGTTCACTGGTTTCAGGCAGACGGATTCTTTCCACAGTACAACCAGAAGACTAATAGTGAAAAAATCAAAACATAAAAACAGCACCTGGAGTCATGTGTGGGTGTGCAGGCCGTGATGAGATCTGCATTTGATTTTTACTGATTTATTTCTAGATGATTTCCTACGATGGGTCTGACTTCACCACAGCCAGCCTGAGTAAGAAAAGCTCCCCAGTGCGACAGGACCTCATCCAGAGCACAGGAAAGGTGGTCAAGTCGATATTTGTGCCAAATGTTGGATGGGCGTCCCAGGTAATAGATGACTAATTAATATTTTAAGACTGGGAATGTGAATTGACACTTTGACAAAAACCAAATCCTTGTTTGTTTGTTTGTAGCTGACGAGCGGAGAGGTTTGGGTGCAGTTCAACGATGGTTCTCAGCTGGTGGTTCAGGCAGGAGTTTCCTGCATCACCTACACGTGTCCAGAAGGGAAGATCACCAGGTATGAAATACATTAGAAATGTCTTCTGTGTTCACTTTAAGAGCTGTTTTAAAAACTTTTGTGAGAGTAGAAGTTTTTAATATGGCCATTTCAGAAGCCCCATCCACCTGCTGTTCACATCTTTTGTTTGCATGTGGCAGCCAATCAGAAGAAAGTTTTCTTAAAGATAATGGAAATGGAGCTGAAGGGCTTGTTTCACACAGTTGATGAACTGAGTGCTGTAACAGACGCAGAGTGGAGGACAAAGTAGCCCGAGAATAAAAATACAGAGCTTGTTATTTGCTGGATCTTTGGCCAGCTTTCCACACAGAAGAAGCCGCAGTGTATTTGTATGGCACAAAAAGTAAGAAGTGGTGTGTTCTCTGCAGGTATAAGGAGAACGAGAAGTTGCCCGAGCACGTTAAGGAAAAGCTTCACTGTCTCTCGACCATTCTCGGCCTGTTGGCGAGCCCGGCAGCGCGTCACCTGCAGTCCCATTAACACCTTGTGTATAGAGGCCTGTCAAAAAGCTGGAAGTAGCATTAGAAACCGTCATTTCTCTTCTTGTAAATATCTTCTATTTGTGTTGTTTTTACATGTACAGAAGACTGAGATTATGAAAAGATATATTTTTATTTTAATAAGCAGCTATTTTGTATAGTGTCTACATTAGCCCTGTTGGAAAACTTAGTGTTTGTGTGTCTTGTTTTTTTACTGTTTCCTACTACTATGAAATGTGCGACCGATACACGCTGAAACAATAAAACATCTGGAGGCCGGGTGGAGGATCGCTGCAGTCTTCTCTTTGCACTCCGTATTATGACAGAACTGTGTATAAAAGAAATTAAAGTATTTATAGCCAGTTTATGGTTTCAGTAATAGAGAATTCATAAGCATAGTTATGGTAATATAACTGAAACTTAGCTGGCAGTTACCTCTCTTTATATCTAAAGGAGAAAAATGAGGTTAGTTACTCAAAGTAAAGTCTGTCACTTAAAATCAGTGGACCTGAAGTTTTAGAGCCCTGATAATTCACATGGTACAGGAAGAAAAGTAAATACAGATTTCTTTGGTGCTCAAATATTTGCATCCAGACGAGCTCCTTTTGGAAATGTGGTGCTAATTATTTCAGTCGATGTACGTGGAGTCCTGCTAGCGGTTAAACATAAATGGTATTCACCAAGACCTCTTACTAACTCGTTATTCTTGCATCATTCAAATTTTTCCAGACCAAAATACCACACAAACTGCTTTGGTTTTATTTGGTTAAGACATTTCATATAATACAAACCCATCACCGATTAGCTCAATGAAGCATCTTTATAGATTTTAAAGGATTTGGGAGCTAAGAGCTAAACTGCACTAATTTAATATCTAGGATACAGAGTAATAGAAAGTCATTAGAGTGGATGTTTTGTTTTGAGATAAAATAGTGTATTTTGGGTAAACTTTCAAGGATCATATTACTATTCTTTTGTCAACAACTGTCATTTATATAGAAGGAAGGCAAACCATTAAATATGTAAGTTATTTAAAAATAAAACTAAACTGTCGTCTACATGATGTAAATAGTGGAGTTGTACTTGTGGAGCCATTTTTCACTCTTAGTGATGGCTAAAAGCACTTCGCACTACAAGCTATACTCACACATTTTATGTACTGGAAGTGCTTTTTATCCATCCCATACACTCATACGCACATGGCTATATCAAAAAGATATCCTTGCGGACTCAAATCTCCGACTCTCTTATAAGCAGGTGAATCACTTGAGTATGATTGTTGTAAAACTTTAAGAAAAGAAAAAAACCGTGAAACACACCCAGAGTAGTTTCACATGTTTATTTTGCCCTGTTGAATTGGCCATTTAATTAAAAAAGTCACAAAATTGAGGATTCTTCTCGATTACAGAACCGATACAAAACGACATACTGTACGGATGTAAGCATAGGCGCATATACACGTACTGTACAAGACACCCAAGAAGTACACATTCAGGTGGAAGCCGGGAGCATGATGACACCATCTGGGTTGCAGAAATGACCAAGAGTGGGATTAACCATTTATATTTCCCATTTAGAAGCACAGTAAAGAACACGAGATAGGACACAGTATAGTGGCGTACACAGATACTCAGCCTTTTCCAATTTAAACAGGGACTCGACCACAGCTTCCTAGGTGAGGAAACACCTAGACTCATTTTAACCTGGTGTGGTACTTTTGAATTTATTGTTGCTTCACTACATTCTGAAGGCAAATCAAAACCAGGATACTCAGAAGGGTTGTTTACACATGTAGCGAAGGCCAACTTCCACTGTGCCGTTTGCTCTTCTTTTGTCCCAGAGAGATGCTGGTGAGGTGGCCGCAATGACACAAATATATCCGCTCACAGGGCAAGCAAGAGGACGGTGGGTTCCCTTGGATGCTGATGGAGGAAAGAAAACAGCAAGGGGAGCTCTCTGGGACAAGAAGAAACGCAGTAATCTGTATTTGCTGCAGGTTGGCACTCATTTCCCACTAGATGCTAGAGGGATGCAACAACCGCTCAGCTGATCTGTCCCTTTCAAGTCACCTGAACAGCAAGACCCAGAATTTTACCGTCCCTCTACGTAAATCCCCACTTTTTCAAAAACATCACTGCTTTCATTTATATAAAACATTTCCCCCATAAAATCTCAATAAAATAAAGTTGCTCTTAGTAGATGTAAGGACATTATAAGATTTTAACAAACTCGTTTAAAAAAAAAAAAAAAAAAAAAAAAAAAAAAAAAAAATCTCACAGTGAACACTGGGAACGACAGCTGGACCTCCACCTACTCCCTTCACTTAAAATGTGACAAATACAGCAGCTGGAACAGCAGACAGGTCAGAGAATAAGGTTTGAAGCACATGAGTGGATTGGACTGTTGGTTTAGTTAACTGGAAGAAGCGCTGAGAGACAAAGCTGAAAAAAATAACTCAATTATCTCAGACTGTTCAGATGAATACTCACTTTAGTTGGGTATTCTCACACACACACACACACACACACACACACACACACACACGATTTTCTTATTAATCCCAAGTGACAAGCTACAGCAGCCCCAAGTCTGTCCGTCGGTCAAGTTTGCCTCAGTTTGCTCGCGTGACAGATACAAGCAGTGAAGACACTTGGGGAGTCGGTTTAAGGAGACTACAACCCCCACTGGAATTCTGAAAAATCATGGAATTTCTCGGAAAACATCCACAGACAGATAACATGGGAATGTGATCCTCATCTTCCTGCACTGGAGCGACTCAAACTGCGACTCAAAAAGGATGTAGTTTGTTTATCTAACACACAGAAAAACACCCCCACCCACACACCATAACAATCATTACGAAAAGAAACTTGGTCACATGGTCATGGAGATTTTATCCTCTTAAGATTTGAAAAATAATGCTCTTTTTCTTTTCTCCTCCTACACTCAAATTATATTTAATGGCACTCGGGAAAGAAAAAAAACAAAACACTGCTCCCCTGTCTGTTTAAACCAATAAAACAATCTCATCACTCTCTGCAGTCGATTGGCCACAGTCACATAGCAACCTGGGATCTGTGGAGTAGTGTTCAAATGCCCAAACGCCTCCTCTCTCTACGCCCTTGCACGTAGCACTCAGTGGTATTGACCAGAATACAAACACACATCACTGGCACAGTTGGCCACAGTGTAAATGTGCCTGTGTGTAAGTGAGTGAGAGAGAGATACAAGGGATCATACATTGCACATTTAGTGGCACATCATTCTCCAGTCCTGATTCGGCCATTCTAATTAGTTACCTCTTCTGGACCCTTTCATCACAGAGACCTCACGCAAGAGAGAGAAAAATAAAATCAGCTATTAGACAAAAGTTCCCAAAGCTCACATTACAGTACTGTTAAAGTCTCATTAGACAAAACGAGGAGAGAAAAAAAGGCAGAGGGGAAAAAAAGCTTACATCCAATCACCATTATTTCCAATAACTATATAGGAAAAAGGTTTGTGTCTCGATTAGATATATTATCATCATTAACATCATATTTACTATGATTATTAATTATTATTATTATCACCACTGTCATCCGTTATTTGTTCAGGGATCAAATAGGGAGGTAAGGGGATGGGAGAGAAAGAAAATAAAAGAAAAAAAAGAAAGTCAGTCACTGGGAGGAAGCCTTGGTAGCTATCGTGGAGACACAGTGCTGCTGGAAGTTGGGTGACATAGCAGAGTTGCAGCCCAGTCTCTGCAGCTCTTTTCCCAGCATGCTGCAGCAGCCCGGGGCTGGCGGGGCAGTGTTGGGTACCGTGGTGCTCACCGGGAGGCTTTTGGGCTGTTCGCCGGCAGGAGGAAAGTCAGGGTTGTGGCTCTGAAGCACGCTGCTGATGTGGTTAAGGAGGTCGTTGAAAAACTCGGGGACGCCCTCGTAACCTGGAAAGAGAAGGCAATATTAAGAAGAAGAAAAGCAGTGACTTCTGGCTGTGTGCTAAATAAACAATATTCTACCTAAACTGTTATTATAAAGCTGCTCCTGGACACTAAAGGGAACATAAAAGAATTTTCCCTTTAGTGTCCAGAAGGACCCTGAACTTCATATTACATTAAAATAAGACTCATACTTAAAGAGGTTTGCAAAAACAGAAGTCGCCCCCTGCTGGCCATCAGAAAGAATGCAGGTTTAAGGTTTTCTGCACAAGCTTCATGCTCTCTTGTGGTTAATAAAAAGCAGAAATGCAGTTAGCAGAACCTGTAGCTTAAACAGTTTAGGATTACACAGGTGAAGGCTGCTCTAAGGATGGATTCATTATAACTCCCAGTAAAATCGGAGGTTTATTTTCCACTTAATGAGCAGATACTTTAAAGAAGATAATTTATGTGTGTGTGTCTGTGAGATTGAGGCTGTGCCTACCTGGGAATGCATTGATGTCAATGACGGCGTGCTGGCCTGTTTGATTGTTGATGATTACATCGATGCCAAACAGGGACACGCCCAGTGCTTCTCGCAATGACCTGGACAATTCTCTGATGACATCATCACTGGGTGGCTGAGACACTCCCTCCACGTTCTCTCTCTGGGTGAAACAAATATTAAAATGTGCATTAGCTACACAGCCTTTAAAAGTCAGGGTTGTGGCCCTGAAAAGAACAAAGACATTATAAAAGAAACGAGATGACATTTCATTCAGTGACATTTTGGACGTACCGAGGTCAAGTCTGAGGACGACTCTGGTTTGGAAACATTGTGGCTGTTGAAGAAAATGGCTCTCCTGTCTGAAGCAGAAACAAAGGGAAAGGGTGAGGCGGAATTTTAAAGAGTGTTGACTACACGAAACATAAGAAACTCCCAAAGAATTAGTTCCCAAATCACTTTTCCGACATCAATGGAAAATGTTCGCTCCATGTGTTCCTACCATACACTTTCATGTAGATCAAATAAAACATAAGAACTGGTGAAAAATATAACTTCATTATTGAGAAACCTATTTAAGCCTAAAAATGTGACAAAAAATGCTGACCCGTTGAGATTAGTTCCTCATCATGTCCAATTATACATGTTCTCTTCCTGTCCCCACAGTGACTTCTACATTTTTTAAGGCTTTCAATATCTGTGACTAAAGGTAGGATTAATTATTGATAATCATAAAGGCTGCTTTACTTAGCCTGAGGAACTGTAACCAATGCAAACAATCAGTTTAATATGTAGCTCATGATCCTGAACTAAACAGACTGTTTATGCAAGAAAACAACTTCAGAACAAGGCGGCTTTATTCCTGCAGCCTTATGTCAGACATCAGCTGTGGGTTTACCAGTCTGTTATTCAAATTTAAAAAATATCAGCAAGTTAGGGCATGAAGTGGAAGCAAATTATTAATTATTTTAAAAATGAACAACCTTGCCTGCCAGTTATACTGTTTGCTTATTTCCATGAACCCTCTGACAGTATGTTGTTTTGAATTTTCTCAATAGAGGATACACCAGACCGAAGGACCTTTTCTTAGTATTTAGATACTTTAAACACATCTTATTAAGGCTGCCATGCAAATGCTTCTGGGTGACTTCACTCAGTCGTTTCTCATTGGAAAGTTCCTATTTGACTGCAGTCCTGGTGTAACGGTGCAGCTGTCTAGATTTTCCATCATCTGCACTAGGTGGCGCCACAGTTCAACCATGGCCTTTAGTAAGTAAAACTCATGTTTTCTAAATTTGAATACCTGGTATTTAAAAAACAAACAAAACCCCCAAAAAAGAATGTAACTAAACCACACTGATGTAATTATTTTTCATCTTAAAAAGTCTTCAAGTCATCCAGGTCGTCGACTGTGAGCTGAAGACAACATCATATCCTGGCGTGCTCAGACCTCCACAAAGGATAAACCAAACAGCCACTTCATAAATGCATAGCCCAGCCACCTCAGCAGAACAAGACTCAGCTGTACACCTGCACCTAAAGGATCAACAATACTGTCGAGGATCCCAGTATTCACTTTGTTTTGAACAAAGATGGTTTGAAAGAGCAGTAAAGGAGGCCGTTTACATGCACTGTGAATGGACCACTTTCAAACGGGACAACCTCCACTAGGAGTAAAATGCCCAGGACTGTGCATGATTTGTTTTTAGAACTGAAGAAGCCTCTTGGATGAGAGGTGAACCCTAAAGAACTGCAGTCGGCCATTTTTTTAAGCTCTCAAGACAAGGCTCTCAGTCATACCTACAATGTGTTGAGTGTTCCATATGTTTACATCAATAGGTTACTCATTGGGCTCGGGTGAGGAATTTTCTTTGATAAATGTGACAGGAATGTATCACAACATTTTTACCTACGTTTTCTCTGATTTCTAACTTGTAATGATTAACATGAATCAGTGTTCGAGAGAAAGGAGTGGAGGGAAACTGTGTTCCATCACTGTCCAAATAAATCTGCCCTTCGGCACGGCGAAGGTCGCGGTAATGAAATGTTCGGCGGATTGGCTCATTCATTCCCTGGCTTGATGGGCAAAGCTTCACTTTAAGAAGGAAGGCTGACTGGAACAGCCCATCTCTCACTTTCCAAACACTAACCCATACTTCAACCTTTCAAAGCACCCTTTCCATCACTTTCTAGGTACAAAACTTAATGCATAGCTTCAGGCTGTGGGGGACAATGACCTAAGCGCTGTGCAGGTGTATTGCTGTGCTGTGGTGAGCTTTTCTGTTGTACCAGCATTCCAGGCTGAAACCAGCCATCCTGTCTGCATGGTTACACAAAGCGGACGACTACGCTGTCGGCAAAAATGATTTGCATGTGGGCCTCTGCTGTATCACATGCAAATACTGGAGTCGTTTGTGTCTGGGGATAACCCTTTATTCAAAGACACGTCATGGGTAAAGCTTTTGACATGTTTATGGAGAAAAACACTGCTGCTCTTGTCTAGTTTTGACAACATGTACCAACAGGGTATAACTCAATTGCACTCTGCTGCACCCCTTAAAAGGGCGAAAAGGTCCAATCACAGGGACCATAAAGCCATTTTATGAGCTCTTTTATTGGGTAATTTGGAGAAGCTGTGCAGATTGCACAGACTGACCAGTGTGCCTGTAAGCAGCGCTCGGACTTCCCCACCTGTCACTCTCCCTCTCACTGTGTGTCCGTTCTTAACCTTACCTGCAGGTCCAGCAGGGAAGTTCTTAAGGGAAGGTCTCTCCACTACAGTGTAGGAGTCTCCCACCACGAACACTTTGTAAAGCACTGCGTTATGGTTGATGAAACTCTGAATCACACAAGGAGGCTTCACATCCTTCAGGTCCTCTTCACTGAAGATAATGGCCATCTGTGGGCAGGAGGCCACACAATAAATGACAAAGAACTTGACAGGAAACATTGAGGTCAATCAGCAGTTAGAGGCAAGTTAAAATCTAACTTCATCCAGTGCTGCTTGTGCCGCTGAAATTGACACTCCTGGCAAGCTAGCCAAATAGACTTAATGCCTCCACAGTGTTATACCTACATGAGGTATAACACTATCAGATTTTGCTGTTTGGACTAGAGTTAAATGACAATCCTCTAACAGAACAGGTATCAGCTAAAGCAAACTTTTGAGGGTGTGAGTGACCTCTGAATCCTGCGGGCCTCTTACCTCATGGGAGTTGGTGCCATGAGCCACCCGTGTTTTGCAAACTGTGGAAGAAATGAAGACAAAGAAAAGCGCAGAGTTTACAGCAGAGCACAAACCCTTAAATTTTTTTGTTATATTTGAGATGATGATGAACAAAGAAACATGGCAACAGGTTTTTAAAAAAAAAAGTGTGGTGAGTAGAAGGAATTAAGATGACAACAGCGGGGAGCTACTTACTGAAGGGGAATGAGAGTCCTTGCCTCTTGATTTGCTCCAGCACGTCTGGGCTGCACTCAGTGTTGAGGACCATGAATGGAGGAGAGCAAATCCTCTCATCTATATATTTAAAAAATAAATAAATAAATAAATAAGAGAAAAAGGTGAAAGACTATATTAATGCTCAGGAGATGTGTACTCTTGGTTATTTTCACTACAGAAACTTATAAAAGTTATTGCTTTGTTTAATCCACAGTTCAAATTTGGAAGATTTAAGACATCAAACTCATTTTCTTCTGCAGTTTTAGCTTTAACATACAGTTTCAACATAACGTTTCAGCAACTCACATGACTAACAGTCATATGCTATGACCTGTAGTACTAGGTCAAAAAGTTCTTTTTATAACTCATCCCTGTGATGTGTTTACACAAGAAACACAGCAGAGGCCATCTGGTACTGTCCTTCTGCTCCTTACAAACACATACGTTAAATTAATCATAGCGACTACTTGCTTAACCTTAACCACCACCTTTTTGTTGTTGATCCCTTTAGGGATCACAGCAGTGACTCATTACTTCCTATTCCTAGTACAGTCTTCTGTCCTTCACTACATCCATGAATCCTCTCTGTGACATCCATCTTCAACATCCTTTGTTCAATAAATCCACCATCCCTTCTCATGTCCAAAAGACTTCTTTTATGTCCATAAAATATCTAAGTTCAGGTCACCACAAAAACCCACACAAATACAATGATGAAATATAGGAAAGCATCCAATTTAATGAGGAACTAAGGATAAACCAGCTGAGGACACGCAGAGTCATCGGGCACGTCACCTGATGGACTCACAGGCCTGACATTTCACAACAAACACACTTGCAGTTACAATGTCTTTAAAATTCTCCAGTATTAACCACAGAAATTCTGCTTCTTTTTCACCCATCTCTATATTTTTTGTCTGTTTACAAGTATTTTTTTCCCATCACATCCTGCAGCAGCAAGTTGGTCATTTCTGATAAGACTAAAAATTTTAAAAACATCCTGCAGCTTTGACAAGCGGCACCATATCAGGACTGGGGATGCATCTATATTAATGTTTTGTATTCTGTAATTTCCCCTCCGCAGTAGGTATATGGGGGCGATAAGGCGGACGGGTTGGAGATAACGCCACAGGAAATCATTGGCTGGGCCAAAACAACAGCTGGCAAAATGTTAATGACCAAAACACAATAGAAACATGCCAGTCTTTGTGTGCCGTGGGCCTCAGCAGTGGCAGGGCTCTCAGCTGATGCTAGTGCTGAGGTCAGGAGAATCTCATTTGCTTAAATTAAGTCCAGTGCAGAGTGCTGAACTCTGGGTGCAGTCAGAGTTTTACAGAAACCATGTACAAGTGGCCAAAAGGAACCACAGACACAACTTAAATGAAGTTGTTGGAAGCAGAATTATCATATTGATGTTCTATGCTTTCACCTACCATCAACAGTTCTTTCAATAAAAAGACAAAAACAAACCAACAGAGGTGCATGTGCGAACAAAAATGTCCACAGCTGGTTTGGCTCCCCCCAGTACAGAGCTCATGTGACGTTGGGCTAATATTCTGGTACACTCACTACGAGCATCTACTCAACTTAAAGCTACAGAAGTTCCCAGATGTGCAAACTGAAGGAGAGCATCCCCAGCTCTGAGCTACTCATGAATAATTTCAGGAGAATCAGGTCTGTATATTTTCCAAATTCCTAGTGTATGTCTGTCCAGATTTGACCTTTGACCTTTTGGAAATGAACGACAATTTATCATTTTATTCCGTCATCCATTTTTGGGATATTTCATTATTAGGAGCATAGCAGTAATGCTATTGAGAGGTCACGCTGACCTTTAAACCACCGACATGTTGACATTCAAGAGCCCCGACCCAGTTGATTGAGATGAAAAGAAACTGATATGGGGATAAACCTAAAACATAATGGTGCTGGTGCAGAGGCGTTATATCAACTGTTGCTGTGCGAGGTGATAACGAAGCATATAAAGATGCTTGGTGTTAAGGATCCTCTTATACTGTTATTTCACAGAAAATCAACAGGCAACAATTAAAATCATAAAATTGTAGCTAAAATAAGAGATTGTAAGAGATTCAGTGTAGTCTATAAACACGATAACTGTATAATTTTTCATTTCATCCATACAGGCATTTATTTTACTATATACAGTAGCTTCTTTAGCCAAAGAAAATGATGAAATAACCTTAATCTTACTGTACAAAACTAATATTGTAAACACACATTTCAGTTAAGACTGACAGTTATGTTGCTGCAACTTTAAACTGCTGAATTTTTGCAAGCAGTTTTTCTTTAAATGTTTTTTCTTTATAGTGCTGACATTTCAAGTGCAATAACTCTACCTTGAAATAAAGTGATTTACATAACCAGGCTCTACCAGTCTGATCCTATGACAGTTTTATCACATGCAGCGGTGATTCTGGTGAAATGTTAGCTACAGCTGTGAAAATAATGTCTTAATAACCCAGGAAAATCCTTTAGGTACCTCCATCTCGTGATGGGTCAGAGAAAAAGACATTAAACCTTCCCCTGCTCTGCTGCTGGCAAACATGCGTTTCCACACTATTTAGAAAACTAATTTTCAGGAATGCGTTTGATTTTTATGTCCAAAGAAAATAAATCTGGTTATTTAAAAAGACTTAACCACAAAGGGTTTATTTTTGGTTGCTTCAATACTCCTGTTCTCTTGTTCTGTGCACTACGACCTTTGCCTGTGAAGCTGGGACCATTCCAGGGCTGGCTTCGTACCCGCCAGTGCTGGGAGCAAGCCTGGAGGGTTACCCATGAGTCATCTGTGCACTGCCTACAACTGTGTTCCCTTTTAGTGATGTTATTTTATCAGGTCAAGAACAGCATCATAATAAAAAGAAAAGCCTGATGGTAAAAACATGCCCATTACATCACTGAGTTCCCAAAGATTGATGGTGTTACATTTGGCTAAACAAAAACCATCAAAAGCCCTGAGCCTTGTCAAATGAGAAAAGAAATTCAAGCTCCAAGTTCAGGTTTTACAATAAAAAGAGCAGAGACTGGTGGACACGAGTGAGTAGCCAAGTTTGTAACAGTGTGCATGCTTGGCTCTGGCTGACACTTTAGGGGGGAAGGAGGTGGAGGGGAGGATCAATCTCTGGCTCTGTCTAAACATTACATGCTTGCAGCAGACCCAACGGAGCCGAGGACAGTCTTTATGGGCCTCTACAATGGACAATGAGGTACTTTTTAAAGTGGGATTATACAGTTGCGAAGTCTTCAGGATCAGGACATCCCTTATATTAAGTCATTCGTCCACTAGATTACAACATAAACACACAGTCAAATAAACTCCAAATGCATAGGCCTTAACCGGTCACTCAAGAGGAAAGAAAATAATCAAAAGGCCCGTTTTAACACTTAAACTCAGACGACACTATTCTCTTGTTTGGGGATTTAGGTGTAGGGAACTGCAGAGAGCCAAGTTTCATTATACTTGCTAAACTGTGGTGCTGTTTAAGTGAAAGGCTAGACTCTCTTGTTGCTATTTAGAGCTTGTTTCCTAGAAACCCGAGCATCCTCTCTTTGCTGCTCTCCTCTTGTCCCTCCAAAGCAAAGCAGCAGGATTTTTTAATATTCTAAATTGAACTGGAAACACGGCTATGCCCTGAGAGCATTGCTTGTGTCAATGTCGTGCTCTAAGAGGCTTACGCTCCGATTAAAATTATGAGTCATTTATGAAAAAAGAAAAAAAAGAAAGAAAAAAGGAAAATGTGATTGTTTTCCCACAACATGCAAATCCAGGTATTATGTAATGATGATCAAAGCACAGTAGGGCAGGTGAACCTGACAGGCAGAAACTCAAGGTGGCACTCTTTGAGCTCACAACTGTTTCTCATTGTCATTCACAGAAATATCTATAATTAAATATTGATCACTTGCATAAACTGGCTCTGCTGGTCCTCACAGAGACATAGAATAATACTGCAGCACAGGGAGCACAACTGGATTGTTGTATAAATAGTTTCAGTTTAATTTCTGTTATCTTGAGCTGGAGAGGAAAATGTTTAAGACTAAGAGTTGGTGTGACAACGGTTTCTGTCTATAAAAAACAGACTAAGATATCAAAAACTCGTGTATACACAGGAACCAGCAGATTCCACTAAGTAACATAAACAGTTACCTTGGTCTGGCTCACATAGGAAACACAAAGCAACTCTGACAACAGATCGGAGCCAAATTTCCAGTGACGCTGATCCATTAGTGCTCGTGTGGCTCTTTTCTGGCTGCTTTACATTAAACACAGCATTAGGACGAGCTAAATCTTGCACTTAATTTTATTTTCATTTAAACAGTTTGGAGAAGAACAGCTAAATGCACTGTGACTGAGGCCATTTAATACTGAGAGGCCACTCGAGTGACAAAATAAGGTTTGCTTTTCCACAAGCGCACCTCAAGTGTTTCCTCCTATTGAGTACTATTCTGAGTCATACAGACTGAAACATGGCCGGCTCTCTATGGTCTTTAAGTACTTGGTTGCCTTGGCAGCTGCTTCAGGACTCCATGGTCTCTGCTGATAAGGAGGAGGAAGAGGCTGTGCCTAGGAAAGCAAGGCTCAAGAGGGGAGAAACAAAAAAAGGAAGACGAAGAAGAAAAAAGAAAAGAAAAACCCCAAACCCTAAAATCTCTTACACTATCCTCTTCTGTAACTTGGGGCGTATGCTGATAGTCTACAGTCTAGCATTACAACAGGTTTACTGTATCATTGCTTCTAAACTGACTAAATTGTCATGGATGCCTTGGCATGCAGGCCTAACTGTGAGCAGACAGCACCACTTACATTAATGGAAGTAGAATGGTGAAAGGAAAAAAAGAGCTTTGTAAAATGCAGCTAGTGAAGCATCTTCCTCTTCAAACCGATCACACACAGTGAGGCGGAGTGATGCATCTTAAACTCGCTGTTGCGTAACAGCAATCGTGTCTGTTTGGATAAAAAAGACATCGTCTTCTCGTATTTCTATTTTAGGAAAGCACCGACATGCTGATACAGCTCTGAGTCTTTGCTCTGACATCAGACTGCAGCTCATCACACACAAACTTGGTGAGATCATAATTATAAAGGTTTATTTTCTCCTGCCATGTACGGGTTTAAAGGAAATGTGGATGAGTCACAGGTGTGCTTACAGTGTGTGTCAGTAGGGAATGTCCCTCTGTAGCTAAAAGCCATCGTCTGCTGGTAAGTTTACTTGATCAGTGACAGGGGAAGGTGTTGCTCGAGTGACCTGAAGGCAAGTTCGGATCATGCTACGATAAAGCAGAGAGAAATAGAAAGGAGGAACTATGATATCAGCAAAGTGCTCAGCTCATGTTTATGTAAATATAAATGCGAACACTTAAAGTAACACAGTTCAAGTGAGAAGCTACAGCGCCTCCCTGCTCCCCCTTCCCTGGGATGTGAAGAGCACAGTCAGAGGTCCTAAAGGCAACCTCAACTTCCCTCTCAATAACATTAAACAGCAGGCCGTGGCTTTTAAATCAAAATCAAAGCCTATTTTTAGACAGCTTCTGTTTTCACATAGCGAGCTAGGAACAGAGACACTAATGGTGCTAGCCATCCACTTATCTCACAGTCGCCCGAGAACAAAGCTGAATCTTTAATGGCGAACGGTTTATACAAAGCAGGACATTCAGTTCACTCAAAGAACAGAACACATCGCCCAACTATCTGTCTTCTGTGAAAAGTTAACCCTAAAACACTAATGTTGGGTGATTTTCATAAATCTCACTTAGTGGTTGTGTCTTTTTGTTTATTTCTCCCACAGTTGTCAGTGATGCAGGGAGACCGTGTCTTCACTGGACAAGGCTCACATGTTACAGGAATGGTTCCCAGCTTTGTTATTCATTTGATTTGATTTTTCCCCATCATCCATTTCCTAATTTATCACTAATGTTAGTGCATTTTTATGAGCTCTCCCCAGTGATACTTCTTTCACTTTATGAGACGTTGTATAGGAGACATACGAGAAAAGTACCTCAATTTGTCATGTACTGTTGTACTTGAATATATTTTTATGACCAGTATGTTTTATTGTATATATTATATCTGGTACAAAAAAAACCCCCAAAAAACCCCAACAACTACCAGGTGTTAGTGACAGTGTCTAAAGTGTGAGTACAGGTTTTAATTAGTGAGCAAATCCTCTCCTTCACTGAAATACGCTGATTTGTTCCAAAATTTCTCCAATGCAACTGAGCCTCACACCAGTCAGTCTCACAAAGTTACCGACAAGACCTTACCTCGCATACAGCTTTCTAATCTGTGGATGAGCTGGTAGGATTTGCAGCGATCCAGCAGAGTTCGGATAGCTGGAAGTGGATCCAGGATGATAGTTTCAGGATGGGCATCAATGTAGTCCTTGAAACACAGATTTACAAACCTCTTAATTTTTACATTCAGAGAGCATTTACCATTATTATAAATGTTATTTTTCATGTATGTCCACACAGATGCAGTTCTCTGCATCATGACTAAACAGGTTTTGTATTGCTTACAGTAACATAACTATGGTCAAAGGTCATGACTTAAAAAGAAAATTGCCATTATTGGATATCTGAATCCAGATATCTGAATCCAAATATCCTGGCTATGATTTCCCAAAACTTCTCATTCTGTGTAAATAAACCGACTTTTTGGAAAAATAACTGATGACTTACTAATGGAAATGTTTGTGGCTTTTATTTATTTAAACGTAACTAATGTGCTAAAAGGGCAACCATCTGCCACGACACACACACACACACACACACACACACACACACACACACACACACACACACACACACACACACACACACACACACACGCGAAGGGTCAACATGCCTCAATCTGTTTTTGTGTGTAAGCTAGAGAGAGCACGAGATGTATGCCAGCGGGTCTTTATAGGTTACATCACTGCATCTCTGCATGACCTGCTGTTAGATCAGCATGAGGCTGGCCATTTTACATAACTGCAGTCCCCTTCTCTTCTCTCGCCTTCCCGGCTTTCCTCCGACTCAGTCCTCACACCACCTCTCTGTTCTCGGCCGCTCTCCATCATCTCCACACTTGATTTTCGGCTACATGGATCCCTTTGCCAAGAGTTCATTCCGAGCGATTTCAAACTGAGTCACAAACGCTGTCAGGTGGAGCTGGCTGGCCTACACATTACACAAACAGCCCGCCTGCTCACATCGCAACTCCGCTGTCACACACATTTAACATGAAATTAAACACATCGTGCAATATTAAACATCAAACACATGTACAGTGGAAATAAATGTCTATTTTTGAACAGAGTCTCAGCACACACACACACACAGTAAACCGACGCCTTTGCCTTGACATGGAGGACCCATCTGCAGGATTTGCTGGGATCTAACAGGCAACGCTAATCAAAGCCAGTCGACCTGTTATGTAAGTAAAATATGCTGCCACGGAAAAAATAAATAAATAATAAATCCAAACTAATCTTCCAGGAGTTCAGAGGAATACTGTGATAGGGACAGTCACGTGCTGAATTCTGCATCTCAGAAGAAGAAATGCAGTTAAACAGAGACAAGAGGGGGAGTTGAGAAAGAGATCAACGCTTCTTAGCAGGTGCTGGAGAGGAAAAGAGCCAGACGTATGTCAGCGTGGGTGTAAGAGAGGGCTGTTCGCATTTCAGAGCAGATCCGTTTCCAGAGAAGAATAAATGGGTTTGTCTTTGGGAATATGGTCAGAAGAGCATCTAATCTGTCCTGCTGATTGCAAGCCATGTCTGTGATGCCACAGTTGTCAAACCTGAAGCGATACATTATTTTTAGCATTTGTATTAGCCACAACTACAACCAGATGGGTGCGATTTACCACATCAGTTCAGCTTACATAAGATGTCAAGTACAGAGAAGCCCGGAAGACCTAAATTACGACTGTAGCGATCTACACCCATTTGTCAGCGAGGTAAACGAAAAAAAAGAAAATCTACAACAGATAAAAGCGCCTGGTAATTAGCTACAAATGCCATTTTATCTTCGCAGTTTAGTTGGAGAACGCAAATGATATTTGTCCAAGGTTTACTGTGAACACGGCTCGCACCTAGGGCCACTGAATCACCAGAGTGCATCTCAGGACGACATTTTGTTTTCATAAAGAGCTATTTTAGAGATGACGGTTTATTCTCTCCACGACACAACCGGGTTATTTATGATCACAGCTGTGTAACATTAGAATTACGCCAACACATATATTTCCAGTGGAAATGTAATCACAGATGACAGTTGTGTTCAGGTAAACACGCAGAACAAAAGAGGAGAAGACTCAGCCACAAGACTTGGCTGCTGATTTACCCGCTGATATTAAAGTCAACCACTAACTACAGTGGTAAAGTTTGAGTACTGACTAAAAGGAAGAAAATCCTGTAATAAAACACAAAACACACACACACACACACACACTTCCTCTGAACTGAAAAAACCCTACAAAGATGTTATCGATGCTTACAGGATGACATTTCTTTGTAATTCGTACAGCCAACTGAGAGGAGACCTTTAGCTTGAAGATCAACTGGCTGACTGAATAAACATTAAGGCAACGCAAAAAATACAGAAAAATTCCCGTCTCAATCTAAACGACTCATTCGAATGTGCACAGTTAAATTTTACTTAGTAAATAATGATATGAACACTACTAAGCATAGGGTATGCATTAAGATGAATGATGATTAAGAGGGCTGCCAGACGGCTACAGCTAACAGTAGTGGTAAATCAAAGTGACAAAATCTCTAAGCTTTAGCAAAAGGATGAATTATATATTTAAATAAATAAAAAGCCTTCAGAGAACTTATGAAAGGGTCACCAATTATCCACAGGGAGCCACAATATTTTTGTTATGTTTGGGGGAAAACCTAATAATAATTTTAAAACCATCCAACACTGGACATACTTAGCGTGACTCCTAATTCGGAGCAAGCTAATGGCTCATCTATTATCTTAATAGGACAACATGATGTTGTCCTATTAATATGTTGCTGTCAACATATTAATGCTGTCAATGAGCACAACTTGAAGCAATATTCATTATTCTGCAAAAACTTGAAAATTGCAATAATATTATAAAGTGAGTGTCGAATTTTTGTATAAACCTGCAGATATGCTTTTTAGCTCTGCAGAATGGCTTACATTTGGAGTCAGTCTCAAGTGGCCACTGTATGAGCTACAGTTTTAGTTTTCTTTCTGAGCCCTTGAGGTTTTCAGCTTGATGAAAACCAGCCACATTTTGCTCAGTACATGGTATTAGGCAGCTAAGAAGTTTTTGCTCTGATTGAACTTTTAAAGACAAAGGAGCAAATCCATGCCTTGCTTCTGGAAATTGACAAGATGTGAAAATGTAAGTCAAAAATTGCACTGGTTTGCACATCCACAGGAATCTAGAGCGCTTTTTATCATACGTAACTCACTAAATAACAAGTCTATATGTACACTGTCAAGCATCAAATGCAGGCCTGTGCTAATATCGACCAGGTTCTGCAGGATGTCAGCGATTGCTCCACTCTCACATCCTGTTTGCCCTTCTTAATTGAGCAGTCAGGGACATGGTGACAGAATTGCGTGACTCTGATCACGATTACAGCTCCTGAGTCACTAAGAGAGAGACGGAGGCATAGTGCAAGATAGTTTAATAAAATTCATTTTCACACCATCTGTACCACTGCCAGATTAATGAATGCATACACAGAGAAGAACAGCATGTTTCTAAAGTAGGTTTTCAGCTCCAAATTTGATGCGTTGAACATGAGATTTTTCTTAGTTCAGGAAGAACAAAAAAAGTTTCAGAGATAACATTAAGGATTTATGAGTGACCACGTGCTCAAATATAGCTGCTAATGCATGTATGTTCCTGTGATCTGCCTGGCTGATTCTTTGAACACATTACCTGATTCCTTGAACTGGGTCATTTACAATCGTAAATGTAAAACTCGGTCACCCATAAATGTTTATTGCCGGTACTAGGGCTGCAGTCAAAACCAATCAGTCAAAGCCAATCAGTGTCACAAGCCTTTTCTGCATTTGCGACATTAAAAAAAAAAAAAAAAAAAAAAAAGCTTTTTAAAGACCAGTTAATCTCAATATTGAATGTAGGCTGCGTAACCTGTGAAATTCTGTGTCAAATATTTTGAGTAACAAATTATTTTTTGGTTATTTAACAGCCAAAATAGAACAATAAATATTAATATTAGCCATGCAATTGCTTCAATAATAGCTTCATCTAGATATGGATCTATGAAATCAAGACAAAGAATAAGTATTAAACAATTTTACAACTTAGATTGGACCTGTTTGATATTTAATAAAACATAAAATTGATGGATGAATAAGAAGTTGGAGTATTTGTCATCCATCTATTAGTAGAGATTATTCATTATGGCACCTACACTATTACCATTCCCAAGGTTAAGGATGAACTTAAGACGGTTTCCCACACATACAGTGTATTCATTTTTCTTAATGTGTGTGTGTGTGTGTGTGTGTGTGTGTGTGTGTGTGTGTGTGTGTGTGTGTGTGTGTGTGATACTGTGTGTGTGTGTGTTGTGTGTGTGATCTATTTTCTTTAGGATTGTTGTGTATCCAAATGAACAGGCCAAAAGTGTGAATAGCATTCTCCAGGCCTTGTCCTCTCCTAAATTTTGGTTTTTCTATTTGTGAATACATGGGGAGGAGGGAGGGATAAGCAGGAAGACAGACCGATGCATACCTGTACTCTTTGTACCAACAGTACAGCCTGTGAATCATTCTGGTCAGCCTCAAGGATAAGGTCAGTCAGTTTGTGGATGATGACATCCAGGGGTCCATGGTCCTCTAGAGGCTGGCTGAGGTCCAGCTGAAGACAGAAGTGTAAAACAGGTCAAAGATTATTGTGCAGTCTGGGATATATTAGCCATTTTTGAAATGGATATCCATCAGCAACCATACACACACACACACACACACACAAAAAAACATTTTATCTTTATAAAACTCAGGTGTTAATATTAAAAAGTCACAACTGCTTTGAAAAATCTGTGACTTACTAACGCAATATTATAGATTCTTGGCCCATTAGATTTTAGTCAGGGTTTTAAGTGCTATGGTGTGGGGGTTATTTTTGTGTCTCTGGCTGCGGAGAAAGGAAGTGTAAAACCAACACTACAGCAGTTACAAATACTTTCACACCTGCAGTATGCCAGGTCAACATCAAGTCAATCCTGCAATTTGTTGAGTTCTTAAGTCACAGCGTCCTGCATTTCCTGCAAAATCTGCAAAGACCTACTGCTAGTAAATAAGTCATAGGATTTCTGCCTGACCTTTTGGGTTCCTTTTGTTTAACCCACCATTTATTCACATCAGTTACTTCTTGCATACACGCTAAACAGAAAATCTACATATTCATGTACTTGTAGATGCATCGCTTCAGGTATGAAGTGGTACTGGTAAAGACACATAGTTGCAATTAATGTACTCAAGAATCAGAATAATGGCTGTAGTGAACTAGCCTGTTATTCAAAATCACTCCTACCATATAGAACAAT